>NC_137044.1:33050605-33163105 GCF_032717465.1 Coenobita brevimanus
ACCAGTGTCAGTGCAGAATCCCCAAACTAATTTTCAAACCCCATGGAGGGAGAAGAAGTGGTGGCAGAACTTTTGTTGCCGACTATACCTTTGGCGTGTGACCTCAACATACTTCTACGCCTTGGGGCCGGGTTCTCGTCGGTTAAGGAAGCTTCCTAACACTTCTTCCAAAGCGATTTATTTTGCTTATCATATGCTGCCATCCTCATCAGTGTTGCTTAAGTCATTCTAATATCGCCTTATTCTGGACAAGTATGAAAACAAAAATTGATTTTAATCAGCCTGATTAAAAAATAAATTACTTAGGAAGAAGCGTTAGGGAGCATCCTTAAGTGAGAGTACGGGTCTTGGAGGCGGTGTTTTTTTTTTCTCCTGTTGCTTAACCCCTTCAATCCGATGATGTATTTTTCATTTAATTGTTGATGTTATCCAGACGATTTTATTCAGGTTCGGGGCTATTTTTCCAGCTGGAGAGGTTCTGTATACTGTGCATTAACTTTCTCACTACTGCAGGTCCTTCCCAAGTTAGAATTATTAATAACCCTACTGTTATAAGTAAACTACCTCCCCTACAGGTTAGAAAGTTGTCTCCCTTGCATTATTTTACAGATATTTTTACGGCAAATGCTCAGACGAAGTTGCATCCATTATGCCACCTCTCCATGCCCTCCCCTGTGCTACACGGGCATCTGGTAGCGCTCATGACTGAATTGTCACACTGCCATATTGCAGAACTTCCGTCTATCAGAAATGTTTTAGTCCCGGAACTGCATCTCTTTGGAACTCTCTTCCCCAGAGTTGTTTCCCCCTAAACTTCAACCTACAGCTGTTCAAGTCCAACTGTTACAGATTTTTTATGAATGGAGGACACCAGTAATCTGGTGTATGGATTATATTTTTTATCCATTTGTTTTTACTTTCTTTGTTGTGTTATTTAAAAAAAAAAAACTTGAACAAAATCGTCTGCTAACAGGTAGAAAAGAATATGAAAACAGGTAATCGGAGTGAAGGGGTCAATAGCCTACTCTGCTGAACACTTCACCCTGCTTTTCACCCACACACGTGGACAAAAAAAGTAAATGTCAGCAATGTTAGTTTTCCTGTTGGTTTACTCGTCAGGGATAAAATTTGGCCATGTGGAGAGGATGGAGAGCGAGAGACTGACGAGGAGAGTTTATGTGAGTGAGGTGGAGAGGGGGGGAGAGGGAGGGGGAGGCCAAGGATGGTGTGGAGGGATGGAGTGGAGAGATATATGAGACAGGGAGGTGTGAGCTGGGAGCAGGGCAGTGGAATGGTGGGGGACAGGGCGACATGGAAGCTATTTGTCTGGGGCCACCCCTTACGGGATTGACACTTGTGGCAATAGATAGATAGATAGGATAAAATTTGTCGAATTAGCCTGAGTACAAACAGCGGATGTCGTCTGTACATGACGCGGACCATCCTGGCTCTATTGTTCAAACCGTCATTTACATTGTCTAAGTGTGCCATGATGGATTAAGGGTAGGTCAGGCTTGTAGTCTCTCTCTCTCTCTCTCTCTCTCTCTCTCAAGTAGTCATACCTATCATTTGATCTGCCAACGAGTATATGACAACACATCACAGCGCCACAGAAAAAAGTCTGTACCTCATTCAATTCAATGATTTAGATTTAGGTTATTCTTACTGATTCCAGCCGATTTTTATTTGATTTAGGAGTGTATGTGAGTGAGGTGGAGGGGGGAAGAGGGAGGGGGAGGCGAGGATGTGATGGAGGGATGAAGTGGAGAGGTGTAGGCTATGAGAGAAGGGGGTGTGAGCTGGGAGCAGGGCCATGAAATGGAGAGGGACAGGCCGACATGGAGGCGATTTGTTTGTGGCCACCCATTACGGGATTGAGGCGTCTGGCAATAGATAGATAGATAGATAGCCCATCGGTAGAAAAATTACTGTAGCCTGTCCATATATAACTCTTTCACCTTCACAGATCAATCGTATGGTGATTAAAAATATTTGGAGGTAAAAAGTGAAGGTGATTTTATTTTATGCTGAGAGAGAGAGAGAGAGAGAGAGAGAGAGAGAGAGAGAGAGAGAGAGAGAGAGAGATTTTCTTCCTCCTTTGTCTTTACCTCCGTCGTCTCTGTCATCATCAGTCTGCATGGCGGTCGGATATTCTAGTCTTGACCTAAACCCTTTGGCTGGGGTTAGTTTCTTTCACCTGAATAAAATCGTCCGTCTTAAGGTGGACGTTTCTTCTTCTGTGACAAAATGTGAGAGAATAGCTTTTTTTTTTTTTTTTTTAAATTTCTTGTGACCTACACATCTGGTCTGGTAGGGGCGTCCTACGTTATTTGCCCAAAACAAAATGGAAAGTTGCCTTTTTTTTTTTTTTTTAACAGTGAAATTGTTAACTTGTCCAGCTCAAGTGTGTGTGTGTGTGTGTGTGTGTGTGTGTGTGTGTGTGTGTGTGTGTGTGTGTGTGTGTGTGTGTGCTTGCTAACACCAGACAATCTTACTCCGTTTCAAAGTGTTCGAAGCGGTGAAATCAGAATAAGCCTTCGTGTATACCTTCACTGCAAGAGATCCTGGCTAAGATGAATAAAATCTCCTGAAAACAGTAAGAATAAATAAAAAATGACGTCAGTGGCTTTAAGGAGTTGGTCATTTCATAGTCGGGTCCATTCCAATCATGTTGTCTGTTCCAGCTAGTCTAATGCCAGACGGGTGTGTTTGGCTGGGAGGAATGTAGGAGGATGAGAGTGTTAATCCTGTCACTATTAATTCTCGCATGGTTGGTCCAGCTAACGATAGGCAGGTTGATTAAGCTGAGAGGATTGAAAATTAAGCTGAGAATTAGTTAGCCTGAGCATATTAGTGCCGTCACTCTTAACATTGTCTTGTTTGTCTGTTCAGCTTCAGAGGATTTTATTCAGCTGAGAGTGGGTCCTGGAGGCGTGCATCATGTTCATAATATAACCAGTAACACTGTCATGGGTAGCAGAGCTCTCGTGATCAATTCCACCTAACGCCATACTTGTTTATTCGGCTGAGAGTGAGTATTGATGCCTAAGAATATTGTCACCATTATACTCATACCCCTTTGTCTGACGCTGACCATTGTTATCTGTCTGTTTGTCTATCTGCCTGTCTATCTATCTGTTTGCCAGACTCCTTTATCCCGTAAGGAGTGGCCACAAACAAATCGCTTCCACCTTGCCCTGTCCTCAGCTATTTGACTACCTTTCCTCCAGCTCACACACAGCCGTCTCTCATATCTCTCTCCACTCCTTTCCTCCTTCTCATCCTTGATCTTCTCCACCTCACTCACATTCACTCTTCTAGTCAGAGTCTCATTTTCCATCCTCTCCACATGTCCAAACTATCTCAGAGTATTTCTTTTACCAATTTCAGTCACATCCTCATCAACACCACTGGGTTTCTTCATTACTCGTTTGTCTGTCTCTCCACGTAACTTCACAAACTCCTCTCAGACAACTCCTTTCCACTGCTCTCACTCTTGACTCTTATCCTTCCAACTGGGCATCGTAACTCCTCAGATAGGCTATATGTTTTCACGATTACACTTTTAACACCCACCTACCGTGCTGTTGGTGCAAATTATGTCAATACTGAATCATCTGTTTAAGATACAAGGGAATATTAATCTCTTTCAACCCGCGGACGTAGCTAATGTAACGGCAAGTGAACTGGGGCTGCGATTCTCAAAGGTATTTATTTACGATGGATTTCCTATCGTATCTCGGATTAGTTTTTGCATGATGGTAGGTGACAGAAATTTTCCCTGGCTTGCGTTCCTTCGGCAAAAACAATTCCAGGTTACGAGGGAGAGCTGCCATGGCTGTTGCTTGTTTTGGAAAGAAGAAGAATGAAAACAGTACAAACCCTCCATGTCTCCAGTTCTTCCTGGTTACGACTTGGAATCGATCGTAAATTTGTCTATGAAGCCCAACCCTGAGCCCGTGGAAAAACAGTCAGTGAAGCAGCTTTGTTCTTGTTTGATATGAAAACTTCGTGACACTCTTTCCTCAGCGATTTATTTTACAGTTTAAACTTATCCTGCAGTACTGATATTTCTTTTATTAATGGGGGCGTCAACCATCCACTCACCAGGCGCAGTATTGCCTTGGGGTGGCTACACTTAATGACAAGCTGATGATTTGCCGTAAACCAGGCAGCCACTGACTACGTTGGGTGGTAACCATATAACCATATGACGCCTGGTAGCTTAGTGGGTTAAGTTGCTCCAACCAGATCTGAGCCTGTAAGGTGTGAAGACACGACGCTGAATATTGTATCTGGTGGGACCCTAAGCATGGCACTACCTATATGCCTCTAAATTACCCACCCCTCCCCCTTACACACAACTTCCATCCCCTCTTACACACACACACACACACACACACACACACACACACACACACACACACACACACACACACACACACACACACACACACACACACACACTTCAGAGCATTAGCCTCGACCATCTTTGCCAACATAGGGTAACGTACCAGTACCCCCGTCGTGGAATTAAAGCTGCTGGAGGATAGTAAGCACAGGGAACATTACAAGCACAGTAGCCTACGTCAGTGTTGTGCTCAGAGCGAGGCTGAGGGGAGGCCAGGGCTACAGACACTCAGGAAAGTACAAAGATAATTTTACGTAAAGAGAAATAGGTCACACCAGGTCCACGGGGAAGTCTTGTGGGTGGCAGAGAGACGCTGTGTGCCTCCAGAGCAGAGTCAGAAACATCCCTATCTTGGAACCAGGAGACGGATTGTGTGTGTGTGGGTCGGCTGCCTGATTTATGGGAGCGAGTGTGTCTGTGTATACTCGTATGTCAGTGCCAACTGTAAATAGCGCAGACCAGATATTTCTCTCTCTCTCTCTCTCTCTCTCTCTCTCTCTCTCTTGCAGTCAGCAGGTATTAAATGCAGCTAAAACACACTGATAAGACCCTCAAATAGGAATTCAAATGGGGAAAGTATTCAATTCACTGTCACGTCATCCACAACAAAAATCTTTCCATATAAACTCAGTAAACGTGTAGTAAGATCCGCGAATGCCATGCAAAGAAGTCAGCGTCTCAAATAATTTTTATGTGGAAACTAATTTGGCTACTTCAATGGGCACCACTCCTCTGGACTGTCTGCTTGCATCTCACCACCACTACCGCGGGCACGTAACACTCGTCTAGCAACAAACTCTCATCCCTTTTCTGTCAAACTCTCTAATGCAAGAGTTAACCGTTACTCCCAGTCCTGTATGTATGCAACAGGTCAACTCTGGAACTATCTCCCTCTGTCTGTATTTCCTACTGCCTTTGATCTCCAGTCTTTCAAACGCAGTGTGTCCGGGCATCTCGAAATGAACGGGTCTTGAATTTGGCTCTCCTGTTATCTTGCTTTTGCTTTTTCTTGTAGGGGACAATCTTGCGGGCTCCTGGCCTTTGGTTCCTTCTTAAAAAGAAAAAAAAAAATCGACGAAAAAACGTAGTTAATTCACCCGTTTTCGTCCATCAATACTTCGTTCATTTTAAGTAGCCTACGTGGAGATTTTCGTCCTTTTGCTGTTTATTTTCCGTACCGTATGTTAGTGGTCGAGTAAGACAACGCTACGGCTCGGCATCCCGTCTATAGTACGGTACTTCTTCATGACTAGCATCATGAGTCAGCATTTAAGATGGAGATATAACAGTTTTACGCCTCTACTCCTTGTACTCAAAGTTGGTCAAAATTCGCCATCTCTCCATCATGAATGCTAAGTTTCAACAATACATTAACACAGGAATATGGTGCTAGTCACGAAAAAGTGTAATGAAAAGGATGTGCAGCCGTAGCATTGTCATTTTTCTGCCGCAGAGCTGTGGGAAATAAGCTGCAAAAGAATAAATATCTGGGCCAAGTTAGAGTAAAAACACTGTAGTGGAAATGAAGAGAGTACCGGTGTAGTAAATCTGAACTTGACTGGCTCGTATTCTCATCGATTAAGGAAGCATTCTAGCACCTCTTCCTTAACGATTGATTTATGGACATGGGTGGCTAATATCGTATTGTACGTTATTTTAAACAGAGTATGGTGACATCAGATGACTTATGGAACACCGAGAAGGACAGTAAGGTGTAATACGCGAAAGAAGAAGCCTAGGAAAAGGTGTTAGGGAGCTTACAACGATTAGAACACAGACCCCTACCTTGAACCACTTGAATGAGATGACGTGCCTATCCTAAATGGTATATTCTTGCTGTATCCGGAGGGTTTTATTCATCTTATGGCAGACCTTTACTATACTCATTTTTTTTGTTTTTTATTGAGATAGATAGATAGATAGGTTTCAGCCAGATGTTTGCCTCGGAGTGAAATTAGTGTGAAAATAAGAAACAGAGCCTTGTGGAACATTCTAGGCCAAATGTTTGGCTTGGAAGATTCTAGGGGAGAAAATAAATATGAAAAATGAGATTGAGGAGAAGACCGAATGGGATAAGATCATTGTAACTGCTGAAAAGTTGCAGCCAAAGATACGGAACACGGTATAGCCTGTGTAAAAGTAATGACAATATTGGAGTCTCTCTCTCTCTCTCTCTCTCTCTCTCTGTCTGCCTGTCACTGTCTCTGTCTGTCTCTCTGTCTCTGTTTCTGTCTCTGTTTGTTTGTCTGTCTGTCTGTTTGTCTGTCTGTCCGTTTGTCTGTCTGTGTGTCTGTTTGTTTGTTTGTTTATCTGACTATCTGTCTGTCTGTCTTGTTTCTGCTTCTGTCTGTTTGTCTGTATGTCTGTCTGTCTGTGTGTCTGTCTTTTTGTCTCTGTCTGTCTGTCTGTGTCTGCGTTTTTCTGTCTATCTGTCTTTGTCTGTCTGTGTCTGTCTGTCTCAGTCTGTCTGTCTGTCTGTCTCAGAGAGAGAGAGAGAGAGAGAGAGAGAGAGAGAGAGAGAGAGAGGGAGGGAGTAAACACTTTAATCACACGGTATATTTTGAGCAGCTCTCAGTATGCGTATTTATCAGTCTTTCCCTGTCTTTTCACCGGAGAATTTGATGGGTAGGCCTGTTCGTTGAGAGAGTGAGACGAAAGCTGAGGGAAAGGTGTGAAGCAACGAAACAGCTACAGTAGGATGGGAGTGAGATATTAAAGTGTGTCTATCCCTCCCTCCTCTCTCTCCTTCTATCTATCTGCCTGTGTCTGTCTCTCTGTCTACTGCCATGCGCCTTAATCCCGTAGGGGGTGGCTTCGAACAGATCGCCTCCTTGTCAGATAGTTCTCCACCATCACGCTGCCCTCTCCCTAACTCACACCCCTCCTCTCATCTCTCCACCCCTTCCCTCGAACTTGTCCTCGGTTTCCCCCTCCCCCTCCCTTCCTTCACCATTCTCAAATACACACTCCTAGTCAGTCTCTCGTTCTACCCCTCCACATGGCCAAACCATGTAAGAATATTTCTCCTTACGCTTTCAATTACATATCCAATACTGTCGGTTTGAAAAGTCTGTTCTAAGTTGATTACATTTGTTTTATATCTGTCTATCTCTCTATCTTCTATCCAAATATATGTATAGGTAGATAGATATAAATAGATGGGTGAGAGAGAGAGAGAGAGAGAGAGAGAGAGAGAGAGAGAGAGAGAGAGAGAGAGAGAGAGGTAATTTACTGATAGCCATTACCTATCACAATTGTCCATACACAATACATTTATGAACTTGAAAATGATTCTACAAATCATTAGGTTTATTTACATATCAATAATTTCATCAAACATTTACTTGTACTAATCTAACCCCATCAACACGATGACGCGGTAGTGTAATATGTTCTTGCTACCCACATACGATTTTATTCAACTCTCTCTCTCTCTCTCTCTCTCTCTCTCACACACACACACACACACACACACACACACACACACACACACACACACACACACACACACACACACACACAACCCATCACTTCCCAGGTTTGCTGCTCGTGGGATGCTGCTGGGAATGGACCTAGCGTACATCCCTTCGCTTACGGGCCTGTATTCGCGAAGCTCGTAGGTCCTAAATTTAGGTATTCGCCTTTCATTACCTTTGAAAATGCCCAAGAAGCTACGACACTGGGCACAGATGGATAAATTAAAGCTCTGTCTAACATGTTCAGTTCGTGAAGTCCCAAGCTGACGTGAATATATTTGTCTGAAAATCGCATAGCCTAAGTAAATATATAGTAGTAGTGGTTGCAGTAGCTGTTTGATCATGTGGAGAGGATGGAAAGTGAGAGACTGACGAGGAGAGTGTATGTGAGTGAGGTGGAGGGGGAGAGAGGGAAGCCAGAGATGAGATGGAGGGATGGAGTGGAGAGGTATGTGAGAGAGGGGGGTGTGAGCTGGGAGGAGGGCAGTGAATTGGCGGGGGACATGGCGACATGGAGACGATTTGTTTGTGGCCACCCCTTACGGGATTAAGGCGTCTGGCAATAGATAGATACAGTAGATAGATAGGTTGTAGCTGTAGTCCCAGGTTCATCTGATATGTGAACTCAGTGGATAGCATGTTGTAATTGTCCTCCTCCTGCAGTCCACCCTTCTCCTTTTGGGGAATAGGGAGGAAGTTGATGGACGTTTGTATAACCAGGCAGCTTCGCAGTTCACTTATATCAGTGCCACCACATGAAGGCGTCCCTCTCCAGGTCTAGGAATGAGGTATAATAGGTGTTGTGCTGTATGTGTTTACTGAGTGCCTAATAACAGTAGCCTATATATCGTGACTGTAGCAATTGAATCGGCATGTTGTATTTCATCTTTTGCAGAATCTCGATCCTCTCTCATCCCATCCTTAGGTGTGGAAAAGTCAAGATGATGATGATGATGATGATGATGATGATGATGATGATGATGATGATGATGATGATGATGATGATGATGGAGATGATGATGATGATGATGATGATGATGATGATGATGATGATGGAGATGATGATGATGATGATGATGATGATGATGATGGAGATGATGATGATGATGATGATGATGATACCAGAACGTATTACAGTGGAGATGATTATGATGATGATGATGATGATGATGGAGATGATGATGATGATGATGATGATGCCAGAACATATCACAATTTCCTTTCACGTGCTATATATTGATCCTAAGTAATTCTGAGTGTTGTGTGATTTAATACACTTAGGTTGCCATGACTCACTCTCAGGTAAATAAAGTCGTCTGTCTTTGGATGGAATGAAGTGCTAGAGTTGTCCTGACAGCGAGAGGGTTTATGGTGGCAGTTGGGATTCCAAGGCTAGTATTTTCTTCGGTTAAGGAGGCTCCCTAACACCATTTCCTAGGCGATTTGTTTTGTTTGATACACCTTGCTGTCCTCTTCTGCGTTACACAAATCGTTCCAATGTCTCCATACTCTGCATAAATAACGTGTAAAAGGATATTAGCCAGCCATATCCAAAAATAAATCGCTAAGGAAGAGGTGTTACTGAGCCTCCTAAACAGACGAGAATACTAGGCCAAGTCAACTTCGCTTCACTCAGCTGAATAAAATCGTCTGGTCAGTCTTGTGTTAGCTGGAATGAAATACTAGACTCCTTTACTCCGACGACTTAAAATTGCCATCTTGAATGCTGACCTCAAAGAACAGATAAACACTAGAATATCATGCTGGCCACGAGGAAGTGGTATGGTAAGGATGTAGATTCATAGCTATATCTATTCCTGCCACCCCAGCTGCGTGAAATATGTTGACGAAGGACGAAAATCTGGACCAAGTTAAGATAAAAAGAGTATAGACAGGATGTGATATGTGGCTGTGGGTGACGTCCTTTATATGTGTCCAGACGATTTTCTTCAGCTAAGGAAAGGCCATTGGGACTGTAGGGGTTTAATAAGGCTGTTTCGAATCCGTCTAATTAAAGAAATCTACTAAATTGAAATAAAATCGCCTGGAGAAAGCAATACTTGGTAATTAAAAAAGGCTTCACGTGACCATACTGAAAGGGTTACTAATATTGGTAGAACATATACAAAATTTTCCCAGTACGTTACCTGTATTAGTTTTCCAATGAGTTCCCAGTACGTTATCTGTATTAGCTTTCCAGTGGGTGTGAGTGTTGTTGAGTTATAATGGCACACAGTGAAGCCAACCAGCTGCAGCCAGTATTGACTGCACCACACCATGGCCACTTCTGTTTCATGGTGCTATTAATAATGTTTGTATCAATTTGAATACCATGGCGCTGATTTATTTTATCCATTCCCCTTTTATTCAGTGAAAGTGGATTCATACACACACACACACACACACACACACACACACACACACACACACACACACACACACACAATGCAGTATACATATATATATATATATATATATATATATATATATATATATATATATATATAGAGAGAGAGAGAGAGAGAGAGAGAGAGAGAGTATATATATATATATATATATATATATATATATATATATATATCTATATATATATATAGATATATATATATATATAGATGAGGTACAGTGGTAAAGTGTGCAGTTTCATACACAGGAGAGAGAAGGTTCGAACCCCGCCAGGGTAATAAACTTTGGAAACGTTCTTCTGGCCATGTACTGCTTTGGCGGACACCAGGGGTGCTGTGGTTGAACCAGTGTCACATACTGTGAAATATGTTTGCACCCAGTCAGCTTGCGCTGTCCGATTACACTTGGTTTACAGACTACACACACATCCAAGGCCACTACAACACTACAATCACACTTACAAGCACTTCTCACCCTACGTACAATCTCTACCAGACAGCCTAAGCCACTTGGTAGAGATACATAGGCAGTATCGTCCCTACTTCGGTCGGGATAGGCCTGTCCTGCAGTGGATACTCAAGCGGCTCATGATGATGATGATGATGATGATATATATATATATATATATATATATATATATATATATATATATATATATATATATATATATATATGTACACACACACCACACGCACACGAGCCGCGTTGTTTGTTTGTCCTTCGATCACGCCCAAACCAAGGGCCAAAGACCTCTCTCTCTCTCTCTCTCTCTCTCTCTATTCTGAATCAGGGTGAGCCAAGGATGGATTTAGGGGGGTCAAAATTGGGATCTGGGCCATTTGAGGTCACTGGTAGTGTTCGCCTTTTTGGCCCAGGCAACGCCAGGTACCCGTGCAGCCTAATTTTTGGCATGGAGACTCACATGACCTTTACTTCGAACATAGGCTATGTGAAGTTGCCTCCGAGGTCACTTGAGGTCACTGGTTGGAGGTCATTTGAGGTTACAGGTGATAGTAAACAAGTGTGCACAAATACTGTTGTGGCGGTTTTTTTTTTTTTCTGTGTAATTGGGGGTCACCAATGTGGCGTGGTTATGGGTATATTTTTACTAGGGGCTACACGAAGGCAAATGGTAAGGATAGATAAATGCACTTGTGCTGAGAAGAAATAGCTAGGACAGTGATTATTGACTTGGAACAATACAGAGTTACTGCATGATTTCAAGATAGTACAAGACCATTACATTACAGCATGTGTAGATCGATTACATGGATAAATAGTTACAGAATGAAAGTGTTAGTAATAAATTTAGTGAGAAGCGGGAGTGCTGGGCTGATGTGTTTGTGTAATGGTATGTGTAAAGTTGTACCGCGTGGCCAGATTTTCCAGGAGAGACGCAGAGCAGGTATGGCAGGACAAATCTAAACTGGCGGCTAGGGTGGGGCACAAAGCTCTGTAGAGTGTTGCCATGTTTTCCATACGTGATGCCCCCTCCCCCCCTCTCTCTCTCTCTCCTGGGGGAGATGTGGATCGCCCTGGGGAATTTTGTTTCTTTTATGAGTGACTTATAAACTTATGCTTTCATTTCTTTGTTTTTTATTATATCTAATTATATTTAAAAATATTTATTATTGTTTTACATTTGTCGCCAGATGACCTCGCTGGTGCGGTGCCATGATTTGTTTTCATTCAATCACTCTCTCCCTCCTTGCTTCCCTCCCTTCCTCCATCTCTCCCTCAACACCTCCCCTGGCCTGCCTTCCCCCTCCCCCTCTCTCTCTCTCTCTCATCTATGGTGTTTCAGGATACATTTTGGTTATTTTCTTTTACATTATATTGTACATATTGTAAATTTGACCTTATTTCCACACCACCCAGGAGGTAAGGACACAAAGAAAAGTGACACGAGGAGGCTCTGGCCGGGTTAGACTAGGTCTGTGTGAGTGTTGCTGCTCAGGAGGATTTAATGTATTATTTTTTTTACTAAGAAATTGGCATATTTTTACTTACATTCCTGCACATTATCTTATAATCATAATTGTGACATTATTACCCACCCCAGAAATACAGTAAAAGCCAATAAAACTGACTACATTTTTTAAAGCAACACTGTAAAATATTTATGCCACGTTTCTGTATTGCCGTATAAATATTTTATGCATAATAAGTTTACTGTTCTTTGATATATTATAATACACACGTTAACTATGTATTCATATGTGTTTATCTTATTTGTGATGCCTTTTACATATATAACAGCCGTTTCACATCGCAGGTTTGGGAAACATAGCAACACTGTACAGAGAGTCGCGGCACACCCTAGCCGCCAGTTTAGAGTTGTACTACCTTAGTGGCCGGGGTGAAGTGGAGAGTGGAGAGAAGTGGGGGGAGTGAGGTCGCCCGCTCGCTTTTAAGCCCCTTAATGAGGAGACGGAGCACCGGTAGGGCTAGGTCGCATGAGTATTCAAATTTGATTGGTTTAGGCACCACTACAGGTGAGGAGGGAAGAGAAATTCAATTCTGTTGGTAGCGGCACCAATAGTGATGCTGATTCCGAGAACTAGGTGTGGAAAAAGCCGTGAGGGAAGGAAACCACGTGCGTAGGTGAAATGAGGACAATAACCACGAGGGAAGGAAACCACGTGTGTGGTGAAATGAGGAGAAGCCACGAGGAAAGGGAACCACGTGTGTGGGTGAAATATGAGATGCAATACTTTGTGGTGTAATGTATGCCACACTGTGTTAGTCTGTGAAAGCTGAAATAGAAAGTTCCTGGACCTCTTATAATCCCTCTTCAAAAGCATAAGAGGTATATGGTCTTTCTGGAGTAGAAAGAAAGATTGAACTAGAAAAAATAGGATTAGAGTGTTCGTCTTCTTTGGCCCTGGGCAGCGCCGGGTACCCCTGCTAATCTCTCTCTCTCTCTAAACAGATCAAACAAAAAAGTGAATAAGTTACGATGTATAAAGAAACATGGTAACAGATGTATAGAGTATACTGATAAACAAACAAATGATTTCTCTCTCTCTCTCTCTTTCTTATGTGTGTGTATATATATATATATATATATATATATATATATATATATATATATATATATATATTTACCGTATATATATAATGCTTCCGACTTCAGTCGTGTAACCTACTTGATTGCCCGTTCCCTTAGACCCAACAGTCCCTTTATATATCACACCCTCACATGTCAGCTCTTGGGAACTAATGCTAATCGCCGGTAATGAATACATATCAGGGCTGTCTCAATGAGGACTGGTGTAGTGGTATTAGCAGGAATGTTTTTATGATATGTCGATTGTTCTTATGCAAGGTTCGCAGATTTTTTTTTTTTAACAAGAATTATATATCACAATTATTTCACCGTTTCCAGCCTGGTATCGAAGTAGCATCCTCTGACGACATGACAATGACCTCCAATTCTGTTATCTTTTTTTTTTTTTTTTCCTGGATGGAACAATTATCAGGCACCTGGCCTTTGGTTCCTTCTTTTTTGCACATACTAAAGTGCAAAAATCCTGTATTCTAGCACAAATATGATTAAAAGGCGTCCTCTTAGGCCAGGGATATCTGTTAATCAATCAATCTATCTATAAATTTATGTACCTGGTATGTTTTTATTTTTTAAGGGAAGTATGATAATCTGGTTGTCGCCAGTTCGATCCCAGGCTGGACATGGAACAGGTTGTTGATGTGTGTTTGGTTAAAACAGACCTCACTGATCCTGCACAAGATTCACCCATATATCATAACCCTCCCCACTCCCCCGCCCTTGTTTATGTCACCACACCAGGCCTGGGAATGTGGTACAGGATGACCGCAACCCCTCTCATACGAAGCAAAGCCATACCCACTCTAGAGTACTTTGATTTCGTATGAATATTGGAGAGAGAGAGAGAGAGAGAGAGAGAGAGAGAGAGAGATTAATGTACAGTCAGCCAAAAATATTATCGCACCTCTGGGGCTCCATAGATGTGAAAATGAGTGAATTCTGAAGACAAACATGAATCCGTTAATCTAGTGCCCCTCAGTATATATATATATATATATATATATATATATATATATATATATATATATATATATATATTGTTACATAGCCTATGATTTCATCATCCTTTGTGTAATTTTAACGCACAGTATGCTGCATGTTTGATCACGAGCGTGTTCTGCCTCAGTCCCCCCCTTCTACCGTTATAGTAGAGTAAGTCGTCCTTTCTGTTATTCAGTGCGGGATTGTCGACCGTTTGTCCCCATCGCTTCATTTGCGCGTCCTTATTACAAGTTGTATCAGGCTCTGCTGGCCCCTATATAATGAGCTCAGTCTCTGCATCATTGCCACTTAGATCTGCTCCTCACTTTGTTCACATCTCTGTCCTCCCCTGTACAGATATTATTATTGTGAGTGCTCAAGAAATCTCCAAACATCTAGCAGCTGTGTGTAATTTGAGTATAACTGTTATTGCATTTTTTCTTGTACTGTATAGCATAAGTTTAATTTGTAGGCCTAGTGAAGTTTTTGTAATTCGTGTGGGGTTCTTTATGTCAGTCATTTTTGATAATAGTTTGTATCTGTAATAATTTATCTGGCATTCACTGAGTATTATCTGGTATCTCATTTTATCAGGGCTGACTTAGATAAATTTATTCTTGCTAATTTCGTGTTAATAGAGGCTATTGCAGTTAACCATATATTTAACCTGTTTATTTGCCATTACATTATCCTTATGAGTTCTGAATGTTTTGTTGTTAATTTAAGCATTAAACTTTAACTTGTAATTTTACCTAACTCTTTTGTTTTGAACCTGGAACTTTACGGGACAGTAGTGACTCTTCGTATTCTCACTTAAAGTGTACATTATCTTTCTCTGTTTCGTAACATAAATTTGGCGACCTCATATCAGGATATTCAGGATATTATCATAAGGATATTGTTTGATATTTTGTGACTGTGATATATTCATGATGGCTACTATTTCTACACTTGATGAAGCCAAAGATTTTTTGTCAAATGTGCAAACAGTGTGTGATATAGAAAACAGAACAAAGAATGAACTTAAGCTTGTTGCTCAACAATTGGGAATTGCAGTTCACTCTCATCATTCTAAAGATCAAATTGTTGGCATGATTAATAAAAGCTTGTTTAATGTAACTCCTCCAAATGAGCAAACGCAGATTGAATTAGCTAAGTTACAGCTAGCTCTGCAGGAGGCTCGTGCTAAAGAAGCTGAATTTCAAGCACGTGCTAAGGAGGCTGAGTCTCAGGCTAAGGAGGCGGAATCTCAGGTTCGGATTCAGGAGGCACAGATACAGGCTCAGGCACAAGTTGAACTTGCCAGGATTCAGGCAGACCATGAGTATCGCATGAAACAAGGTGGAACTGGATCATCTAGCTCTGATGATTTTGATGTGGCTAAAAATGTTAAACTTGTCCCTCCTTTTAATGAATCTGATTTAACAAAGTATTTTCAGTTGTTTGAGAGGGTAGCTACAGGTTTTAATTGGCCTAAGGAGTATTGGCCAGTACTCCTTCAAACTGTTCTCACCGGTAAAGCTCAAGTAACTTATGCATCTTTGCCTCAGGATCAGTCTGATAATTATGATGTAGTTAAGAGCTTGATTCTTAAGGCCTATGAGCTTGTTCCTGAAGCTTATAGAGTAAAATTTAGGACAACATACAAGCAAGATAAGCAATCCCATGTTGAGTATGCAAAAATCAAAGAAGATTTGTCAGAGCGAGTGGAGTTCTCCTGTCACTCTAGTCCCTAAGCCAGGTGGGTCGCAGAGGCTTTGCATCGACTACCGACGTGTTAATCAGATAACCAAAACAGACACTTACCCTCTCCCTCGTGTGGAAGATTGCATAGACAAGATCGGAAAGGCTAGGTACATAAGTAAGTTTGATTTGTTAAAGGGATACTGGCAAGTACCTATGACTGAACGTGCTAGGGAGATCTCATGTTTTGTAACATTAGGAAAGGCTTTTGCATGTTCAGTAATGCCATATGGTATGAAAAATGCACCAGCCACATTTCAGAAGCTCATGAATGTTGTAACAGAGGGTTTGGCAGGGTGTGTTGTTTATATTGATGATGTATTAATCTTCAGTGACAACTGGAAAGATCACCTATGCCATGTCAGTAAATTTCTTGACCGTTTAGTTCATGCTAATCTTGTAGCTAATTTATCAAAGTGTGAGTTTGGTCAAGCTGAAGTTCAGTACCTTGGGTATGTAATTGGTGATGGACATGTTGCACCACCAGGAGCTAAGGTTCAGGTTATAAGTGATCTTCCCAGACCTAAAAGTAGGAAAGAGCTACAAAGATTTTTGGGAATGGTAGGTTATTACAGGAGATTTGTTCTTAACTTTTCAATTCTTGTATCACCACTTACAGACCTACTGAAAAAGGGAGTTAAATTTGTCTGGACCGATAACTGTGAATCCTCTTTCAACAAACTTAAAGCTATTTTATTAAGTCAGCCAGTGCTCGCTACTCCAAATTTTGCTAAGCCTTTTAAGATGGCTGTTGATGCAAGTGATACAGGAGCTGGGGCTGTTTTGCTGCAAGAGGATGATCAGGGTATTGAACATCCTGTATCTTATTACAGTAAGAAGTTCACTCCACCTCAAAAGAACTACTCAACTATTGAGAAAGAGCTTTTGGCCTTGATTTTGGGTTTACAGCATTTTTCATTTTATTTGTGTTCTGGTTTTGACCCCATAGTCATTTATACCGATCATAACCCACTGAAATTCCTTAGTAAGTTTAAAGATAAAAATCAGAGATTGGCAAGATGGAGTCTACTTCTTCAGGAGTATTCATTAGACATACAACATGTCAAGGGGAAAGAAAATGTTATTGCAGATTGCTTATCTAGACTTTAGACAGATTGTTTAGAGTAATAAGAAATTTCCTTTGTAAATTTCTTTTTCTTTGTGGGGAGGTGTTACATAGCCTATGATTTCATCATCCTTTGTGTAATTTTAACGCACAGTATGCTGCATGTTTGATCACGAGCGTGTTCTGCCTCAGTCCCCCCCTTCTACCGTTATAGTAGAGTAAGTCGTCCTTTCTGTTATTCAGTGCGGGATTGTCGACCGTTTGTCCCCATCGCTTCATTTGCGCGTCCTTATTACAAGTTGTATCAGGCTCTGCTGGCCCCTATATAATGAGCTCAGTCTCTGCATCATTGCCACTTAGATCTGCTCCTCACTTTGTTCACATCTCTGTCCTCCCCTGTACAGATATTATTATTGTGAGTGCTCAAGAAATCTCCAAACATCTAGCAGCTGTGTGTAATTTGAGTATAACTGTTATTGCATTTTTTCTTGTACTGTATAGCATAAGTTTAATTTGTAGGCCTAGTGAAGTTTTTGTAATTCGTGTGGGGTTCTTTATGTCAGTCATTTTTGATAATAGTTTGTATCTGTAATAATTTATCTGGCATTCACTGAGTATTATCTGGTATCTCATTTTATCAGGGCTGACTTAGATAAATTTATTCTTGCTAATTTCGTGTTAATAGAGGCTATTGCAGTTAACCATATATTTAACCTGTTTATTTGCCATTACATTATCCTTATGAGTTCTGAATGTTTTGTTGTTAATTTAAGCATTAAACTTTAACTTGTAATTTTACCTAACTCTTTTGTTTTGAACCTGGAACTTTACGGGACAGTAGTGACTCTTCGTATTCTCACTTAAAGTGTACATTATCTTTCTCTGTTTCGTAACAATATATATATATATATATATATATATATATATATATATATATATATATATATATATATATATATATATATTTAGAGAGAGTCGTCATCGTTTGGTCAGTCCTTGTCCGAGGCTTCTTGTTTGTTTTTTTAGTTAGTTGTTTTCCGGGGAGGGGCACTAACCCTCCGCCAACCCTTTTAGTCGCCTTTTACGACAAGCAGGGATACTGGGGGAGTATTCTTGAAAACCCCCCTACCCCCAGGGGGTACGTTTAAGTACTTGGGTAGTGTGATGAGTAAGGATGGAGGTTTGGAGGGTGAAGTGCTTGAAAGGGTACAGCAGGGAAGAAAGGTTGCTGATTCTTTGAAAGCAGTGATAAGAAACAGGGAAGTGAGCATGGAAGTGAAAAAGTTACTACATGACAGTATTGTGATACCAACTCTAACGTACGGAAGTGAAGCTTGGACATTGTTGGAAGGACACAAGTCAAGAGTGAGAGCAGTGGAAATGAGTTATTTAAGAGCAGCCTGTGGAGTCACGTGGAGAGACAGGCTGACGAATGAGGATATAAAGGAGTGTTGTGGTGTGGATGTGGATGTGATAGGAAGCGTTATGAGGAACACACTGAGGTGGTTTGGCCATGTGGAGAGGATGGAGGGTGAAAGACTGACGAAGAGAGTGTATGTGAGTGATGTGGAGGGGGGAAGAGGGAGGGGGAGGCCGAGGATGAGATGGAGGGATGGGGTGGAGAGGTATATGAGAGAGGGGGGTGTGAGTTGGGAGCAGGGCAGTGAAATGGCGGGGGACAGGGCGACTTGGAGGCGATTTGTTTGTGGCCACCCCAAACGGGATTGAGGCGTCTGGCAATAGATAGATAGAGAGAGAGAGAGAGAGAGAGAGAGAGAGCACCTGATATATGATGTTTTTATGCAAATTGTAGTTCTGTAAATACCGGTGCTAAAAACAATATGTACACTTCTTAGAGGGTGACCCATATATCACAATACTTCGTCTAGTAAGAGCATCGATACCTTTTTTGTCAATTGTACATGCTCAGACGCTGTAGCAGTATTTAAAGCTGAGTGTTTATTTTCCATACCTAGCTGTCTGTGCCGTGTGTATTCAGCTCACAACATATTACTGGCATAGCTTGTCGGGTGTGCTGCTCGGAGGCACATCCACTGCCACAACAACCGCTTCCCATTCTTTCTTATGTCATGCTGTTTACCAGACGAACTTGGGACGCACTATTTATTTATTACATTGTGAGCTGTAGCATCCTTTCTGGAAGTATGTTTTTTTGAAATATATAAAAGAAATCCAGATGGGCACAAAAATATTCTACTATCTGATGCATGTAGTTTGTCTAAAGATTTGAACATATCCTCGGTTTGAAGTACCAGTCCCTGTCACCTTCCATCATACATCATTGCACGAAAGAAGAAGAAACGGAAGAAGAAGGAGGCCCAGACTGTGCAATGCAGTGGGTCAGATGGGCACACAATCGGCTGTATATATCATTTACTCTAATCTTTGCTTAGAACATGACCCGTAATAGTTGATTAACTTTTTTTTTTTTTTTTATGTGTACAGTCACATCAAATAACTTTTTTTTTTTTTTTTTATGTGTACAGTCAGCATCAAAAGTTCTGTCGCCTGTCTTGCTTGTCTCCTTGAACTTGGAAAATTAGACTCATAAAACCACAGCGCTCTACTCCAATGACACTAATCCAGAGCTAATTAGTGGCCGTTGCTAAAGATTGAATGATTTTTCAAAGTCCACAGAGAGAATTAGAAGAGTCGATAGAACTTTTGATGCCGACTGTACATCCAAGTCTCTAAATGAAATACAGTGTGAACAGGGAAAGGGGAAAACAAATCGAGTCCAAAAATCTGACCATACTGAGAATCAAAATCAGAATCTTCCAGTTGTCAGTTGAAAGTGCTAAGCAGTGCATCACCAGCTCCCCCCACCCTCTTCCTCCGTCACACTAAGCATCCACATCTCACACATACAGTCTGTTCGTATCAATTCTTGTAGCTGCAGCGACAGTTTGAATTGGGCGTGTGTACAGACCTTAGTTGTTGGTGTTATTGCTCCAGGCTTATTTGCATGTGAACCCAGTGAACTGCAGGTTGAAGTTTCCCATCTCCTGCCGTCCACCATCCTTCATTCGGCTGATAGGGAGGGGTTGAGAGACTTTTGTAATGCTGGGCAGCGTAGCCTTCCAGTTACGATATATCTGTCCTGTCACTGGAAATCGCCTCTCTCCAGCACTGTGTACGAACCTTTAAAAGAAGCAAGTGGAGTAGGCCTATGCTGAAGCGTTCCTGCCTCCATGTAAGCCGGTACCATTCCAGAGGCTAGGAAAGGGAGAATAATGCTTGCGTCACCACTTCCTTACTAAAATGATTTCTTAAAAATTTGGTTAGCGTCATTCATTACCTCTGCCATACTGGCCCTCATAGTAAATAAGTACACTGTCTTGCAAAACACCATCTTGGGTAAATTATCAACCACACCACGAGAGAAAACAGCAAGGACATAATTACAGAGGTCCTCCCTAAAGGGTATTCCCTCATTTTGAATATAAAGCTGTGGTTGCATGAAATTCAATGCCCCTCAGTTACAGTATAAGGTAGGAATGAGATACCTTCATTACGTACTAGTGAAATCGACCCCGAAGTTTAACTGCACCTGGCCACCAACTAAATTGAAATGGGAAAGGTATCTTTGACAGGTTAGAATTTGCGTGCTGTACCACACACGGAAAGCCTGTGAACATTGGGCATCCTGCTTATCGTCCACTTCAGACACGGCATCGTTCATGTTGCCTTATCCTGTGTCGTGGTATTTTGGTTCCACCCTTTATTTTAGTTCCTGGTAAACAAACTTGGTGTAGTTTCGGTACTTTATATTTCGGATACCACCAAACGAACAAAAATATTAGCACACATTTGGTAATAAAATGCAGAGAAATATGCTGGCAATTATCAAATAACTCAGAAATATCACAAAAAGAGAATTTATGCACCTAATGCTTCCCTGTGCCTTAATGCTGTGTGTAGTAGAACAGCTACTCGTGACAGGAGTCCCACCCAGTGAATTTGGTGTTGTAACCCGTATTAATGTAGAATGTAGTAATTAGGTAGAAATGTAAAGAAAATATTAGGTTAACGGTGCATGGAATAGTTCAGTCGAAATGTGTACTAGTATTATTGTTCTTTTGGTGATATCTGAATACTAAGTGCCTGAAGCAGCTCATGGTTTGTTTACGCAGAAGTAAAATATTGGGTGGGACCAAAATACAATGACACTGGAACTGTAACATACGAAGGACGTATCCCAAGTATCTGTGGAAATTGCATGTCGTCTCATCGGGAACCAGAAGAAAGTCTGTGTTATGGGCTGCTTTAGGACTGTACTCTCAGCATCTTGGGATGTTTCGTAACATCTCTTCCTTAGCGATATAGCCTGTATAATAATAGCCACCTCTGTCGGAAAATCAGAGAATGTGAGTGATTCGAATATGTGTAGCTGAAGCAACAAATTTTATTAGAATGCCTTGCTTGTTACTTCTCTCATAGTTTATAGAAGTTAAACTGAATCGAAGTTATTAGTATAATTTATTGACTTCCATGCTGAGAGAACTTTGATATTCTCAGTGTTTTCTTTGCTGTTTACATCTGCTTTAAGTCTAAATGTTTGTCAACAGTGTACACAACAGAGAAGAAAACATTAAAGAGCTTGTGATGTGTTAAGTTTTAATGTTTTCTTGCAAGCAAACCAGAATAAATGACACTATTTTATTATGAGAGTTATTTGGGTCATTTCTTTGTCATTCAAGCCCGTAGTCATAAGGATAATAGCATGCCTTGGAAAATTACGGTTTAGCTCAGGCCGGAACTACTGTGGCCGTAGTAGTAGTAGTAGTAGTAGTAGCCGTAGTTGTAGTGGTGGTGGTGGTCAGTCAGGGAATCAGTCGATCAACCAGTTTTATTTCGTATCACATCTGTCTATCTATTGCCAGACGCCTTAATCCCGTAAGAGGTGGCCACAAACAAATCACCTCCATATCACCCTCTCCCCTGCCATTTCGCTGCCCTTCTCCCAGCTCACATCCCCTCTCTCATATACCTCTCCACTCCATACCTTCATCTCGTCCTTGGCTTCCCCCTCCCTCTTCCCCCTGCACCTCACTCACATACACTCTCCTCGTTAGTCTCTCGCTCTCCATCCTCTCAACATGGCCAAACCACGTCAGTGTGTTTCTCCTAACGCATTCTATCACATCCACATCCACACCACAACGCTCCTTCGCTTCCTCATTTGTCAGTCTGTCTTTCCACGAAACTCCACATGCTCCTCTCAAATAACTCATTTCCACAGCTCTCACTCTTGACTTGTGTCCTTCCAGCAAGGTCTAAGCTTCGCTTCCCTACGTTAGAAATGGTATCACAGTACTGTCATGTAGCGACGTTTTTAATTCCATGCTCACTTCCCTGTTTCGTATCACTGCTTTCAACGAACCAGCAACCTTTCTTCCCTGTACCCTTTCAAGTACGGTGCTTCATCCTCCAAACTTCCATTCTTGCTCATCACACTACCCAAGTAGGCTACTTAAAAGCACTCACATAGGCTACTCGTATTCACGTCATCCAACCTCACTGTGCATTCAGTGGCTTCTTGCAAAGACCAGTACTTTACTCTTCTCTACATTCACTTTAGATTCCATTCCATACACACTTGCCCAAACTCACTCACCAAGAAAAAAATAACTTACGTCAAGTCCTAATCACCACTGTCCCCTTCAAAGTAGACTCCTTGGGCGTGCAGACATCGATCCCAGCGTTTCTCCCACGATCTAAACGCGCTCTGGAAGTCCTTTAGCATCAGCTTGCTCAGGACCTTCTGCGATTTTCTCCTGGATCTCCTCAGTGGTGTAAAATCTTAGTCCTTTCAGCTGGATTTTCCTTTTTGGAAAGAGGAAAAAGCCACAGGGGGCCAAATCCGGTGAATAGAGGGGGTGGGGACAACCGGCAAGTTTTGGTGCCAAAAACTGCTGAACAACAAGGGCTGTGTGCGCGTTTGTGCGTCACTTGGCTGGACGTTTTCGTCTCATGTCGCCAGACATAATGCGTTGGCAAGTTCCATACGCTAGGCTAACAGTGTCACAAACATCGTAGATTGTCCTCCTGCGATCTTCAAGGATGGTTGCACGAGCTTTGGCCACACTGTCAGGTGCTGAACTGGTGGAAGGGCGACTAGAACGTGCATCATCATCTGTTGACGTTTGTTCGTTTTTAAAACGCTTACACCGGTCGTAGGTTTGTGTAGCACCCAAAGCATTGTCACCAAATGCCTGTTTTAACATTTCATTAGTTTCTGCCGCGTTCTTCCCGAGTTTCACAAAAAACTTGATGCACACACATTGCCGTTTCATATCCTCCATTTTTTAGATTACAGAATTCGGAAGCTAACCCAAACACAACGATAAAGAAGCACCCATGCAGCGAACGCATCCACCCCGCACAACGCCACTTGAAACACAAACAACTAAAGAGTACTTGCACTGCTACCTCGCATCCACACACTTTTATGACAAGCGGTTTCCGCTCTGCTTTCAAATTTCGGGAAATATGGGTAGCACCTCGTATATCTATCTGTCTGTCTGTCTGTCTGTCTGTCCATCTATACAGTATATTTGTCTATGTATATCTATATCTGTCGATCCATCCATCTATCAATCTATCTATTTATCTGTCTATTTATCTGTATATATGTATGTATGTATCGTAAAAACTATCAAAGCAGATTTTTGTCAATTCCCCCTGGACTTATCATAAAACATATCCGTTATTATATCATTAGACCACTTGTCTTCATTAAATAATTTATCTCTGTCCACAGCTCCTACTGTAAGGAAATTTTATAAGCATTGAATTCATGTGATCTTACATGCAACTTTTCACTGCCTAATACCAGATATTAAATACATTACAGATAAAATTGTTTATACTGTCAACAGTTTCTTCCTTATCCAATCTTCCTTGAAAAACATCCAAAGTTCTTTTAGCTGCCTTAAAATTATACACATCATTTTCATCTTTATGGTGGCAAATGGTGGCGACCATCATTCACTCACTTCATGAAGTGCTGTCTCCTTCTTCCTTCATCTTTTATCATTTTTTTTTTCTGTGTCTCCTCTCTCATCCTATTTCTCCCATCTATCCTGTCACTTTTTACTCTTGTTTCCTTTTCAGATGGCTTTACATTGACAAGCCAAATGGTTTCCTGTAAGCCAGGAAACCATTTACAACGTTGGGTGGTAACCATATAACCAATCCATACTTGTTCCCTGCATGTCAACAAGTAGGTTGACGGAGGGCTAGTGCCTCTTCCCATAAAACAAATAAATCAAAAGACAAACAGCCACCCCTTACGGGATTATGGGGTCTGGCTATAAACATGGGATTTTTATTGATCCGTTTACACCTTTTAACCTTCTTTTTTATTCTGGATCTCCTGTCCACCAACTGCCATTCATTGTCTTTCATATGGCCAATACTTTTCTTCACAGTTGATTGTTGTTGTTCTGCCTCCTGACCATCAAAATGTTTCTCGACATTTCTGAGTTGATGGTATTTCATCTTGGATATTGCCCCAGTGTTAGGGGCTGTGACGGGTATTGCCGGGCTGCTTGCCACCCATCCCTCTCTCACGTCTCTGCCCATGCTCTTCTCAGCATTGCTTGTTCTATAGCTGTCCTTTCTTCCTAAACCACCAAACTCCTCACAAACTCTCTCCTCTCCGCTCAGTATTCTAACATCTTCCTCGCTGATATCAGAGGCTGTCCTGTCTTTTCTCCAGTGAGGTAAGTACACTATACCCATCCTGTGTCCGTCTCTCATCTTTCCATCCGTCTGTCTCCGTCCATAGTTCCAGTCCTTTTTTTTTTTTTTTTTTTTTTTTTTTATGCGAGGAAGAAGGAACCAAAGGCCATGAGCCCGCAGTAACAGTTCCCTCCAAGAGAAAAACAAAATACAATATAGAGCCAAATTCAAGATCCGATCATTTTGAGATGCCTGGACACACTGCGTTTGAAAGACTGGAGATCATAGGCAGCAGGAAATACAGACAGAGGGAGACAGTTCCAGAGCTGACCTGTTGCATAAATGAAAGACTGGGAGTAACGGTTAACTCTTGCATTAGAGAGTTGGACAGAAAAAGGATGAGAGTTTGCTGCCAGACGGGTGCTACGCGCCCGTCGTAGAGGTGAAGGAATGCAAGCAGAGAGTTCAGAGGAGCAGTGACCATTAAAGTAGCGATAGAAAAGAGATAAAGATGCAACAGTGCGGCGAAGAGACAGAGGTTGAAGGGAGTCAGTAAGAGGAGGAGAGTTAATGAGACGAAAAGCCTTTGCCTCCACCCTATTGAGAAGAGCTGTATGTGGGAGCCTCCCCACACATGAGAGTTGTACTCCACACAGGGGCGGATAAAACCCCTGTATAGAGTCAACAATTGTGCAGGGAGTGAAGAAAGTGCGGAGTCGGCTTAGCACACCCAATCTCTTGGAAGCAGATTTTACAAGAGATGTAATATGATATTTCAAGATAAGTCCCGAGTAAATGAAACCCCAAGCATGTTCAAGGATGATGCAGGATTAAGCTGAATATTATTAAACATTAGTGGGTATACCTGTGGAAGATTTTGTCGGGTTGATAGGTGTAAGAACTGAGTCTTAGATGCATTAAAGACAACCATATTATTTTTACCCCAATCAGAGATACAGGCAAATCAGACATTAGGTGTGCCACAGCCTCATCCCTTGCTTGTTGAAGTAACTGTTGAGATGGGCGTTGCGGGAACCGAATGGAAAGGTGAAGGGTGGAGTCGTCAGCGTATGAGTGGATAGGGTTAGATGTACAGCTTAGAAGATCATTGATGAATAAAAAGGAAGAGAGTTGGTGATAGGACAGAGCCCTGAGGAACACCACTGTTGATAGATCTAGGAGAAGAACGATGGCCATCTACAACAGCGGCTATAGAACGACCAGAAAGGAAGCTAGAGATGAAGGCACAGATAGAAGGATAGAAACCGTAGGAGGGCAGTTTGGAAATTAAAGATTTATGCCAGACTCGATCGAAAGCCTTTGAGATGTCAAGTGCAATGGCAAAGCTTTCGCCAAAGTCCCGAAAGGAGGATGACCAGGAGGCTGAAAGGTAGGTGAGAAGATCGCCAGTGGAGCGTCCCTGACGGAACCCATACTGACGATCGGAAAGAAGGTTGTGATAGGAAAGATGCCTTAAAATTTTTCTATTAAGAATTGACTCGAAAACTTTTGAAATACAGGACGTTAAAGCAATTGGACGATAGTTGGAGGGTTGGGAGTGGTCACCCTTCTTTGGGACTGGCTGAATGAGAGCAAACTTCCAGCAAGAAGGAAAGGTACAAGTTGACAGACAAAGGCGAAAGAGTTTGCCTAGGCAGGGTGTAAGCACAGAAGCACAGTTCTTGAGAACAACAGGAGGGACCTCATCAGGCCCATATGCCTTGTTAGTACTGAGGCCAGTGATGGCAGAAAATACATCCAATGAAGAAATTTTAATGTCAGCCATGAGGAAGTCAGAGGGGGGAAGTGATGGAGGAACAGCACCGGAATCGTCTAAGGTAGAATTGGAGGAGAAAGTCTGTGCGAAGAGATCTGCTTTATCAGTAGAAGAAATAGCTACAGAACCATCAGAGTAGAAAAGAGGAGGGAAGGATGATGAGGTAAAGTTGTTAGAAAGATTTTTGGCAAGATGCCAGAAGGAGCGGGAAGAATTCGAGTCGGAGAGTTGAGAGCATTTAGTATGGATGAAATTATTTCTAGTAGAGCGAAGAACAGACTTAGCACGATTCCGGGCAGAAACGTAAAGATGCTGTGATTCAGGGGTGGGTTGGCTCCGGTACCTTTTGTAGGCCCTCTCACCTCAGCCTCAGCCCCTCTCACCTCAGCCAGATCTTACTGCATCCTCACATCTTCCTCCAGCACTTTGCCTGGCCATCCTTTCCTCCTGCCACAACTGCTGTATAATTCTGAACACTCTCTTTTACTAACTTGCTTATCCAGTTGTTTGGGTGTAATAATTCCTAGTTTTGGTGCTCTTTATTGATGATGTCAAATAATTCATCAGTTGTGTTTCCTGAGCCGTTATATCTGTGGTTGCCTTTTCCATTCCATTGATAGCACAGGGAAAGTTACATTATAAATGTTTGAAATATATCATCATCACTGGTACAACGTCAACAGTAAGTAATATACACTTCTGACTCCATAATTTATTTAATATTTCAGGCAGTTACTCATTGCTTGTGGTAATATCCTCTGTTAAGGGTCTTAGCATTGGGTTAAATAACTCAAGGCCAATTAGAGGCATTCTTTTATGAGTGTTAGTAACATATTTTAAACACCTGTTCTTTTTCACAGCCTTCTGTTTCCTTCCTCCATGAAATACAAGGTTTTAGAATATTACATAGGAACACTTTACTTTCTTAATTTCCTCATGAGGGTAAAATAAATAAGCTACTTCAACAAGGGTATCATGGGAATAGTAATTCTTTGCTGAGTTTGAGGCCTAAAAGAGTGAAAAAAAATCATCCTCCATATTTCCCTGTTGGTACCTCACAATGCTGTCATGGCAACGAAGCAGAAAAAACGGGAGGCAGTAATCTCATTCCTCTGTATGTCATCCTTAATCACCATTACTCTTGAGATATTATAGACCAATACAGAAATACTTTGAGAACAGTACCAGGGACATGAATTGTAACAGTTCAGCTGGTTGTTTGAAGTATTAATATCCTCTACGTCAGGCTCTAGGTCCCCGGCTTCAGTCAGGAAACAGGACCACACAAAAACAAGTTCAAACTAGAGGCCTCGCCAAGAGGGTAATCACACCAGCCGCGAGCCAATACATATCTAGCGCTCCACGGAATATGACCTTGACCTTGACCAACTTTCACCAATTTTGAACCAGTAGGAAATTTTCATCCCTACTACACACCTGTAAAATTTTGTGATGATATTCTGAGCGGTTGCAAAATTATCGTACTAACAGACACCCAGACACAAAGACAGACAAACTGAAAACAATACTCGTTGGAGATTTTCATCCCTACTACACACGTGTAAAATTTTGTGATGATATCTTGAGCGGTTGCGAAGTTATTATGCTAACAGACACACAGACACACGCACAGTCAAACTGAAAACAATCCCAGCTTCGCTACTGCGGCTGGAAAACATCTTACTGCTCAACTTCACATATCTGGTGCAGTACAGCGGTAGGTGGGATGATCATATATCTGTTCTATATACCAAAAGATGCAGACATATACTAGGTGTATAATGCTAGGTGTAGCATATAGTAGTACTAATAGTAGTAAAAGTAGCTTTATTATTATTATTATTATTATAACATCATCATCATCATCATCATCATCTTCAGTGGCATCAACAGTAGTGGTAGTAACAGGTTCATTTTGCACCTTGACCTCAGTGGACTGCAGCTGAAACTGTCTTACTGCAGTCCACCATCCTCCTCGTGGGGGGTAGGAACGTGAAGGTGTCACTCTCTGAAGCTGTTTTATCTCCTGCTAAATAACACCTCCAAAGGTGTGTATAATTCCTCCATTTCACTAGTTGGTAGTGGAGAGGGACGCCTTCACGTGGTGGCACCGAAACTGCTGAGTGGGTGCAACACCTGGTTATAGAAAAGTCCCTCAGTTTGCTCCCTAATCCCCGAAAAGGAGGATGGTATATTGAAGAAAGGTATCTGTAAGTTTAGCCTGCAGTCCACTGGGTTCACATTCAGATGAGCCTGGAGTTGCAACTACACTACTACTGCTACTACTACTACTGGTACTACTGCTACTACTACTATTGGTACTACTGCTACTACTACTACTACAACTACTACTACTACTACTACTACTGCTGCTGCTGCTACTACTACTACTACTACTACTACTACTACTACTACCACCACCACCACCACCACCACCACCACCACCACTACTACTACTACTACTACTCCTACTACTACCACATCAAAATATCAGGTTAATATCATGCTACGGTGTACCAGAACGGTTTTAAAATTATATTCTCTCTCCACAGAGACAGCGAACCGCCGGTTGGGGTGGCCGAGGAAGGTTCAAGTCGGATTGGAGACGCACAGGTTCAAGACGGAAGGTAGGTTCAAGCTGGACTCAGTGCACAGGTTCAGGACGGAAGGTAGGTTCAATTTGGACTCAGGTCACAGGTTCAAGACGGAAAGTAGGTTCAAGTTGGACTCAATGCACAGGTTCGAGACGGAAGATAAATTCAAGCTGGACTGGGGACACAAGTACAAGACGGAAAGTAGGTTCAAGCTGGACTCGAAATACAGGTTTAAGACAGAAGGTAGGTTCAAGTTGGAGACACAGGTTCAAGATGGAAGGTATGTTCAGGTTGGACGCAGACACAGGGGTTTCTTCTAAAGGTGGAGGTTCAAGACGGAAGGCAGGTCACTCTTGCCACCCCCAGACGATTTGGTGCAGCTTAGGAGACGAGGTAAACAGCCACACAGGACGATTATATTCAGCGTAGGAGACTTGATATGACCCACCACCTTGAGACACGAGGTAAGGCTGCATCTCCAGACGATTATATTCAGCGTACCGTATGAGACTTTTGATACATGCCACCACCTCCAGACGATTTTACACAGCTTGGGAGAAACCCTTCCATATAGGGAGCTTGGCACGTATTCTCTTCGGTTAAGGAGGCTAACACGTCTTCCTGTGAGGGGTCTTTTGCATTGTGCTCCGTACCCTCCATTTCTGTTTCACCAAATCATGCAAATACCACCATACTTAGCATCGATAACCCGCGCATTGATATTGACCAGCCGTATCCAGAAATACAATTAAATCACTAAGGAAGAGGTGCTAGGGAACTTCCTTAACCGAAGAGAATATGTACCTAAGATACCAGTCTGGCCATCATTAACCCCTTCAATACAGAGCCGTGTATTTGATTCTCTGGCTGTCAAACTTGCTAATTGCAGACGGTTTTGTTTGGCTTTGACTTCTCGAATGGGAGTGGATGGATGAAGCATTACACAACCCATTCAGTACGAGAGGTTAATGATCTTTTTATTCCGCTGAGAAGAAACTTTAAATTTTTCGCTACATTGACGTGTTACTCATTCTTGCCGCCTTCACGCGATTCTTATTCCTCAATCATCATAGTAGAGGCTTGTCGAACTGGAGAGTTTGAATCTAGCCCCAGTTTACTTCTCTGACGCTTGGGCTCATTCCCGAGTTGAATTAAATCGTCGAATGGAAGCAGAATATTAGAAAAAATAAGGTAGTTTTCCTTCAGTAAATTATCGGCTTGAAGGGGTTGACCTGAATAATTCACACGAGTACTAGATGGCCATATTTCCTAGCAAACGAGTGCTGTCCTCCCAAATTTGCTGGTTGTATGTAAATGCTTATATTTGCTTGTGTTTGTAACTTTTATGAACCGACTGAATCGCACAACAAACATGCTAGAGGGCCCATCGGACAGAACGTGCTTCAAAACGTAACCACGCCCGAAGCTGAATGGAGGTGCTGGAGAAGGACGCCAGGCGGGTGCACTGTTTGGTACTACGAATGTCTCGCAACTACTTCCATATCCCCGAAAGGTCTGTGGTGAGATGGGGAGGAAAACAGCTTAAGCCTGCAGTCCACTGGGTTTGCGTACCAGATGAACCTTGGGGCCACTGCAACAGCAACAACGGGCTGAATGCAACACGTGTTGTTTAGTGTCTGGCGTCTGGTGTTTAATGCGTGTGTTTTGGTAGTTACTCGCCTTTTTTTTTTTTTTTTAACCCTCCACAGGTACACCTGGGTCTGACAGACCCGGGCAATTTTTTCGATCTATAGTTCAGTAACTTATAGATGCCTGGGATCCCTGTCCTTCTCAATAGCTTGCTAACTTTCTGTGCCCATGCAGGGTGTAGGGGGGTCACTTTCGTGTCTCTGTGTTTTTGCAATATATCACCCAGAATTGCATGTCGGGTCTGTGAGAACCAGGTGTGGATGAGGAGGGGGGAGAAATTTTCACCATGAGTTTTGCAAGTTGATTTTATGTTGTGTGGGATCCACTATGCCCATAATGAAGGTCCTCCAATCCTTAAGTTGTGACACAACTAGGCTATGCTCATAGTATTCTTTATTTTCGTGTATGATGAACGGAAAAAAAAACTTTTAGTTTGGCATTTTTTTCATATATATATATATATTTTTAAATATGTGGAGTTCAATGATTTAAAACTTATTCACACAGTTTTGTAACTGATAAGACCTAATACAATGTAGGATATTCAGGAATTCATTATATAAAACATGTGTGACTACAACATTTTTTAAAAAGCTGGGTCTGAAACTGTAGGTATACCTGAGAAGGGTTAATATGTTTGGGCTCGACAATAATTTTTAAAATTTAACTGAAGATCTGAGAAAAGTCAATCAATCATTTCCTGTGGCACCCTCGGGGATGCATAGGGCCTCGATGAACTCACATCACCACATCCTATCTTGTCCTAACTCCTCAAGATCTCCCCAACACTCATCTCCAGCTTCCCGTCTCATTGTCCTCACCCACGTCTCTTTTGGCCTTCCTCTACCTCTCCTACCAAGTGCCACCCACCCTGGTGTACCTCGTACTATTCCCTGTCTCCTATACACATGTCCTAGCCACTTTCATCGTGAGAATCTAACATATTCATCGATCGGCTGCACTCCCGTTATTTCTCTAATTCAACTATTTGGTATCCTTTCCCACCACTTAACTCCTAATATTCTTCTAAGTGCTTTATTTTCAGACACCAAGAATTTATTTTCCATAGTCACTGTGCTGTACCAAGACTCGTGTCCATAAATTAAGATACTCCTAACCATTACCTTATAAAGTTTGATTTTTGTATGCACAGAAAAATTGTTATTATTCCAAATATTTTTAAGCATTCCCATTGCCTGATTAGCCTTCTTTAACCTTTCCTCGAATTCAAAGTTCAAAGAACCATCCTTGGCTAAATAAGTACCTAAATATTTAAACCTATCAACTTGCTTTACAACCATACCTCCAATTACACATTCCTGCGCATTTTCCATATTCAAATTGATTATTTCAGTTTTTCCACAATTAATAACCAAACCCACCTTGCGACCTTCACTCACCAAACAGTCCAACACTCTCTGCATCTCTTCTGGCCCATCACAAATCAAAACTATATCATCTGCATAATCTAAATCCAAAAGTTTCCTGTTCTCTCCCCAAAGTATACCTGCACCGGTTTCTGTTCCAACGCGTTTCATAATGTAATCAATGACCAATATAAATAGTAAAGGCGATAGAACACCACCTTGAATTACTCCGGACTTGACTTCAAACGAATCACTCAGACAACCATCAACCATCACTTTACAAAATGTGTCCTCATGCAAATTCATAATGACCCTCACAAACTCCTCTGGTATTCCATAATGTCTCATGATCTTCCCCATAGTCTCTCTCGAAACACTATCAAAAGCCTTTTCAAAATCAACAAAACAGAGACTTAACGGTACTCTCATTTCATTAACTTGCTGCATCAAATGCCTAACTATAAAGATCTGATCATTGCAACCACGTCCCTTTCTAAAACCAGCCTGTTCATCCCTCAGAATACCCTCAACCACCGGCTCCAACCTATTTAACAACACTCTACTGAAAACTTTCAAAGCTATCGGTGACAAAGAGATTCCCCTCCAATTACCACATTCACTCAGGTCTCCCTTCTTCGGAACTTTAACAATTACACCATTCTTCCAAACTGATGGTAGTAACCCCGTCACCCATATCTTATTGAATAGCTTGGTCAAGATCATTATTAATCTATCCCCCTCCACTTTAAACATTTCCGGAAATAAACCATCCTCCCCTGGTGCCTTATTATTCTTTAACTGTTTTACTGCTTTCTCCACTTCTGCAAGCCTCAACTCTCCTGTTTCTATATTTAAATCTTCCTGAGCAGACGGTATATCCTCTTCTGGTGGTATTGGTCTATTAAGAACTGTCTCAAAATGCTCTTTCCATATATTTTTAATATCTCCATCTTTGGTCAATAAATTTCCTTCCCTGTCTCTAACTGGTATTTCCTTCCGTTTACCTGCATTACCACTCAGTTCTCTAATCGATTCATATGCTATTCTTTGACTTTGTCCATCATTTTTGTTTATTAAGATTTCAGTCTCTGCAACCTTTTCATCCACACATCTTCTTTTATCTCTCCTAGCTAACCTTCTTACTCCTGAATTCAAACTCCAGTACGCAGCTCTTGCTAATTCAATCTCTCGTTCATCAACGCATTGCATCTCACTCCTCAATTTAGCCTCACCTCCCTTTTTTATCATATCCCACGTTTCCTCTGATATCCATTTCTTTCGCCTGAATCTATGTCTCCTTCCAATCGTACATTAAGCAGTCTCATGCAAAACTTTGTTCACATCCTCCCACATCTCATCTACACTTCTCTCCCCCTCTTCCAACGTTTCCAACACCAAAAACCTATTTCTGCATTCTAATCTGAATTCTTCCTTTTCTTCTCCTTCCCTTCTAAGCTTAACAATATCGTATCTACCAACACCAGATTTTTCCTTCTTCTGATTTTTAAGTTTAAACCTTATTTTTGCAATGCTGAGTTGATGGTCACTACCAATATCTGCTCCCCGTTTAACATGAACATCTAGCAGAGAACTTCTATGCCTCCTACTGATAGCAATGTGATCAATCTGATTTTTATATTTTCCACACGGCGACACCCAAGTTGTCCTGTGTATATTGCAATGCTGAAAGAGTGTGCCGCCGATGACTAAGTCATTTGCTAGACAGAAGCTTCCAAACCTCACTCCGTTTTCACTCATCCTACTACCAACTCCCATCTTACCCATACATGCCTCAAATCCCTCATTTGAACAGCCCATTACTGCATTAAAGTCTCCAACGCAGATCAAAACATCATGTCTAGATATTTCGACATATCAGGGTCAAGTATAGCTTGAAAATGGGGGACGGGAGAGGGGTGGGGGGAGTTGTCCTCCTGAGGCCAGATACATTGACGTGCACAATCATGAGCAAAAGTTGGGGGACACTTCTCTTGTGGGTGTGGCGATTGTGTTACCGTATATAAACCGCTTTTATGTGATAACAACAAGAAACTTACAGCAGAAAAGTATGAGAAGGAGGGATACTGTTCAAGGAGGGAAGAGTAATGAAAGGCAGGACACATTATAGCAGGGGATTGTAGGCGAACTAACTCCTGCTCCTGGGTGTAGATTCCATCGCACTGGTTGATAAAGATGGTGGTAGCCCTACTTGAGCATCCCACAGCATTCTGGTAGCCTTACTTCAGCATCCCACGGTATCCTGGTAGCCTTACGTCAGCATCCTACGGTATCCCGGTAGCCTTACTTCAGCATCTCACAGTATCCTGGTAGCCTTACTTCAACATCCCACGGTATCCTGGTAGCCTTACTTCAGCATCACACGGCATTCTGGTAGCCTTACTTCAGCATCACACGGTATCCTGGTAGCCTTACTTCAGCATCCCACGGTATTCCAGTTTACCAACATCAAAACAAAATGATGGTACGCATGCTGTTAAGATCTTAAAATTGTAATGGTAATGAATCTGGATCGCCATCTTTACCAAGGACGAGATGGAGGGATGGGGTCGAGAATTATATGAGAGGGGGGGGGGGTGAATTTGAGGGAGTGCAGCAAGATGACAGAGAACAGGAGACGTGGAGACGATTTGTTTGTGGCCACCCCTCACGGGATTAAGGCGTCTTGCAATAGATAGATAGATAGATGGTTAGATAGATTGATTGCGGAGGTAAGAACAGGGAGCAGGTAACGTTTTTTTGGATTGTGGCTGCACATAAATGGTAAATTTCACGGCAGACAGCCCGAAAATAAGGCTTGAGACCATGGCAAAGGGCACTGGGAAGGAGGAGGAGGAGGAGGGGGAGGAGGAGGAGAAATGGAAGGAAGAGGAGGAGTGGGAGGAGGAGGAGAAATGGAAGGAAGAGGAGGAGGAGGAGGAGGAAACCACCGAGAACACACACACACACACACACACACACACACACACACACACACACACACACACACACACACACGTTTTCTCCTCGGGATATACAATAGTTGTCGTCGTCGTCGTTGTTATTGTTGTTAATCGGTTTGAAGAAGGTTTTAATTAACCGCTGTCTCTTTCGTAGCAGCCAGGCCACAGCACCATCTTCACAGGGTGTATTGTACCTGCCCTGACCCACCACCCACTGTTAGTTGTAGGCTCGTAGATACACCGTCAGGAATTCAGGTTATTCTTAAAGACTCGGTACAACTACTGGATACCTTATTGGAAGAGAGCTGTGTTAGGCTCACTGACTCTAGTAGTCCTCTGATTCCTATAATATTCCGGAGAGAGGTAGGCTAAGTGAGCTTCCGTTCAACCTCCACCACATTTCTCAGAGTTAAGGAATTCTCGGTTATACACATAAAACAGTTTTCTTAGCATTCCCTTCCTGAGCCTGCGTATTTGGTCTAAGAAACGATCAGCCCCTGTTCATCGCATTCAGGCAGCATCTGAATCATGATGAATAAGCAACAAACATTCGCTCACACCACCATGATCACACTTCATCCTTGCTCACTCCACCACACCCACTCACGCTTATTCTTTCCCCCTATAACAAACTTCTGTGACATGTCCTTCCACCTTCAACTGAATCAGTAATAGTATCATTATACTCGTAGAATCAGTATTGTGATGAAAACACCCCGAAGTCCTCCATCTTTTAATTATTGTTCACACCATGTCTACTTAACCGTGTAATATGTTGTATTAATATTTCCTCGTTTGCGAACCAGAATTGCTCACATCTTAACAGGGTGTATTCAGCACGCCCTGCTGTACCACGGAACACCGTTTGGGCTCATTCCATCCACTCCATTCTGTCCATGTCTGTAATTTTTTCCTTCCCTGCCTTTGATTTGATCTGCACCAAACTACGTAAAGTGCCCATGTTATCTCCAACTCACATTTCCTTATTTATTTATTCATTCAGTGTCATGGCATATTCATTTACTTATTAATGGTATTTTCGCCGTATTTATTTATTACTGCCTTCAGTCAGTTTTTACAATATTCAAGAGAGGGATCAGATGCAGCGGTGATTAACTCCTGCAGTGTTTGTGGACTCCTACTGAGCTACACAAAATCGTATGAGAACATTATCTTTCTTACGGTATTTCTGCACCAGAGGGGTAGACCGTAGCACCAGTCGAGCAGGGCAGTACTGTACTCCTAAGGTGGATGGAAACCTGATGACAGGGAGTGCTGGAGCTCCCGTTTCACCAGCCCTCGGGACTTGGTCCCGACCATCCCCCTTTGCTGAACTTTTTCAGTGTCTCAGTAACACAGAGAGTAGGCCAGCATGCTCTCCAATACAAGTTTCTCTATCAACACCAAACTACATGCACAGTACAAACCACACTTCCTTTTCAAAATTTAAAAAACATGGCATTGAATAACGTAGCCTCGGAGTCCCCGGGGGGGGGGGACCATAAATGCCCCCACCTTCTGCCCCTCTCCCGGTGATGACTCAAGATACCTGGAACCACTGTCTGACTCTCTTCTTCTTCATTTCTGCAACATTGGTTGCCTTTCCTCTAACTTTTGCTCTGTTGAGCACCACCTCTCCTTCTCTAAACCTCACCTTCTTTTTCTAACTGAGACTCAGCTGTCTGAGGCAACTGACAGCAGACCCTTTTCTGTATCCTCCTACTTTCTCTGTACTCATTTCAAAGCCAAAGGTGGCTGTTGTATATATATACACAACAACTTATCTTGCTCTCGTGTTCCTGAACTCGATTCTTCTGAATTCTCAACACTCTGGCTTTGGCTTTCCTGTCATTCTCTGACTAAATATATCTGTGCTGTTTACTTATCTCCTAATTCTACTGACTATCAAAAATTCATTGACTATCTTACTTCTACAATGGAACACATTCTATCCATTTCTCCTTTCTCTGAAATCTCCATTCTTGGAGATTTCAATGTTCACCACCATCATTAGCCCTCCTCTCCTTTCACTGATCCACCTGGTGAACAAGCCTACACCTTTTCTATCCTTAATGACCTAGAGCAGCTTGTACAGCACCCTACCCGTATCCCTGACCACCTTGGAGAGAGCTCCAACATACTTGACCTCTTCCTTACAACTAATCCTTCTGCTTACACTGTTAATCTTTTCTCTTCGTTGGGCTCCTCCGATCACAGTCTTATCATCTTAACCTGTCCTATCGCTCCGGTACGGCCTGTGGACCCTCCAAAGAAACGTCGTCTGTGACACTTTGGAGCTGCGGATTGGGAGGCCCTCAGGCAGTACTTCTTTGATTTTCCCTGGAATGATTATTGCTTCCATGGCCGGGAGCCATCTGAGTGTGCCTTGCGCATTACGGAGGTTATTCTCTTGGGCATGGAAGCATACATTCCTTTCTCATATCCTATGACTAATGCACGAAAGCCTTGGTTTAATCATGCTTGTTCTAATGCTGTCCACAACAATTAGAGGGCCTGTAAAAGGTACCGGAGCCAACCCACCCCTGAATCATATCTTTTATACGTTTCTGCCCGGAATCGTGGTAAGTCTGTTCTTCGCTCTGCTAAAAATAATTTCATCCATACAAAATGCTCTCAACTCTCTAACTCGAATCCTTCCCGCTCCTTCTGGCGCCTTGCCAAAAACCTTTCTAACAACTTTACCTCATCATCTTTCCCTCTTCTTTTCTACTCTGATGGCTCTGTAGCTATTTCCTCTACTGATAAAGCAGATCTCTTCACTCAGACTTTCTCCTCCAATTCTACCTTAGATGATTCCGGTGCTGTTCCTCCATCACTTCCCCCCTCTGACTAACATTAAAATGTCTTCAGCTGATGTATTTTCTGCCATCACAGGCCTCAATACTAGTAAAGCATATGGGGCTGATGGAGTCCCTCCTGTTGTTCTCATGAACTATGCTTCTGTGCTTACACCCTGCCTAGGCAAACTCTTTCGCCTTTGTCTATCAACTTGTACCTCTCCTTCTTGCTGGAAGTTTGCTTTCATTCAGCCAGTCCCAAAAGAAGGGTGACCATTCCCAACCCTCTAACTATCGTCCAGTTGCTTTATAACATCCTGTATCTCAAAAGTTTTCGAGTCTATTCTTAATAGAAAAATTTTAAAGCGTCTTTCCTATCACAACCTTCTTTCTGATCGTCAGTATGGGTTCCGTCAGGAAAGTTCCACTGGCGATCTTCTCACCTACCTTTCAGACTCCTGGTCATCCTCCTTTCGGGACTTTGGCGAAAGCTTTGGCATTGCATTTGACATCTCAAAGGCTTTCGATCGAGTCTGGCATAAATCTTTAATTTCCAAACTGCCCTCTTATGGTTTCTGTCCTTCTATCTGTGCCTTCATCTCTAGCTTCCTTTCTGGTCGTTTTATAGCCGCTGTTGTAGACGGCCATCGTTCTTCTCCTAGATTTATTAACAGTGGTGTTCCTCAGGGCTGTCGTATCCTCAACTCTCTTCCTTTTATTCATCAATGACCTTCTAAGCTGTACATCTAACCCAATCCACTCATACGCTGATGACTCCATCCTTCACCTTTCCATTCGAATCCCACAACGTCCATCTCAGCAGTTACTTCAACAAACAAGGGATGATGTTATGGCACACCTAATGTCTGACTTGGCTCGTATCTCTGACTGGGGTAAAAATAATATGGTTGTTTTTAATGCATCAAAGACTCAGTTTTTGCACCTATCAACCCGACAAAATCTTCCACAGGTATACCCACTAATGTTTAATAATATGCAGCTTAATCCTGCATCATCGTTGAACATGCTTGGGGTTTCATTTACTCGGGACTTATCTTGGAAATATCATATTGCATGTCTTGTGAAATCTGCTTCCAAGAGATTGGGTGTGCTGAGCTGACTCCATTCCTTCTTTACACCTGCACAGTTGTTGACTCTATACAGGGGTTTTATCCGCCCCTGCGTGGAGTACAACTCTCATGTCTGGGGAGGTTCCCCACATACAGCTCTTCTCAATAGGGTGGAGTCAAAGGCTTTTCATCTCATTAACTCTCCTCCTCTTACTGACTCCCTTCAACCTCTGTCTCTTCACCGCACTGTTGCATCTTTATCTCTTTTCTATCGCTACTTCAATGGTCACTGTTCCTCTGAACTGTCTGCATGCATTCCTCCACCTCTACGAGAGGCGCGTAGCACCCGTCTAGCAGCAAACTCTCACCTCTTTTCTGTCCAACTCTCTAATGCAAGAGTTAACCGTTACTCCCAGTCCTTCATTTATGCAACAGGTCAGCTCTGGAACTGTCTCCCTCTGTCTGTATTTCCTGCTTCCTATAATCTCCAGTCTTTCAAACGCAGTGTGTCCAGGCATCTCGAAGTGAATGGATCTTGAATTTGGCTCTCTCTTGTATTTTGTTTTTCTCTTGGAAGGAACAGTTTTGTGGGCTCGTTGCCTTTGGTTCCTTCTTCCTCACATAAAAACACACATACGCATCATTACCATTAACTAAATCGCCTTCGTCGTCATTGTCATCGTTGTTGCCTCAGACTCATCGTGACGTAAAGCCAGTGGGCCTCAAGTTGAATTCCCCTTCTGCAGTCTGCCATCAGGTGACAAGGAAGGAGATTATGGATGTTTATATGTCATGTCAATGCCACCACGCGAAGGTGTTGTGTCGGCTTGTAAGAAGTCCTCAACTAGTCACTAATATATCAGCTTATTGGAACCCCACAGCTGATCACCAATTTATATGTATCAACTTAGATGTGACTGCACTGTTCCAAGCAAGGTTATCAAGATATATCGTTCCGCTTGGTCGAAGTCACTTCCGGGTGACACTTTCCACCAAATGTCTTCTCACACACTGGAGATGGTGGGAAACCGGTGTAGATCCTGGTGAAGGAATGGTATGGGTAGCGTGTGCAGGTGAACTGAAAACTGAGCAGATTTATCTCTTTTTATTGGCCACAGAAAGATACAACTGCGACACAGGGAGAGCCCAGAGTAAATACGTCTTTCTTGTTTGAATGACAAGTGTGTTCTGCCCTAGCTGGCCAGCTTCCCCTGTGGAAGTGGTGTTGAGGTCAGCTAAATCAGAAGTGCTAAACCCCACAGACAGCTGGGATTTATACATGAATAGAAGCATCACAACTTTACCATGCACATTATACACCTCAATAAAGTAGTATTGATTACATTAAAGTATACCAACAGGGTAAATATTTCCCTCGAGACTTTAAACATATATACAATTCATATTTCTCTATCGCCTTCCCTTTACCCTCGTTGTTTATGATAGAAAATGCTGGGCTCTGCAAGTCTAGTGCTCATCTCATTCCCACACCACACTTATAGTAAGATGGTGTTTGGTTGATTATCATCACACTATATTACACACGCATTGTTTAAATACCTTTGTATGTAATATGTAAAAATAGTGTGAGACTACAACTCATGATGGAAATGATGTCTGGCACCAGAACATTGCTTGGCCACACCTTTTTGACGTTCCTGTTGACATTGTTGTCCTAACTACCATGTAGCCTAACCAGTGTGTAGGGTAGCTAACTATGCAGGCAAGTCCACTTGCGATCCACGAATACGGACCCGTGGTTTTAGTGGGTTTCTCATTCGGCCTCGTAGATAGTAGCCCCAAACACTAACACAGGACAAGACCACAATAAGTAGAAGACCAACGCCAGGACCAAAATAGGAAGGAAAAAGGTATGAAGGGAGATAGGACAGTACATATGGTTCTAAATCAGTCTTGTTCAGGTGGGTGAGGAACTGTATCTCTTTGAGCACATGAGACAGCCTGTTCACATTTAAGGTAGAAACACTGAATGAAGGTAAAAAGGGTCGTAACTGGGACAAGAAGTTCAACGACAAAGCTAGATGGTGCTTGTTAGGTAGAACTGCTATCCCCTTACTGTGCAACTCACAACCATCAGGTGCAACATAGTAACCCTTTACCGTAAGGAACTGGTTTTGTGAGGCACTTGTGAGTATTACATCCTCTGAGGAAAGAAGAAGCATTGTTTCGCATGTACATGAGCATGGAAAACTGACTTCAATTGAATGGGTTGGAAAGTGCAATGTTGCAGTGCAGAGGAAGTGTTTGTGTCCAACAAGGCCATCTTACATCTGGTGGAATGAAGACAAAATGGAAAGCAGGACATACATGGAGATCAAGAAATGGGGCCTTACACTTCTCAAATTCATCCACAGTCATTTCTGCTATATACCCATTGTCATCTGACACAACTAGCACCTCTGGTCCCTCATCCAGAATAACAAGTGTATTATTAGTAGTAGCAAAAGGGAAAGGAATGAACCGCCATGCATGGTATGTTACAGCATTCCTCATAGGTACCAATATCAGGATGTCATCATGGGTCAACTGGGCCTCTAACAATGGGTAATAATATTCCAGTTGACTCATAGCAAAAAGTGGCATAAATCCATGCTTCACCATAGCTACGTCAAGAGCATTGATTAAAATGTGAGTAGGAAGCAATAAAACATTAACCCTATTCAAACTTGCATCGATTAAGCCGTCCACCATATTGGCTTCATGCGACTCCAAGGCAGTGGATGACTCATCAAGAGCTTGTATGTACTCAGCTATTAACACTGAGTTAGGGTTGGTAAGTTGGTTTGGATGTTGTTCACAACTCCTACGAGATGGTTGGTAGTCTGAATTATGTCGTTAGCTCTGTTAGTGAACTCACCTAACTGTTCATACATGTGTACGATTAGCCTATTATTTGCCTTTGCCGCCAAGGCCAATTCATGCATCTGTCTACCCAATTGCACTATGTCCTTGTGTAGCACTGTACCAAAAAGCTTTTGAGACAGGATAAGTAGGAGAGCCACAAGTCCTCTCTTAGTATGTGCTGGGACATGCTTGGAAAGATCAGAATTTGCATTAGGTAAAGCAACATGTAATTTAGTGAGCCTGTCTCTGAGCCTATCTATATGTCCAGTGTGAAGTTCGGTTATACCATGCAGGGTTTGTACCAAAGCTTCCATTATGTGAGGTTGTCAACTGTGGGTTCTGATTGCATAACTTGCCGACTTCTGACAGTTGCTGTCTGAGGTGAAACAATCCCTTAGAGACCTCTTTAACAGTATCTGGAGCTTGGAGATATTCTTCCATTGGATAGCAGGTGCATACTGCATCCTCTACTACCACTACCTCTCCAAGTGGGCTCTTCAGTGCCCTTGGCATCAACGCAGTCGTGTCCGTGTCCGACATCATTCCATAGGTCCTCTCCAAGCAATGCGAGAGGAGTGCAAGTGCGAGCCACATTTCTGTAAGAGAAGATACTCCCTTAATCGCTCATACTGTGGGATCGTAGCATGCTATGATGCTCTTGGTTAGGGACAGATACGGACGATGTCAGACTGCGACGAAGACAGAGGGGACAACACATCAGACGATTGGTTAGTTAGGCTTAGCTCTTGACTTACTGGTCTGATCCTGTCAGCATGTACTGCCCCCTGAATTCCATTAGCATCATCCCTTATTCGATAAGTATGTCCACGCACGTGTTCCACAATGGTATATGGTCCGCGGATCTTAGGTCTGAGCATGGAAGTTCTCTCAGGGTTGTTGATCATAACCTTTTGGCCTATCTCCAACATCTTTTCTTGACTATCTTTGTGTTGTTTCATCATCATCTCCGCTCTTGAGGCTTTTAACCTTTTTCGTACTTCACTATGTATGTGTTGGAACTTTGCAAGCTGGACTTTGGCATAATTCTCTTGATTATACACTGGGATAGGAGGTCCAGCCAGCAAATCGTAGGGTTACACCTTCTCCTCTCCATAAAGGATATAATGAGGAGAATTTTCTGAGGAGTTGATGGCCACTGCTACATGTGGTAACCAGTCTTGCCAGACCTCATTCGAGTTTATCGCAGGTCTCAAGACTTCCAGTATCTTCCTGTTTGTCCTCTCCACCAGGCCATTGCTCTTGGGACCGTAAGGCGTAACAAAGACTTGCCTTACCCCATACATATGACAGATATCCTATAACACTTGGTTATGAAATTCACTGCCATTATCGAAGAGCAATACCTTGGGTGTAGAGTATGGACAAATCACCGAGGTTACAAAAGCATGCACCACCTCTTTTGCAGTTTTTGTCTGTAAAGATGCTAAAACAGTGAATTGCGAAAAATGGTCCACTGCCACCAATACATAGCTTGAGCCTTGATGACTCCTTGGCATACGTGTGTACAATTTTATTTACTTCTGCGTGTGGCCCTGAGCTTTTCCCGAATTAACTTGGTTGCCCAGTTTTTCCCGATTGGCAAGAACAATTGGGCAATAGTCTGTAGAATGAGGACACTACCCATGGATAACACACCATCTTTGTACCTTTGGCTTTTTAGCCTTGGCCTGGTTAAGATAAGTGGTTGCCATAATAGGTTCATGTCATACAGAAGGAAGATTCACCTGAGTTTGGATGCCAATACTGTTAGTATTCATGCCTCATGGATTAGCAGAAGGATCCTTGGTTTGTATGCCAATACTGTTGGTATTCATGCCCCATGGATTAGCAGAAAGATCCTGGGTTTGCATGTCAATACTGTTAGTATTCATGACCCATGGATTAGCACAAGGAACATTAGCAAATAAATGGTCTTGTCCTTGCCGTCCATAGGTTAATGGTGAACTGAACATGCCTGAGGTGTAAGTGGGTGTGTGAGTGGTTGCATAGCTAGCAGAGATTATTGGACCTTGAGTATCCTGAGTGACCAAGGGTGCTGTTGTAGCCTGTTCAACGTCCCCAGTCTCTTCACTAGGAGTACCCTTATTAGCAAGACTAGTGGCCATTTTGGACCAAACTGAATTTTCAGGAACTGTAGAATAAGAACGACCAGAACGCAAATGTAGAGTGTTTAAGTCCCCACTATCCAGTTCCTCAGAAGTGTCCTGACTATCTGGAACCCCGAGGTTTTCCTCACTCATGTCCCATAAGGTTTTGATGCCCTTGTCCAGAGTTTCAATCCACTCACACAGTTCTGAGTCTGATTCACTTTCCATCGTAGTTGGTTTGTCTGAATCTTCCCTTAATTTTCATCCTCACTTCTTTACTGTATCCATCTAACCTTGTCAGAATTTATTCCCTTCCCAGTCACAGGAAAAATTAATCTGTCTGTCTATAGCCTGATGCCCTAATCCCGCAAAGGGTGGCCACAGACAAAACGCCTCCAAGGTGCTCTGTCACCCACCATTTGACTACCCTCCTCCCAACTCACTCCCCCCTCCCTCATATACCTCTCAACTCCATCCCTCCACCTCATCCTTGGGCTAGCTCTCCCTCTCCCTTCCTCCACCTCACTTACATACACCCTCTTAGTCAGTCTTTCATTCTCCATTCTCTCCACATGTCCAGACCACCTCAGTGTATTTATCATAAACTTCTCAACCACATCCACATCCACCCCACAACATTCCTTCACTTCTTCATTTGTCAACCTGTCCCTCCATGTCACTCCACATGCTCCTCTCAAGTAACTCATTTCCACTGCTCTCACTCTTGAATTGTTCCCCTCTTGCAAGGTCCATGCCTCGCTTCCATACGTCAGGGTAGGGATCACAATACTATCATGCAGTGATTTCTTAACTTCCATACTCACCTCCCTATTTCTTATCACTGCTTTCAGTGAACCAACAACCTTCCTTCCCTGCAGTACCCTTTCACGCACTTCATCCCCCAAAGTTCCATCCTTACTCATCACACTACCCAAGTACTTGAATGCACTCACATTCTCCATATCCTCACCATCCAACCTCACTGTACATTCTGTGACTTCATTCCTCTCAAACACCATAACTTTACTCTTGTTTACATTAACTTTCAGATTCCTCTTCCTACACACTGTCCCAAATTCATTCACCAAACCTTGCAACTCCCATTCATCTTCATTCAACAATACTGTATCATCAGCAAACAGCAACACCGGAATCTTCCAAATCTCACCCTCATTCATTAGAGCCACCCCCACATCCATTGCCCTACCTTGCACCTACTTTACAACCCCGTCCATTTATATATTAAGCAGCCATGGAGACATCACACAGTCCCACATTGAGATTAAAGAACTCACTCAGCTCACTATCCACTCACACCGTAGCCCTAGCTCCTTCGTACATACTCTTCACAGCACTCAACAATATTCCCTCCACTCCACATAATGCCTTCCACATACCTTGCCTATTAAAATTAAACTGACACAAATAGATTAGTTATGGCTTTTGGCAATAGAGAATGGGACACAGACAAGACATACAGAAAATGTATCTATTTAGGAGAAAGTGAGAAACCTTTTTTTTTTTTTTTTTTTTTTTTACACACATTACCTAACTAACATGTGCTGCTTAAAAAAGTGTGTCTGAAGGTTCACTGTGCATGTACTCTACCTAGGTGTCAGATGATGCTGAAGTTCCCGGTAGATTCGTACTGCAAGTCCACACACTCCGCCAGGTTTCTTCTCCAACCACATGACGATCCTCTCCCCACGCTGGTCCTCAGGTGACCATGAGATGCTGCACCACGCACAGCCACACAGCCCACACCAGACACTCACCCTGCCTCACTCCAGCCTCCGGCCCAGAGTTGCCAAATGTGTCTAGACGATACCACCCTTCACCACACTGGCCTCAGTCACGAGAGCGAGATAATTGCCAGTTCCCACTTGAAGGTAGAGATATCTCGCTCAGGCAGAGATAGAGAGAGAACGAGATTAATTACTCTGATATATCTCCTTCATTTACTCACTGCGCAATTATAGTCGTTCTGTTTTATGAAGGCAGTTTGGGTGGGGTGATCTGGGACCTCACACTGTTAGCTCTGTCGTCACATCGCCGCCAACACACGTGTAATTATTTGTGCTCACCTCTCTCTCGCTATCTCTCACTCTCCTATTTTAAGCTAGTACCTACTTATAAATGAATTTTAAACACTCTGTATAGATGTAATTCAATAAAAAAGCTATAGTATAGTATAAATCTCATAAGACTTGTCAGCATTGCTTTTGCGACGTTGTCAGGTGGTGACACAAGGGATAGCCCTGCGTGAGAGGGTCATACTCGGTCAGTCTCCCGCCTTGGAAGCTATAAAAAAAAACTCACCTATAGACTTTTACCTTAGGGACGGTGTGGAAAAAAAGTCGAAAACAAGAGAAAAAATAAAGAAAATAAAATTACTATTAGTTAATATAAATATGAGAGAGAAAGAGAGAGAGAGAGAGAGAGAGAGAGAGAGAGAGAGAGTCCCTTTGCAGAGAGTAAGATTTTCTGTTTCACCTGTAGGATCACGAGTAGTTGCAAGGGTTTTCACTGCACATCCCTTTAGCACCTTGTCATATCCCACCGTTGCCACCAATATTATGTGTCGGCTTGTAAGAATTCCTCAGCTAGTCACTAATATATCAGATTACTGGAACCCCACAACGGACCACCAATTTATATATACCAGCTTAGACGTGACTGCACTGTTCCAAGCAAGGTTATCGAGATATAACCTTCCGCCTGGTCGAAGTCACTTCCGGCTGACACTCTCCACCAAATGTCTTCTCACACACTGGAGATGATGGGCAATTGGTGTAGATCCTGTTGAAGTAATGGAAGAACTAGTGTGTGCAGGTGAACTGAAAACTGAGCAGATTTATCTCTTTTTTATTGGCCACAGAAAGATACAACTGCGACACAGAGAGAGCCCAGAGTAAATACGTCTTTCTCGTTTGAATGATAAGTGTGTTCTGCCCTAGCTGGCCAGCTTCCCCTGTGGAAGTGGTGTTGAGGTCAGCTAAATCAGATGTGCCAAACCCCACAGACAGCTGGGATTTATACATGAATAGAAGCATCACAACTTTACCATGCACATTATACACCTCAATAAAGTAGTATTGATTACATTAAAGTATACCAACAGGGTAAATATTTCCCCCAAGACTTTAAACATAATTTTATACAATTCATATTTCTCTATCGCCTTCCCTTTACCCTCGTTGTTTATGATAGAAAATGCTGGGCTCTGCAAGTCTAGTGCTCATCTCATTCCCACACCACACTTATAGTAAGATGGTGTTTGGTTGATTATCATCACACTATATTACACACGCGTTGTTTAAATACCTTTGTATGTAATATGTAAAAATAGTGTGAGACTACAACTCATCATGGAAAGAATGTCTGGCACCAGAACAGTGTCCCTCTCCAACACCAACTGATTTCGTTCATTGTTTGGGGAAGAAAGGCCTGGAGGTCTTATTTCAAGGCCACCCACCGCGGGGTGGGTGTCAGGCAGTAGATAGGCCTAGATAGATAGAGGGATAGATAAGTAGATAAATAAGTAGACAGATTTAGATGAAGGCACTGAAGGCAAGTACTCACAGTGCAGTACACACTCCAACCAACTTGGCAAAGAAGTGAATATTTGTCTTTTGTGGTGTGACTTTGACCTTTCACAGATTACCCTCAGAATCGAATTACTTCATTCTTACCTATCTGTTAACACGTCCACCAACTTTGGTTCAGATCAGACCAAAACTGTGTTGAGTTGACTTTGTCCAGTGACCTTGATTTTAACCTTCCTGGTGACCTTGGCCTTTGACTGATTATTAAAATCAAGTTCCAGTATCGTTGTATTAACCCGAACTCTCCCACAAAATTTAGTTACTGTACATTAGTAAAATAAAAAAAAATTAGACCTTGCCATGTGGCCTTGACCTTTGATCTTCTGTTCTCAGAAACAATAATTCAACCTCTTGGGTGATTGTCAGCTATTTTACTAAGTTGATTCTAGTCGAATCAACATTTTTTTTTTTTTTACAGACTTGCGGGTCGATATTTGACATTGCCCTATGACCTTGACCTTTGACCGATTCTCTCAAAATGTTATCCCATCGTTTTTGCCTGTCCCTTAACCCTTCCACCCAGTTTGGTTCATATCAGATCAAAAGTGTTTGATTTGACCTTGCCCTGTAACCTTTGTTTTTGGTCATTCCCTGTGACCTTCACCTTTGGCTTCTCAGATTGAATCTTACTGATATATCCTCAACATTTCCACAAAGTTTTGATTAAATCGGATTTAAATGCGCTAAGTTGACCTTACCTTGTGACCATGACCTTTGTTCTTAAAGCTGAACAATTCCATTTTTACTTTACCCCTAACTCTTACTTCAAGTTGGTTCAAACTGAATAAAAATTGTTCAAGTTAATTTTACTAGGTCAGCGTTTGACCCAGGCCCATGACTCTGACCTGTTATTTTCTAAAACTATAGGTTTCCTCATGGACAGTCCCTCTACCCTTCCTCCAAGATTGGTTAACATTGACAAATAATGTTTAAATATTTTTGTCAACACACACACACACACACACACACACACACACACACACACACACACATACACACACACACACACACACACACACACACACACACACACACACACACACACACTGAGAGGGAGAGAGAGAGAGAGAGAGAGAGAGAGAGAGAGAGAGAGAGAGAGAGGGAGAGAGAGAGAACACTCAGAACACTAGCACTTGCTTTGCGAGCGCGTATGTAAAACCGTAGGTTAAGTATGGTAAACGTCTTTCAAGAAAAATCTGAGGCGAGTAACTGCACCTTGTGGATAAAATCGTCTGGATGTAGCAGACATAAAGGCGTTGCTCTATTGAAGGTGTTACAGATCATCATGTACAGTTTTGATGAAGAGAACAAAGATAGCACAACAGAGTACACGGTGACTGCAAAATTGACGATGAGGAAGCGCATCTGCAGGGAGGGAGGGGGGGGAGGGAGAAATCGTGTTTTTGGAGCAAGAATAAACTGTAAGACCTTAGTGAGCAAAAAGGTGGGGGAAGGTGTAGAGACACATATACGAAGGAAAGAAAAAAAAAATGTTGAGTGAGGAAGATAAAACTTTAAGACCTTATCGTACAACAGAATTGGGGTGAGGAGACATCTGCAAAAAAATAAAGAAAAAATCCTATCCAGTGACCGAGAATAAATTTAGATGATCTTGAGGGTAAGACACTTCTACAAAAAATAGAAACTCGTAGTGAAGGATCAGTAATAAATTTTGAAAGCTCTTATTGTACAACCGAGTTGACGATGAGGAAACATCTGAAAAAAAAAAAACCGTATTGAGGGAGAAAGAACGCGTTAATGACCTTATCGGAAGAAGAAATAGAGGGGGGGGGGGACGTGACACATCTGAAAAAAAGAAAAGAGAAATGTACTGAGTGAGCAATAATAAATTTTCAAAGATCTTATCGTACCATAGGGGTTATAGAACAGATTATTTTGGGTTACATCAAACGATTTTCCTCTGCGGGGCTCCTTGCCTTTGGTCCCTTCTTCCTTACTTAAAAAAATAAAAGAAAAGCTTAGGAGAGCCCATTCAAACTAGAGGATTTGGATGCAGCCTCCGTCAACCCGTTCATTCCGAGAGCTCATTTCTAAGTTGTACAAAATCGTCTGGCGGCAGCAAAAATCTATTAAACATTATATCGTTGTAATTTCAATAACCTATGGAGAGAATTTTCGAAAGGGGAGGTTAGATATACCCTTCTAAAACGCCTTCAGTACGAGAGGTTAAAAAATCTGTCTAACTGTCTGTCTCTCTATACCAGCCACTCAGTCAGTCAGTCAATCAATCATTCAAACTATAGGCAAACTTCTTAATCCCTCACTGGGTGGCCACAAACAAATCGTCTCCACGTCGCCCTGTCCTCTGTCCTTTGGCCGCCCTCCCTCCAATCACCGGTATATTTAATCGTCTGGAGGTGGCCTAGCAAAGTTGACCGAGAAAGACGAATCCTAGTGAATTATTAATACATTGTACATATCGCCGAACTGGACTTGTTATTATTTTGAAGTTTATAATTTATGAGAGAGAGAAAGAGAGAGAGAGAGAGAGAGAGAGAGAGAGAGAGTCTTCATGAAGGTACTATTAATATTGCCCTTCACACACACAGTATCCTCCCTTGATCCTTCATTTATTTTCTGCAGGTGGGCCATGGACGCCTGACCCAAACCTGCTGGTGGGGGAGTACGAGGAGGAGACGCCCGTGAGGGACACCAACGCCTATTTCATGACGGATAACAACACTGTGGTCACTGTCCAGGTACAGCATCTTCCTGTAGCTCAAGTTGGATATATATTATACTTCTTTTATTCTGACTTGGTCCAGGTTTTCGTCCTTTAGCAGGTTATTTATCGTAGCACAGTTATAGCAGAAAGACAGTGCTACGGCTCTACATCCTTTTCATAGCACTGATTCGTGACTAGCATCATATATTAGTGTTAACTCAGACATGTCCAAGGTTTTCATCCTTTAGCAGCTTATTTCCCGTAATTCAGTGATAGAAAAAAAGACAGTGCTACGGCTCTACGTCCCTTCAATAGCATTGATTCGTGACTAGCAGGTAATTTTAGTGTTAATCTTCCCCTACATTTCAAAGTCAAGGTAGTGAGGAGGAGATTTTAGGCCAAGTTAGAATAAAAACAGTACCATATCTTCACTACCTGACAGGAGTAAATATTATCCCCTTTACTGTGTGCATATTGTTATTAATCATATAAACAGGATGACACGTAAATAGTGCGCCAGTGGAAATCCATGTGGCAGTATCTTACGTGTTCCGGGGGTGGTTCAGTCGGCTGGTGTGGGCGTGGTTGTGGCAGTGGGAGTAGGAAGTGAATGAATGATGCTGGTAACAACGAGCCGTCCCCACAATACACGAGAAATAGCTTGGCAAGGGGGTGCTGGAGCATGATGTATGGCCACCCTGTGTACTCTATATTCCTGCGATTTTATTCAGCTTAGGAGAAACTTTTCGATAGGTTAGAGGCTGATAAAATCTTCAGTATACCCCGCCTTGTAAAGGACCTCTTGAAATCGGAATTTACTCGTCCTGTGGGAGGGGGAATATATTATACCTTTTTTACTCTTAATTTGGTCTTAAATTGTCATCTTTCCATCTTGAATGCTCAGTTGTAACAGTAGATTAACATTAGAATATAGTACTCGTCACGAAGAAGTGTTATGGAGAGGATATTGAGCCACAGTATTGTCTGTTTCTGTGAAATAAGGTGTAAAAGGGCGAAAATCCGGGCCGAGTTACTGTAGAGTTAAATGAGTACAGTAAAACAAGTAGCTGAGTGACTGGATTAAATATTTCATGTATTTATTAAAGAGTCTTGTGGGTTGTGTTGTAGGGGGAAGTTTGGGACTTAGCAAAAATTATGTTTTAATTACCCTCGTAGTAGTAATTATTTTTTTTTTAAAAGACCCTTGCGCAGTCGATAGGTGTAATTCTAAGTCTTCTACTTCTACACCAGGTGGGAGCAACGGCAGCCCTGAGGTGTCAAGTCTTCGATGTGGCCGAGCACGAGACGGTAAGTGCAGGAACAAAATTAATGTATTCTGGTCACCTGATAGGCATTCTGATAATTGTTCTTCCTTAGCAATTGATTTTGCTTTTTTGACCTGCACCCTTTGAGCCTCAGGAAGTCTTCAGCATTTCCTTCACCCTCTTCAGCATTTCCTTCACCCTCTTCAGCATTTCCTTCACCCTATTCAGCATTTCCTTCACCCTCTTCAGCATTTCCTTCACCCTATTCAGCAATTCCTTCACCCTCTTCAGCATTTCCTTCACCCTATTCAGCATTTTCCTTCACCCTATTCAGCATTTTCTTCATCCGCTTCAGCATTTTCTTTACCTTAGCATTTCTTCACCCTCATCAGCATTTTCTTCACATTCTTCCGCGTTTTCTTCACCTTTTTAACTCTAGGAAGTTTTAAGCATTTTTCCTCACCCTCATCAGCATTTTCTTCACCCTCATCAGCATTTCCTTCACCCTCATCAGCATTTCCTTCACCCTCATCAGCATTTCCTTCACCCTCATCAGCATTTCCTTCACCCTCATCATCATTTTCTTCACCCTATTCAGCATTTTCTTCATCCTTTTCAACATTTCCTTCACCCTCATCAGCATTTTCTTCACCCTCATCAGCATTTTCTTCACCCTCATCAGCATTTTCTTCATCCTCTTCAGCATTTTCTTCACCCTCATCAGCATTTTCTTCACTCACTTCAGCATTTTCTTTACCCTCTTCAGCATTTTCTTCACTTTCTTCAGCATTTTCTTCACTTTCTTCAGCATTTTCTTCACTTTCTTCAGCATTTTCTTTACCCTCTTCGGCATTTTCTTCACTTTCTTCATCATTTCTTTATCCTCTTCAGCATTTCTTTACCCTTTGAGCCCGGGAAAGCCTTCAGCATTTTACTATCTGCTGACGGTTTTAATTTAGCGCAGTCATTATTTCTCGGACATCATATTATTACAAGCACTGTAGGCTTCGTAACTCTTGTATCTTAGCGATTTATTATCCCTGTTACAACTTTTCATTCCCCTGCATGTTCTATCTATTTATCTATTGCCAGACGCCTTAATCCCGTAAGGGGTGGCCGCAAACAAATCGCCTCCATGTCGCCCTGTCCCCAGCCATTTCACTGCTCTGCTCCCAGCTCACACACCCCTCTCTCATATATCTCTCCACTCCATCCCTCCATCTCATCCTTGGCCTCCCCCTCCCTCTCCCGCCCTCTTGCATGTTATTTCGTCATATTATCTGTAACAGACAAGAGGATATTGAGGAGCAGTGTGCAGAATAGGTCGCCGAGGAAAAAGTGTTACGCAACCAGCATAAGCCACTTATAATGCGACCCACAGCTTCAGTAAACCCCTTGAATACGAGACGCTTTTTCTGGCTGAATCAACTTGTCCCACACCAGGAAAAATAACCTGAAATACACATCACCTGGAGTCGAGAGGTTAATATTCTCTAGCTAATATCAAAGGCAAGAATGTGGCCCGGATTTCCGTGAGGTAAGAAGACAGTAACACCTCTTCCTTACCGATTTATTTTTTGTATGCGGTTGGTTATTATCCTTTTGTACGTTATTTATACAGCGTATGGTAATATTAGAGTCATTTAACTGGGGGGATGACAAGGTGTAATAAGTAAAATAAATCTCTTAGGAAAAGGTGTTAGTGAGCTTCCTTAACCGAGAATATGGACCTATGAGCGTGTCACATGCAGAAATAAACCGCGAGGTACCCCTGTGCCAGTGAAATACTGTGTCCTTTTCTGAGAGGCTTTGCGGAGTTCGTAACATCACTTCCATAGCGATTTAGTCTGCTTATTACATCGCATAATTATCGTCTGTGTTACTGATACCAGCGATGTGGATATTAAAACTGTAAAATTAGATAATAAAAAATATATATATTCAAAGGAATTGGTATTTTAAGCCTCTGTGTCACGTTTCATTCCTACCTTAAGTTAGTCTGTCCGGTTAAGGAAGCCCCCTAACACCTTTTCCTAAGCGATTTATTTTGTTTACTACACTTTACTGTCGTCTTCTATATCAAATAAATCCCTGCAACATCGCCATCCTCTGCAGTAGTAACCTACGAAAGGATATTAACTAGCCATATCCAAAAATAAATCGCTAAGTAAGAGGTGTTAGGGAGCATCCTTAACCGACAAAAATACTGCATCTTGAATCAGTGTTTATCGTTACTATCATTGTTAGTTTTGTTGTCATTGTTATCGTCGCCATCGTCATCGTCATCGCCATTATCGTCATTTTTTCCATCATCATCATCATCATCATCAACATCATCAGTAAGGAGAGTGTATATGAGTGAGGCAGGGGAGAAGAGGGAGGGGGAGGCCGAGGATGAGATGGAGGGATGGAGTGGAGAGGTATATGAGAGAGGGGTGAGTGAGCTGGGAGCAGGGCAGTGAAATGGCGGGGTACAGGGCGACATGGAGGCTATTTGTTTGTGGCCACTTCTTACGGGATTAAGGCGTCTGGCAATAGATAGATAGATAGATAGATATCTAGATAGATAGACTTCACTTCCTGCACACCTACCAAGTGTAGAATTACTCTCAGATCATTGTGCTCTCTATAATTATATCATCTCATCACTCTAATCTTTCACGAGTAAGCTCTTAGTTTCCCCCTATTAACACCGCCAGACTCACACACAAACTGCTGACGTCAACCTGTTAACATTGCCATCAATACTGTATTATATGTGAACATCAACAATTGGTCAGCTTCTTATTCTCCCCATCTCTCTTCGTGCCTTCAGAATACCCCTTCTCTCACCACCCTTATGTCTGCCTCTCTCTCCACCTCCTCACTGACCAACCATAGCGACTTAACGTAACCCGGTTGCCGACCCATTCTTCCCTCAAACTACTGTCCCCTCCTCTCTATATGCTTATCTGTCTGTCTGCCTGTCTATGTAACTACAGTCTACCTGTCTATCTACCCATCTGTCTGTCTGTCTACCTGTCTGTGTACCTAGCCCACTATCTGTTTGTCTGTCTGTCTGTCTACCTGTCTGTGTACCTAGCCCACTATCTGTTTGTCTGTCTGTCTGTCTCTGTCTGTCTGTCTGTCTGTCTCTGTCTCTGTCTGTCTGTCTGTCTGTCTCTGTCTCTGTCTGTCTGTCTGTATCTTCACCTGTCTACCATCTACCTATCTCTGTCTCTTTGTCTGTCTGTGTGTCTGTGTCTCTCCACCTATCTATCTAACTTCCTGTCTCACTATCTGTCTGTCCGTGTGTCTCTCCTGTCTGTCTCTGTCTTTCTGTCTATCCACCTGTGTCCATCTACCCCCCCCCTCTCTCTCTCTCTCTCTCTCTCTCCCTCTCTCTCTCAAATATATGTGTGCGTACAGGTGTCGTGGGTGCGGCGGAGGGACCACCATCTTATCACGGTCGGGGCCACCACCTACTCCAACGACGAGAGGTTCCGCGTCACCTACTCCGAGAACATGCAGGTAAGGCCACACCACCCCTGCCCCCGGATGCCAACCCACAGCCTGTTGTTTGCCGACTTTGCACTTCATTTTGATTCACTACAGACGATTTTGGCTTTACACTTCCTTTTGGCGAGACGATTTTAGCTTTACATTTCATTACTACGGACGATTTTAGCTTTACACTTCATTATTGCAGATGATTTTAGCTTTACACTTCATTACTGCCGACGATTTAAGCTTTACACTTCATTACTATGGACGATTTTAGCTTTACACTTCATTATTACGGACGATTTTAGCTTTATGCTTCATTTAGCCGACTTCGGACGATTTTAGCATGACACTTCATTTTAGCTGACTGTAGTGAAGGCGATTTTAGCCTGACACTTCTCTTTAGTGACTGCAAACGATTTTAGCTTTACACTTCCTTTTGGTTGACCACAGATGATTTCAACTTGACACTTCTCCTTTGATGACTGCAGACGATATTAACTTGACACTTCCCCATTCGTGACTGGAAGCGATTTTAACTTTGCTCTTTATTTTGGCTGACTACAGATGACTTTAACTTTGTATTTGATTTTGGCTGACCAGAGACTGTGTTATTCAGTGTAGGAATGTGTGTGTGTGTGTGTGTGTGTGTGTGTGTGTGTGTGTGTGTGTGTTTATTTATTTACCTTAGGCTGGACTTCAGGAAGGTAAGAGAGTTATCCACAGCCTGCATCAGCTCGTCCTTCACTAACTGACACTCCTATGCTTAGAATCAAACGGTCTGTGAGGAGGTTGACTTTATTACAAAGTACGGTAACGGAGTGGAGCGGTTTAAATAGCAACACTAGTCACTTCAGTACGATGACGTCTTCTGTATTGTTTAAAATATGTATTGGGGTTTTTAATATGCAGGGATTTTGTGTGTGTGTGTGTGTGTGTGTGTGTGTGTGTGTGTGTGTGTGTGTGTGTGTGTGTGTGAGAGAGAGAGAGAGAGAGAGGACCTCAGGCACCCAGGATTAGCCTAATTCCTTTTCTACGGTAAGGTCTTTCAGTGTTCTATTTCCAAACTATTTTATTCAGCTTAGGGAAGATAATTTGTACGGGAGGGGTTTGTAAAGGCAATATCCAGAATTTTGGCCGTGGCACCTCTTCCGTAGTGATGTATTTTCCAAACTACACATTAATATCCTCTTTTATGCATCCTATATCTCTTTATTATCGACATACAGGGCATGAATAACACAAGAATATAGTAACGGAGCAGAATCAGAAATAAATCGGTAAAGAAGAGGTGTTATTAAGCTTCCTAACTGCACGAGAACACAACCCCTAAGGTTTGCAAAGGCTCCTAAGATTAAATCGTCTGGAGATGGCAGGAATAAAATACAGGGTGATTAGAAAGTCCCTGTGCACTTGAGCGGTATGGTGGATTAAGTGAAGTAAAAAGGGAAAAAAAATCCTGAATTTACCCGAAACTAAAACGTAAATCTAATTTTTTGTTTTTTCACGGTAGCAAAACATTAATTTATTTAACATTGTATTAACTTTTATTTAACTTTGTAAAAATAAAAGTGAACAAAGTGAGTGCAAGAATTATCGTGGCATAGTTTACTGAGTGTGGTAGGGAAGGTATGTGGATGAATTATGATAAAGTAAGAGAGATAGAAGTCCTAGTGAGTGATGAACAGGGTGGCTTGAGGAGTGGCAGAGGATGTTTGGATCAGATATTGCAGTGAGACAGATAGCAGAGCCTGTGAAAAGGACTACAAGGTGTTTACGGCATCCGTGGATCTGGAAAAAGCATACGACCAAGTGGACAGAGAAGGATTGTGGAAAGTTTTGCGCATATACGGCGTAGATGGTAAGCTGCTAGGTGCCGTCAAGAGTTTTTATGTTGGTAGTGAAGCATGTGTAAGGGTTAATGGGCATCTAAGTGAATGGTTCACGATCGGTGTGGGCGTGCGACAAGGTTGTGTGATGTCCCCATGGTTGTTCAATATATATATACTGTATATATATATATATATATATATATATATGTGTGTGTGTGGATGGGATGATGAGAGATGTAAAAATACGAGTAATGGAGAGCGGGATGGCGTTGGTAAAACATGGTGATGGATGGACTATCTCAAATTTGTTGTATGCTGATGATGCAGTACTACTTGCAAATATCGGACAAGAACTTGGTAGACTAGTGCAGAGTTTTGCTGATGTCTGTGAGCGTCGTGCCTTGAGAGTAAATGTAGAAAAAAGTAAAATGATGGTTTTTGAGAGAGAACGTGACTCCCAGTGCGATGTTACACTGAATGGAGAGAAACTGGAATTGGTGAGAGAGTTCAAATACCTGCGTACAGTGATGAAAAAAAAGAGGAATATGTGCAAAAGAAGTGGAAAATAGAGTGACACAAGGAAGGAAAGTAGCTGGTGCAATGAAGGCCTTGATAAGAAACGGAGGCTTGAGTGTTGCAGCTGCACGAGGCTTACATGAAGGAGTTTTAGTGCCAACTTTAACATATGGATGTGAGACTATAGTGTGGCATGAAAATGAAATGTCAAGAGTAAGAGCAGTGGAGATGGGACTGCTGAGGAATGTATGTGGAGTACAGAGAGTGGATAGGATACTAAAGAATGTGATTCGTGAAAGATGTGGAGTGAGGAAGTCGGTGGACACCAGAATCGAAGAGAGTGTACTGAGATGGTATGGTCATGTGGAGAGAATGGATAACAACAGAGTGGAGAAAAAGGTATACCGGTATCTGAGCGAATTTGAAGGAGGGAGGAGGCGAGGTAGGCCAAGGAGAAGGTGGAGGGATATGGTGGATGAGTGTATGAGGAAGAGAGGTTTGGAAGTCGGTGAGGCTAAGGAGGTGACAAGAGATCGAGCTGAGTGAATGAATATTGTGAGGAGAAGTGCATGATCAGGAATCTGGCACCCTTTTTTAACGTGACATCGTCCGGATTTACTCTATCAGATACGTTTATGTGAGGCTACAGAACGTGGTGAATGTTTTTATCGTATCCGATAGAGCCAGGATTCCGGGGGCTTGAATGGTGAGCGAATAGAAGGGTGGCCCATTGGATTGGACAGATTTGGGCTGTCTGGACATTGATACTCCTCACACCCTGCCCTAGGGTGGGAAAGGAGGTCCGGATGATGATTTATTATATGTCTGTTTAGTTATTATAAGGAATAGTGTCATAAATTATACTTAATCTAGCAATATAAAAGCACACAGGGACTTCATTATCACTCCAGAAATACGTCAATAGATTTTAAGAGTTAAGAGAGTCTGCTGAAACTTGGAAAAGCTTACTGACACCTCTTCCTTACCGGTTTATTTCTGATTCTTCTCCTTATTATATTATTTGTGATATTCACGCAGTCTGCGTGTATTATAAGAAGGTATAAGAAGCATAAAATGTAGATCCTAATAGTTTGGAAAATAAATCGTTAAGGAAGGGGTGCTAGGGAGCCTCCTTACCCCACGAGAGCACGGGCACAGTGACTTAATTTTCCTTTCATTTTTGTTAGGCGAGTTTATTCAGCTTAGGGGATATTTTCAAGCAGTTATCTTTTCACTCTAATTTGGCCTAAAATTTCCCTCTCTCCATCTTCAGTACTGAGCTGTAAAAACGTTAACACACGGAGAAGTGATGTATAGATTTGAGAACCGCATAGTTGCCTTTTGCTGCCTCTGAACTACGTGTGATAAGCGACAAAAGGACGAAAGTGTGGGCCAGATTAAAACGAAAGAACTATGGATGTGTTAGAGTCTTCCTTGATTACCCCCGTTCATCAGGCAATGTGTTTCCCCAGCTGAATAAACACATGTGGAGATGCAAGACTGAAGCAAGACTGAAATGAGAAAGGCGTCAGAGGAAGGAAGAGCTTTAATTGATAATTGGAAGGTGGCAGGCTTTGAAGTTTAACCTCATCGCAGAGAAGGATAATCTGTATGTAAAAAAATTATGTTTTGTGAGAGGTGTTTCGTAAATTGGACCCTCTCAATCCAGTGACCTCTCTCTCTCTCTCTCTCTCTCTCTCTCTCTCTCTCTCTCTCTCTCTCTCTCTCTCTCGGTCCAGCCTCCATGTGCTTCTATTCAGAGTATGAAAGGCCTCTCGCTCTGACGGATTAGGGCTACATGGGGGAGGCTGGGGCAGAATTGGTAGAGAGCTGATCCGCAGTCCTGTTTGAATCCAGGCTGGGGCAGGGAACAGTTTAAAGGATTTGAAATTCATTAAAAGCAGCCTTTACTGATGTACCAGAAGACCCGCCGATATGTTGTAAGAATAATCTCGCTAATACCAGTACACCAGTCCTGTATGAGACAACCATAGCTTATGTTCAATATGGATGATGGGTGTTAGCGCCGAAGTGGTGACATTTGGAGGTGTACGGTATATAGGAGGACTACTGGGCCTTGGGAACGGCTTATGAAGCCTATGGCCGGAGTTAAACACATAAAAAAAATCATACCTGTATTAGTTACAAACAAGTAACATCTCATTCAGAGAGCGCATTCCTCAGCCAACGTCCATGTCAGACAACTCAGATCACCACCAAAATTTTTTGAACTCCTCCTTGGCCCATGGCCCACGTATCCAAAAAATTTCATTGAAAACCATGCGTAACTTTGTGAGATACTGTGGGCAAACAAGCAGGGAAATCAACAAATCTGGGTGAATACAGTACCCCCTCCAACTTCGTAGGCGGAGGTCAAAGTCTGACAAATTGAACATATTTGTTTAGAGAGACGAAGACCAAAAGGAAACACACGTCGCCGGAAACGAGGGGTTCATAGGCTATAACTGAAAGTGGTTGGCGAGATAATAATAATAATAATAATAATAATAATAATAATCTACAACACCTTAAAATTGTTCAAGGACAATTTTGATAAAGAAAAGCTTCCCACAGTCGTTGTCCACTGGAAGCCGAGCTACAAAGAGACCTTGAGGTCAGAGTTATTGATTTTGTGCATGTCACCTTAGTTAATCACAATGCATCAAGATTGGTGGCTCTAGGTTTAATCCTTCTTGGAAAGTTAGGTGACATCCTGAATATCTGGAAAAGTCCCAAATTTTGGCCCTAGTTGATGTCAGAGAATAATCAACCGATTGGAACCATACTCCTTTTCACAGTGCGGCCACCTCGCGTCTGTATTGCAGTAAACTTTCAGCTTGCTAGCTTAAGCTGTTTCTGAGATAGCGTATTAGAATCTGTTTTTTACATCCTGAATAATATCCGGTGATCCGATTGATGGATTGCCATCATCTTTGGTAAGAAGCCGACACTGGGGGATTAACCTGGCAGAGTCTGAAGGCTGTATGCCAAAGAGCTTCGAGTAATGGCCATTTACTTTTCAAGTGGAAGGATTAAGGGTAATGACAGAAACAATCAAACCTCTAACAGTGATGTGAGAAGTTTCAGTAATAATAATAATAATAATAATAATTATAGTAATAGTAATAATAATAATAATAATAATAATAATAATAATAATAATAATAATAATGATAACAACAGCAACAATAATAATAATAATAATAATAATAATAATAATAACTATAATAATAATAATAATAATAATAAAATTATAAGAACAGCAACAACAAGAATGATACAGTTGATGTGCAGTTTCTTTTGTACATTGAGAGAAAACATGAAAACTGCATACCCAGTCCTGCGATATATATGTTGACTTCGTTGCAGTCTATATACTCACAGTTCCCTATTTCTGACAGTTTAACGTTTTGGGTGGAGGCTGACCCCCCACCCCAGTCAATGTGTGGGTCACGCTTCCCAAATATCTCACTATGGATGAAAGTCCATTGTGCAACATGTACCAAGTTATCAATACCATATTTGCCCTCCTTTCACTCCTTCACAAAGTTAATATCTTTAACCCCCACCTCAGTACACTAATCTCCATAAATCAAAAGGCGTATCTAAGATCACGGAACGGGGACAAAATAACATTGTATCATTTAATGTTAGGAAAGCCAGTTATATGCAGTTTAATAATAGACAGATATTGCCTGATTCATATATTACATTCAGTGCTGCTAGTATAAAAGTGTTGAAATTCTCGGTGTTTCACTTAACCATGCCCTCAGCCGAACCTCTCATGTTAGATAACGTGCTAAAACGCTTCAGAGGAACTTGGATTGATGTATGGACTCTGTAACTTCTTCACTGACGAGCAGTTAGCTATAATTTACAAGAGTCATGTGCTCTTTCAGCTGGAATATTGCTGACCCTTGTGAAATGGATGTGGAGGGGTTGTACTAAAACAGGTGAACAAAATCCAGAACAAAGCTATTAGACTTGTTAATAACCCTACTGTTACAAATGAATTACCAACCGTACAGATAAGAAGGAATGTTGCCTCCCTTGCATTATTTTACAGATACTTTTATGTCAAATGCTCTGACAAAGTTACATTCATTGTGCCACCTCTCCACGTCTTCTCCTGTGCTACACGGGCATCTGGTAGTGCTCACGACTGGTCTGTCATACAGCCACCTGCAGAATTATTTTATTCCCCGAACTGCATCTCTTTGGAACTCGCTTTCTCATAGTGGTTTCCCCGCAAACTTCAACCTACGGCTGAGTCCAGCGTTACAGATTTTTATGAATGGATGACATCTGTATTCAGGTGTATGGATGATTTTTTTTTGTTTATTGTTTTGTTTTTTCTTCCTCTGTTCTGTTATTGAAAAATAAAAGAAAATTTTTAATTTGGCTAAGGGGCTGACCCCCACAAAAACCATGGTTGGAAAATTGTTTAAAACGGAAGACCTTCCCAGTGACCCTAGAACTCACCTGGGATGTTTCATTCAGGTCCATCAAATAGCCTAAAAGGAGTTAAAGCGCGCGCGCGCACACACACACACACACACACACACACACACACACACACACACACACACACACACACACACACACACACACACACACACACACACACACACACACACACACACACACACACACACACACACACACACACACACACACACACACACACACACACACACACACACACACACACACACACACACACACACACACACACACACACATTGCATCTAGAGCAGCAGTACAGTGCAGGACGCGTTCCGAAAGTGATACCAACGCGTTCCGAAAATGATACCATCCAGGTTGGCAGGATTGATAATACAGTAGTAGTAGCAGTAGTAGTAAGTAAGTAAGTAATAATAATAATAAAAATAATAATAATAATAATAATAATAATAATATAGTGATAGTTGCTGCATTATAGTTTGTTTTCAGCTAATGTCAGTGAGCCTCTCCCACATCATGGAAGTAAGTTGTGGTTGCATGAAATTCAATGTCCGTTAATTATGGGGTAGAAATGAGTCTCCCTGGTCACGTGTCAGATCTACCCTTCAGCCTGACTACACCTGGCCATCAAACTGAGCTGAAAGGAGTGAGGGATCTTCGCCAGGTTGGAACATACATAATAATGAAAAGGTCGTTGCAAAGTTCAGTAAGTTTGTTAAGTTACCAAGAAAATACTATATCCTCTTTAACTTGACCTAAAATTGCCATCTCTTGAATGCTGAGTTGTAACAATAGAGTAATATTAGATTACGATGCTAGTCACGAAGAAGTGCTAGAGAATGGATGTAAAGGCGTAGCACTTTTTACTACCACTAAGCTGTGTGAAATAACCTACAAATTGACGGAAATCTGGGTCGTTAAGGTGAAAGAACTGTAAAATATCACCTGGTCTTAGTGACAGGGGTTAAGCCCTTCATTTCGACTCTTTAGTTTACCTTCCTATTAGACGATTTCCTTCAATTTAGGAGACCCATATCAAGACTTAGGGGGTTAGATACAGCCCTCATTTACCCGTCACTCTACTCCTTTTACTCTAACATGGCCTAACAATGCTATCTCTCCATCTTGAATGATGAGTTGTAACGAGACATTAATACTAGAAATTTATGCTAATCGTGGAGAAGTGTCATGGAAAAAACGTAAGACCTTAGAACTGTCTTGTAAAATGAGTTGCATTAGGACAATAATCTGGGCCAGGTTATGGCAAAAGAACTATAACAGGTGTCTCTCCAGTGGTGAAGAAAAATTTCCAATAACATAATAGATGATGTGAAATCGGACGTAAACAAAGTGGAAGGAAATTAGCTGAGATGCAAGTCTTATCTTTTTTCAGAACTGAGGTGGGATTCTCAGTTATATTTACCATTGATTTGTTATTGTAGCTTGGATATGGTGTTACAGGAAGAAGTGGGTAAGGGAGGGTTTTTGCATTCCATTCCTTGATATTCCTGAAGAAAACAGGACCTGGTGTAATTGTCGTATCGTAACTTGAGATTTATTTAGGTTAGAACAGGACAAAGAGGAAGATTCTACAGTGTCCTTGCCCTTCCTGGACGCCAGAACTTGAGTTACGATAGGGAATTGCTTTACCCCTTTGTGTATCCCGATCGTGAACCATTCATCACGAGAAGAATCCAGTTTCTAAGCTTATTAAGATCATAAAGCGGTAATGAACAGGATAGAGAGTAATCGTAGGTTTGGGGATTGACTTCCTATATACAATGACTTCTCTTTAGTTCATACTCACTACCAGGTGGGTCTCCTGAGTTGTATAAGGTAATCAGCAGGTGGCAAGGAAAAGTAGCCAGTTCCTGAGCTTATGAAGATCGTAAAACAGTAACGAGAACAGAATAAAGAATAACTGTTGTAATACTGGCTTAACTTTTTTTTTTTTTATACGATAGCACGTATTTAAATTATTTTCATTACCAGGTGGGTCTCTTAAATTATATAAGATCAATCAGCAGGTTTACGTTTCTTGCCCAACCTTGGCCTAAAATTGTCATCTGTCTATCTTGAATGTTGAGCTGTAATAAGAGATTAACGCTAGATTGTGGTGCTAATCACGAAGAATCCCCATGGAAAGGATGTAGAGCCATATCATTTCCTTTTCCTGCCGGTAAGCTAAGTGAAATAAGCTACAAGGACGGAAATCAGAGGCCTACCTGAGGTTAGTCAGTTCCGGCATGCCTCCTGGCGCTCCTGAATGTGGGACAGTTGTATACATAATGACACTGTGTCACTGTTGTGACAAGAGGTCGGAATATTTTCGTTAAAGCAGAGTTTGTGGCTCGTCGGAGTCGATCCCTGATTCGTTTGGTTACTGCAAAACAGGAGCATAAACCTTACGTGTTTGTAATGTAAGGCTTAAATTGTCACGTTAATATGAATTAATGGACGTCCAAACCCACACATGACCCGTGTTAACGATGAACAACCGTATGTCTTTGTAACACAAGGTCCAACTTGCAGTGCATGTCACGTAACAGCTTACAACATGATGAAATAGTTGGCAGGTATACCGAAGTATTGTATGTTATTGATCTGTTGGTGCTTAATACAGAGGTGTATGATAATATAAATATGATCAATCCCTGACGGATCATTTAATCATAATCTTAGTGTTGTTTAACAAAGGGTTGGAGTGGGAGACGAGAGGGCAAGAGAGGGTGTGGTGGAGACAGGAACTCAGATGGAAGGGTGGTGGAGGTGGAAGCAAGAATGACAGTGAAAAGACATCAGATCTTTCAACTGATGTTTCCTATACTATGCTTATCTGTAACATTATAATATAGGACGTAAGTATATTTAACACATAATACATCGTAGGTCTTGTTTCACTTTCGTACCTTTCTCATTTCCATACAATTTGGTTGTGGATAACAACACAGTCTTACACATTATATATCTTCATATACTTTTTTTATGCGAGGAAGAAGGAACCAAAGGCTAAGTGTAATGCAGGAAATTTAGTCACCGTCCACTAGTGTAATGACGGAATATTTTAGTCATCAATAAATGACCCCAGTGTATGAAGGAAAATATAGAAAACCACCAGTGTAATGCTGGAAAATTTTAGAGATAATGGAAAAAGGGCAGCGTGATCTTATTTGAGAATTTATAGGAAATGAGGTAGCGTGATCTTATTTGAGAATTTATAGGAAATGTGGTGGCGTGATCTTATTAAAGGGTTTATGGGAAATGTGGTAGCATGATCTTATTAAAGGGTTTATGGAGTGAGTAGTTAGATATTAGCACACCTTGCGGGCCTCTCAATCTCGTCTGCAACATACCACTCCTTAGAGGATAGCAAAGTTCAAACTCGTAATGACTTAACCTAAGATTTACTAAGCATTAAGAACAGAGACACATTACTCTTCACTGTGAATAAACCCAAACGAGATAATAATGAGGATCTACATCACTGGAGATTTTAATCTTTACAAGCTAAGTTAATATTGAAATAATACAGGTACACCTATATTGGTCCCGTGGTCACAGTTTGGACTCGCTGGAAGATTCAAAGAATACTTGATGCACATGGCTAAACTAATCCCGTGGTCTCAGTTGACTCGCGGGAAGAATCGGAGAATACTGATACACGAATATATATTAATTCCGTGGTTACAGTTGGACTCGCGGGAAGAATAAAAAAATACTAAGACACTCTCTTAAGATTAAACTCGTATAACTCCAGAATTATATACAGTAAAGTCACAAATATTATAGGAACAGTGATCAAATAAACTGTAATCAAAATGGACTGTAAACAAAATAGACCAGCCGGTATATTCGTTATTTAGGCTTTATGAACTAGGTAAAAAAAAAAAAAAGGGGAGGGGGTGTGAGTGTGTGAGGTGTTTTGGCAGTAGCTTGAAACGGACGACCTGCAATGTTGAAGAGAAGCGGCGGTCTCGTTAATCTGTACAAGAGGGATCAGGGGAAAATATGACCAATGTAACTCACGAATGTATATGATGACTTAGTACACGAAGGAGAAAAAAGGGGCTGGGGGGAGGATGAGAGTTCGTCACTAACCAGCAATGTTAAAGAGAAGCGGCGGTCTGGCTTTTTTTTTTTTTTTTTTTTTTTTTTTTTTTTTGGGCTATCGACCATTGGGGCCGAAGACCCTGGTCATTAAGGCAAATATATATATGTACATACCTAAGCATATATATATATATATATATATATATATATATATATATATATACACACACATACACACATCCATGCATATAAACATATACACTTAAAATCACCCGTACATATATATATAATAATTTTTATTTTATTATTTTTTGTATTTTTATTTATTATTTTTTTTTTATATTTTTATATTTTTTGACCTTACAGTATAAACAAAAATGCCTAATCTAAAGAACCTGAAATTAATCACCTAACTGACAAATCGCTAACCCATACTAAATCCTAAAGAGACAAATAACTAGACCTACACTAATGGTAAAAAAGCCTCGACCAAGAGAACACCATCGACTGCAGATATGTAATGCCTTTCTACATTACATACCTGCACTCATCACCTGGTGACTGTCAGTCTAGGCACAACCTAATATAGGGGACATCAATATATGAAAGGGAACCAGACGAGTCACGAACATTTCCATATACGTCAGCTGTCGGCCCTAATTAGAACAACTTAAACATGGTGATATAAGGTATTTACATAACATGTACAAAAAGGGAAGGACCTCGCCCAACAGACCACCATCGACTGCAACTGCCCAGTACTTTTCTATATTGCACACTTACACTCATCAGCTGGTGACTGTCAGTCGAGGAACAGGGTTTAATGTAGGGGACATCAATATTAGAAATAGATCAGTGGGAAGGAGGAACTATTTCAAATATGTCAACTGTCAACCCTAATTAATAGTACAATATATACATAATTACAGTCGATAAAAAAGGAAACCATATAGTAAAAAAGTCACATCACTCTGATTAGTCCGGTCTCTCTCAAGAAAGCCATCAATTTATCAGTCATAACAATGTCCCCATCACCCAAGATGGTGGAAAGGGTGAAGGGGACGTCTGCTGCACCGCAGTAATTTATAAGTGAAGCGCGTTCACGAATAAATCGCCGACAGCGCAGGATGATATGACTAATAGATAACACCGCATTACAGATGTCACAGTGCGGTGGGAATCGTTTTTCCATACAAGGTTTCGTGTGTGTTAGGAAGGTGGCATTGAGCCGAAAACGACCCAACACTTTTTCTTCCAGTCAACTGGGACGGTTGGCAGAGTCCCAGTCTCCCAGGTACGGCTTACACGTTCGAATATTTAGTCTGGTCCACTGACCTTGCCACGGAAGATTTATTGATTTCTTTCCGAGAGAGAGACTCGACCGTAGATCACGAGGAACGTCCCAAGTCTCCTCGAGTTCTACAGCCGACTTTGCAGGTAAGTCAGCCTGCTCATTGCCATAGATGCGACAATGACCAGGCACCCAGATCAGCGTGAATGACTTGTGGCATGAATGCAATTTATTAATGATGCAGCCCTGGATCTCGTTAGAGTCCGTAGTACAAGATGCAATTGCCTGAAGTGCTGATTTTGAATCTGATAATATGACAAATGAGTCATGCCTAGAATTGAGAGAATAGTCTATGGCTTTGCCTAATGGTACAATCCACCTCGTGTCTTTCCATTTCGTGTCTTTTTATACTAAACCAAGACAGTGTCCAGGAATCGGCTAAAACTTTAATTACTTTGTAATATTTGCGACTCTCTAGGATCTTTAAAGAATGTGAGAGATACGTTTGCACTTGACATACATAGCAAAATTACTTACGATGTTGAAATTTTTGTGATAAGCGTACAGGAACTACTATCATAACGAAGCCAGATTAATTAGGAATTCAAACAGTTTTATTACCAGCGTCGAGTAATATGCCTACATGACTGTGAGCACGTTTCAATAACATGAATTTCACGCTTCACAAACGACTATCTTCAATATTCTTACTTCAGACATTTTCAGTTCACCACTGCATAGTACAAAAGGGGGAATCTACTAACTATGGCAGGTAAATCTCTAGATTAGAATACGAAGAAAGACATTCGCGATTTTTAATCCTTTCTAAAATTTTGCTGTTACACGTCTTTGTTGGCAAGCGCTGGTCCATTATGTATAAACATTTACATAAACACTTGACTTAATACTATCAATGACAGAGACATGCCCACATTATGAGTATCAACTAAGACTAGACTTAAATATAAGATTAACGGCTAAATAAACTGTACAGACTATATTTATAATATTACCTAAGATTATACTTACAATACTAGCTTATATTAATACTTAAAATTATGGCACTACACGGGTCCTTCCTCCGGAAAAAAAAAAAGAATTAACTTCAGAAGTCAATATTCAAATCATTCATCTACATTTCCTAGGGACGTGTGTGTGGACGGGACGGTTACCAAATTTGAGCGTGAACCTCTCTATATGAACAAACATTTCCCTGACTCTTCCTCCTATAAGTGGCATCTGTCGGTCCACAAGTAAAATCATGTACCCCAGGGGGTCGCCTCTCTGTCACTGTACTCTCGAAATCCAGCGGAGAGGTGTGCCCCAGCCAACCTCCTGCCTGGGTAGCAACATGGTCGTCTCACCCGGACTGGCCAGTACTCTCAGTGCCAGGATCGTCCCAGGGGTGCTTCCCATTCACACCGCATACAGACTAATCGTATTCACACTCTCATCCATTCATTCTTACGCTTCCACCTTGCCATTGACGAGCGCCTGTCAGGTCCTGAAGTCACTGTTCCACCCTAGACCGTGCTGACTATAACTTGAATGGTAGGTGTGCACTGCCTCCAGAATCAAGACACCCTAATTTTCCACTGAACTGGGCTGTGCCTATAACCTAAACTCCTGTGAACCCTCAGCGTAAGATGAAACTCTCTGAACTCTGTCACAGTCAATAGTCAGACAGTCCGACCCGCACACATCTCCCTAACCATCTCTTAACTTAATATTGCAATAACCAGCTTTGACACTCAACATTCTTCAATAAGTCTCCGGGGAGGGCGTCTCTCACGGGGCGGTAATTGTTCATCAATCGGATCAGGTTCAAAGACCTCTTCCAGGGGTTCTAAGAGCCACTCTTCACCTCCATAATAGGGCTTCATATGTCCTGCGGCTCTTTGTACCCTATTCCCCGTGAACACATTTTCTGCCAAGTACACACTTCCTTCCATCAACACTACCACTACACGGTACGGACCATCCCATTTCATATTAAGTTTTCGACACGTACTTAGTGCCACAGTTTCCTTCTTAATCCACACAAGGGTTCCAACTCCAACCGTTTGATATTTCCACCTTCAGTTTGCCACGTCTCTATACCAATGCGTCATCTTCTGGTGCATTTCCCGAATGTGAGCATGGGTGACAGCCATCTCGTCTTCCTTGCCGTTGACAGAGGGTAAGGGTGCATTGACCAGCCTAGGTGGATGGCGAGAGAAGAAGGCGAAGTAGGGTTGCTGTCCCGTGGAGGTATGGACTGCCTGATTCATGGCGATCTGACATGGCTGGAGCAGTTGGGGCCATTGAAGAGGGTGGCCCTGACATAGGGCGGAGAGGACTGACTTCAGGATCCGATGCATCCGCTCGGTGACGCCATTCTCTTGGGGATGATAGAGGGTCGTGTAATAGAGGGTGATTTGGTGTTGCTGGCAGAATCGCTGAAAATCTCTGCTGGTGAACTCACCTCCATTGTCCAGGACGATACTGCGAGGTGTGCCATAGTCTGCCACATACTGCCCAAGTTTGTCTGTGATGTGTGTGGATTGTTTTTTTTTGAGGGGGAAGAACCTAACGAATCGGCTATAATGGTCCACTACTGTAAGAACATAACGGTAACCCTGGACTCCAGCAACCATATCAGTAAGAGCTATCCCAATCCTCTCTAGTGGCTTATTCACTGGAGGCAATTCCTTCCACTGTTGCTGCAATCCAGTGTCCCCTTTGAATCTCTGACAAGTTACATATTTTTTGACATATTTATACACATCAACCTTAAGATTTTGCCAGTAATACAGTTCTTCTGTCTTCTTAATAGTTTTCTTTTGTCCTAAAAGACCAGTTAACTCATGTGCATGTTGAAGGGCCTGTACGACTATGGCACGAGGGACTATGAGGCTGTAATGAAGACTACCATCTGCTTTCTCCTGCACAAAATATAACACTTTGTCTATTAAGGCAAACTGATCTAAGGTGGTTTTGGGTAGTCTTTTGGTGGGAACTCTACCACCTTCGAGATACTGCACTAGTTCTCCCCACACAGGTTCTTCTCTTTGATGGGCCTTCATTTGTTCTCAATCCAACCCGAGCCAGGTGGCTTCAGGTGGACGGACTACTGCTCGAACTGGGCGTGACAACTGATCCGCTACAAAATTGTTTTTACCCTTGAGATACTGGATGTCATAGTTATATTCTCGCATTTCTAGGATCCAGCGATTCATTCGAGGCGATTTAGTCTTCCGCTTGAATATACTAGTGAGTGGCTGGTGATCAGTAACTACGGTAAAACGGGTACCCCACAGATAATGATGGAAGTTATGGGACGCAAGGACCACAGCTAGGGCCTCTTTATCTGTCGCTGAATATCGAGTCTCACAGGGGTTCAACTTTTTAGAGAAATGCCTGATCGGCTTGTTGGTACCATCTGATTGAATCTGGCTCAGGACTCCACCCACATGAGTGTTACTAGTGTCTGTAGTGAGAATGAACAGTTGTTCTACCCGAGCTCTAACTAAAACAGGAGCGTTCATGAGGCAAGAGTTGAGATGTTCAATGGATTTCTGGCATTCGTCTGTCCAGATAAATGTTACTCGGGATTTAGTTAAGTTGGTGAGGGGCATAGCAACTTTTGCATACAATGGAACATATTTTCTGTAAAATCCGCACATTCCTAGAAATCGCCTTACTTCCTTTACTGTGGTGGGAAGTTTCATCTTTGCGACTGATTCAACATTCTTTGGATCAGATTTGCTACCTTTGGCAGAAATCTGATGACCAAGGAAGGTGACTTCTTTAAGGCCGAATTTGCATTTACTGAGATTTAATTTCACTCCATTTTCAGTAAGTACCTGGAAAAGCTGCCTCAGGCGGTCTAGTAAAGTAGGAAAGTCTGCAGCCCAAAGAATCAAATCTTCTAAGTAATTTCTGACCCACCCTTTCTGTAGGAGGGGTGCTAGTACTGAACTCATTCACCTGGAAAAGATCGCAGGGGAGCAGTTAAGTCCGAATGGGAGTCGTCTGAATCTGTATAGTGCGACCCCATCACTGAAGGTAGTGAGGTCACGACTTTCTTCATCTAACAGAATTAGGAAATACGCCTCTCGCATATCAAGAGTGACATAATACTGATGTCCGGCCGCTTATTCAACTAGTTCATCCAATCGTGGGAGGGGGTAAATGTCAGTCGTGAAGTGTTGATTCACATGACGATAGTTGAGGCACATACCTTTGCTACCATCCGGCTTATTTACAAGTATAATATGTGACAGCCAGACTGCAGTAGATCGTTCTATGATTTCTCTGTCCTCCATATCTTTTAGCCTCTCTGCAATGATCTGTTTCACTTGTTCGGGATAGCGGTACATGGGTCCACGACCGGGTTGAGGATCAGCTACTTTGATATGAGCAGGAGGGCCACTGATGAGTCCTAACTCACTTTTGTTGAGAATAAAGAGAGGGTCATGCTTAAGGATGAACTGAGATAACTCTTCCTGCTGGGCACTAGTGAGATGTTGCCAGTTTAGTTCTCCAATTAGTTCTTTTAACCTCTGAACACGTGTCCCGCATTGTCTGACTTGATCATTTTCTGGGAGTAGGTCATTGTGAATTTTAGTGACATTAACCCTACCAGGAGGTGGATTATCAATTCTCTCATATGATCCAATAATTGTGCCCTTACGAAATATCTTCTTCTTCTTAGTCGCATTAGTGAGAGGAAAGTAGATTGAATTCTCAGAACTGACTTTGACAAAATATGGGTGACTGTGATGACTGACCCTAGGTTGAGAATAAATGATAAGGTTAGTGCCTGGGTCTTCTCTTACAGGGATTGGCATAAACTTTAACTGATATGGATCTACTTTCATGGTGGTAAAAAGATTGATATGCGAGAAGTGTTGTGATGGGTTGGAGGGTTCAACTGGGTCAGCCTTCACTCTTTCAACTTTGTTCCTTTGTCGGTGGATATGATTCACAACACAAGGTGCGCCTCCCCATACCATGACTCTCCTTACTCCATCCCACATGAGAGGAGCTTGACCTAGTACATCGCAGCCTAGGAGCAGATCAGTATTTAATTAAGAATTTAGCACTACCGGGAACCATTGTTTATGGATCTTCTCGTCTCCAACTCTGATTTCTGCCCACAGCATTCCTAAAATTCTCAAAAGGGGTGCCTGTGACTCCATGCAAACGAGGTGGATTTCGCCATGTATTTACTTCTCCCCCAATTCACGTGACAGATGATTCCTTATAGTGTAGCTACTCCTGGTATCAACTATAGCTTCTACCACCTTTCCATTAATCACTACAATGATGGTGGGGGATGTATGACCACTGGTTAGTCATAACTTCTGGTGTGGATTTTGTGATTCTTTCGATTTAGAGTCATTTTGTTCTGGACGTGTAGAATTACGTCCAGGACACCCACGGTCTCCACGACGACATCCGGGTCTGTGGCAGTCAAAACAATGTCCAGGAGGAGGTTTCCACCAACACTCTTGGAGACTATGTGATGAAGCTAAACAATGGGCACAGTATTTACCACTAGATGTTCTGGATTTGCTAGGTAGCCCTTTATTCACTCGTGCTAGGCTAGATTTGAGCTCGCGGACCTGGCGTTTTAATTCTTCCACTTCGTCTTTCGGCCCAACTGGACTCGAGCGATCTGTCTGGTTCACTGAGGTTCACGACAACAGCTGATTCTCGAGTTTCCTTTCCTTGATTTTATTCTCGACAGGCACCGCATTGACCCGAGGGGTCTGACTCACTTCCAACAACTGATGCTCATGTTCAACTCTGTCTAGGAACATCTTTAATGGGTACTCATCATCTAGGAATCCCTCGAGTTTTTCTCGTGATAGGATAGGTAAGCCATACCACAGCTTCTGTTTGATTGCTCTGTTGCTGTTAGGGAACTTTTCGTTAGGGAATTTATATCACCGCATTCATTTACACAGAGAGTAGGCCAGCATGCTCTCATAATACCTCTACCTTCAACTGTCTACACCACACTACATGCGCATAACATATCACACCTTCTATTCACATCTTTAGTAATGGCCGCTGCAATCTTACAATCAAATGAGGTGGTACCTCAGATTGCCACCACGGGCAGGGTAGGGCTGGAGGCACAGGGTCCTCCCGGTCGCCATCAAGCGACTGTGCCGGCAGCGACTGTTGCTATTTCTGTGAATGCTCGTTGGTGAAGAGGTGACGGTGCGGCCTTATTCTTTACCAACATCCGCATCCTTACCACAAATTTAAACTCAGTTAATTTTTTCCTTCAGTCCATATCCCCTTTGGCCCTTTTCCTCACAGAACCACAAATCTCACCCTTTACCGATATATCTCCATTTTGTTTTCCTGGTTACCATCTCCTTACAAACTTTCAAAATAAGGGCGGCACCTGTTGTTATATCAAATCCCAATATGCAGTTGATACTATTTTAAACTTCACTTCATCCAGTTTTGATTACTCATTATATAAATTAAATTGCCAAAACATTACCAAATATATCTGTGTAGTTTATCGTTCCCCCAATGCTTCTTCGGAACCCAGTGTATTTAATTCCATATCCACTCAGTTGAGTAACCTTGACCTTGCCCTTGGCAATGAAATTACCATTTTGGGTGATTTTAACATACACAATGTTGAATGGTTATTGCATTCTGCCCAGACTGACGACGCTGGTCTAGAATGCGAGCTCTTTGCGGAATCGTTTAATCTCACCCAGTTGGTAAAGCAACCAACCAGAATACCTGATAATCCTGACCATAATGCCCATCTCTTGGATTTATTCTTGACAAATAATCCAGATCAATACAGGATAGAGGTACTGTCACCACTTGGATCCTCTGACCACAATCTCATCAAAGCCTCATTAGTTAACCCTCCTACACCTCCCCATTCCGAACCTGTCAGGGTGACCCGATGGCACTTTGACAGGGCAGACTGGGATGGATTTAGAAATTATCTTGCTGATGTTCCATGGCAGTCTTTCTTCTCTAGTGATCCCAATTCTATCCAGTCCCACATTTGCGACTTAATACTAGCTGGTATGGATTTATTCATACCAAGTCAACAATTCACTAAAAGATCGAACTCTCCAAAATGGTTTGATGGCAATTGTGCCAGAGCAACAGCTCAAAAGTCATTAACATATAACTCTTACTTAAAATAAAAAACATCTGAATCACTCTCTCAATTTAAAATAGCTAGAAATCATGCAAAAGCTGTATTAAATCTATCTAAATCAAACTTTCTTCAAAAGCAAGCATCAAAACTACTTAACAACCCTACTGACAATAGAATATTCTGGTCAACTCTTAATTCTTTCAGTAATAACTTTAACAAGTCATCTTCCATTCCCCCACTAAAATCTTCAGATGGCAATATTACAAATGACCCACGTGGGAAAGCAGATATCTTTGCTAGTACCTTTGCAAGAAACTCTACCATAGATGATACCAGCCAGAATGTCTCAGCACTGGAACTTGATTCTCCCGAAATTGCCCTACTTAAAATACAGACAAGATTCGTAAAATCCATCCTAGACAATTTACCTACCAACAAAGCTCCAGGCCCAGATGGAATTCCGCCAATTGTTTTGAAAAAGTGTTCCCCTGAACTTGCCTCTGTCCTAGCCAAATTATTCAGACTATGCATACATACTTCTTTATTCCCAAATTCATGGAAAGAAGCCAATATCCACCCAGTTCCGAAGAAAGGAAGTTCGTCTGACCCCTCCAATTACAGACCAATAGCTGTCACATCTTCTCTTGGTAAGTATTTGAAACTTTAATTAATAAGCATATTGTTAAACATCTTGAATCCAACAACTTAATTAGTGATAGACAATACGGTTTTCGCCACGAAAGATCCACCATTGACATAATCTCTTAAATCATACCATTCATCAATCAATTGATCTTTTTGGAGAAACTCATGCAGCAGCTCCTGATATCTCTAAAGCTTTCGACAGAGTATGGCACCATTCCCTTCTGTCCAAACTCCCTTGCTATGGACTAACGTCTTTTGTTCCTTTGATTTCTTCTTATCTTAGTGACAGGAAAATAAGAGTAAAAGTAGATGATGTATATTCGAATTTCTACTCAACGCCGGCGTGCCGCAGGGATCAGTTCTGGCGCCAACCATATTTCTGGTTCATATTAATGATCTCTTATCTGTCACTCACAATCCCGTTCACTCATATGCAGATGACTCAACATTACATAGTTCATTCACACTCAGACACCCATTTACAAAGTCTAATATCTCTACCTCTCAACTCAGTACAGCCATCTCCATAAATCAAGATCTAGGTACAATCAGTGAATGGGGACAAAGCTACCTTGTCTCTTTTAATGCTAGTAAAACTAAATATATACAGTTTACTAATAGACAGATATTGCCAGATTCGTACATTACCTTCAGTGCTACTAATATTCCCATCTCCAAAAGTATTGAAATTCTTGGTGTCTCACTTAACAGTGCCCTCAGCTGGACCTCTCATGTCAGATCGCTTGCTAAAACCGCCTCAAAGAAACTTGGATTATTGTACAGAGTCCGTAACTTCTTCGTCGATGAGCAGTTAGCTATAATTTATGAGTCATGTGGGCTCTCAGCTTGAATATTTCTCACCCTTGTGGACTGGTTGTGGAGAGGTTGCATTAAGACAACTAGACAAAATTCAGAACAAAGCTGTTAGAATCATTAACAACCCTGCCATTACATATAAACTACCTCCCCTGCAAGTAAGAAGGAATGTTGCCTCCCTTGCATTATTTTACAGATATTTTTTTGGCAAATGCTCAGACGAAGTTGCGTCCTTGGTGCCACCTCTCCATGCCTTCCCTCGTGCTACACGGGCATCTGGTAGCACTCATGACTGGAATGTTACTCAGCCATATTGCAGAACTTCTGCCTATCAGAATTCTTTCATTCCCCGAACTGCATCTCTCTGGAACTCGCTTCCCCAGAGTTGTTTTCCTCCAAATTTCAACCCACAGCTGTTCAAGTCTAACTGTTACAGATATTTTATGAACAGAGGACACCAGTAATCTGGTGTATGGATTATTTTTTTCTCCCCATTTGTTTTTCCTTCCTCCGTTCTGTTATTAAAAAAAAAAAAAATGCTGGCAGATGAAACGGTGTGTGAAAGCCTGGGGTGACTCCATCCAATCATAACACATTGATTCTAATTCATGCCAAGCCCAATCAATGCTGACTTCAATGGCAAACTCCGTTCTAAGAAATTCCTAAAGTGCTAGCCACGAAACTACTCGATGCTTTGTCTAGTTGTTATGAATGAAAATGGCAAGTTCAGGGCTCACTCTACCCTTTGCAATCTGCATGTGCATCACATCATCAGAATCACATTGCTCAACTAATTCAAAAAACATTTCCAGACGTGCTGCTGCATCGATACCCTGTAACTGGTGGAGTTCTAGAATCGGGATATCGCGAGCCTTTGTGAGGCTCCCTTTTGTTCTCATTGTTGGATGTGGTTAGAAGATGGATGATAGGAAGGATTCATGGGGGACAGTTGAATTTCTGACCCGTTTAATTCATTCACTACCCAAGATCTAGATGAAGGTTTCTCCTCCTGCTCCTCTTTTATTTTAAAATTCGTACTATCTCGCCAGCTCATAGTGTTCAGAGAGAGGGGGGTTTGCTCTTATTTCCACACTGTCTCGCTCTGTTCTCCTTGACATGTGACCCTTAATTCCGATAACAACTTATCTTCCACTTTACTCCTCCTTTCACTAGACCAAACCACACAACACACAAGTCGCGCTTCCATCTCGATATTTATTCCATTATTGGTCAAGAATAATTTTGCTCGTCCTCCAGGAGATTTTAAGATCATTAATTCTAGAAATATCGTGATATTAAGTGGGTTTCCAGTGTACTGTTACTGAGGGATTCTAACTCGATTCGTTAATTAACTGTAACAATATCTAACCCACATCAGTATCTTATCCCACAACAATATCTTATCCCACAACAATATCTTATCCCACAATATCTTACCCCACAACAGAATCTTATCCCACCGCTTTAGCCACCAGAGTCATGCAAGGAATTTAGTCACCGTCCACCAGTGTAATGACGGAATATTTTGGTCATCAATAAATGACCCCAGTGTATGAAGGAAAAAATAGAAAACCACCAGTGTAATGCTGGAAAATTTTAGAGATAATGGAAAAAGGGCAGCGTGATCTTATTTGAGAATTTATGGGCAATGAGGTAGCGTGATCTTATTTGAGAATTTATAGGAAATGTGGTGGCGTGATCTTATTAAAGGGTTTATGGGAAATGTGGTAGCATGATCTTATTAAAGGGTTTATGGAGTGAGTAGTTAGATATTAGCACACCTTGCGGGCCACTCAATCTCGTCTGCAACATACCACTCCTTAGAGGATAGCAAAGTTCAAACTCGTAATGACTTAACCTAAGATTTACTAAGCATTAAGAACTGAGACACATTACTCTTCACTGTGAATAAATCCATGTCCGCCCTCTGCTCAAGTGTCAGGATGTCTTACAGAATGGCGCCTTGAAGCTGCTGCTGTCACCCTACCATACCTTTCAAGCAGCTGCTGAACACAAGTCCTGGCGAACAACCTCAAGGAGAAGGACTTGGGTGGCTTTACCTTCATCTTGTACAGAATGAAGGCATTCAGCATCGTCTTGTCAATGAGATGCAGAAAAACTTTCCTGTACCACCTAGTATTCTTCCTGAGGCAGTCGATCTCTCCAATCATCATGTCGGACTTGTCCACGAGCTGCATGTTGATATTATAGTCGATGACAGCATCAGGTTTCCTCACAGGTTCGCCTGTCCTACGGTCGACCTTCCCACTGTCTTTCAGTTCCCCCTTGTATACGGTGGTGAGCATGTGCACGACCCTCTTGTCATGCCACTGTATTGCCAGCATCTCAGACTTGCGTAGGTGCACATCTCCTCGCTGCGAGTTTCCTGCCTCGGGGAATTTCGGGAAGTGGGCACGATTGCTCTTCACAGTGCCACAGGAGCCGATGCCGTGCTCTGAAAGGTATTTAGTAAGTTTCAGTGCTGTATATTAGTTGTCAGTATACAGCACATGATTCCCATCAATATACCTTTCAAGCAGCACTTTCACTACACAGCGTGAGAAGCCAAGGGGGTGTGTTTTGTCCAGATCGACAGTGCTGGCTGAATAGATGACGAAGTCAAGGATGTACCCTGTCTTACAGTCACACAGTACAAAGAACTTGATTCCAAAGCGATGACGTTTGCTTGGAATGTACTGTATGAACCTCAGACATCCTCTGAACAAAACCAAGGATTCGTCTGTGACAACCTTCTGAAATGGATGGAAGAATGACATAAATTTATCCTTCGTTCTGTTCAGAATCTCCCGGATCTTCTTGAGTGGGTCAGTCTGGGAAGGTACATCGATGTTGGTGAAGTGCAGGTTTCCCATGATGTTATGGAAGCGATCTCTGGCCATGTACTTATTGAAGGTGGGTGAGGGTACTAAGGGGTCCATGGACCAGTAATCTTCCAACTCATGCTTCTTTGAATGTGGCATGAGAAGCATGAGGGTGAAGAACACATACAGCTCCTGCACTTCAAGCACAGTCCACTGTTGCATTTTCGCTGCACCTGTACCACTTGCAGCACGTTGTGACTTGTACCTGTTGGTCTCATCACATATGTGCTGCATGACTTAATGATCGAGGAAGGCCAAAAGGAGGTCCACACACTCAGCATCCTCATCAAGAGTGAAGGCAGGCTGTATCCCTGAGGAACTCTCGTCAAACTGGAGTTGTTCAGGGACGAAATCTGAACCTTCCGTCCACACGAAGGCGTCCAGGGTTCCCTCTCGTGGCGGTGTAGGGTGGATGAGGGTGGAGGGTGGCTGTGAGGCAGACTGGGCTGTTTCAAGGTCACTCTGACTGACCCTAGGTTGCCACATAGCACTAGCAGCCCTTACTCTAGTTGCTACTCAACTTTTATGATGAGTCAGGGATTTACCTCGTCCCCTATGGCCTGCCTTCACTGTAGATGCTGGTGGAGACTCGGACGATGAAGACTCAGGAGAAATTTCTGCTGAAGAGGAGGAAGAAATTAGTGAAGTGGGGCTGGGAGAGTGGGGAGGTGGTTCACCTCGGGACTCATGGTGGGCTGGGTCATGCGGGGCCATTGTTCCAGGGCTAACCTGCCTCCTCTTCACTCCCTTCCCAAATTCCTTCCCTTGCTGCACTAAGGGCTCCTTTCCCTTGCAGCTAGGACAAAACTGGGACACTGAAGCACTCGAATTGGCAGTTTCTGTCACGATTTCCTCCCCAGGCTCATCACACGATTCACCCAAGAGATCAGAGTCACTATCCATCATTATCATAGATAATTCAGCCAGTTCACGTTCAACTGCTGAGTCACTTAGTCCTGTACTGCTTCCCACACGAGGTTTTCTAGGGGTAGGGATCACAGGGCCCTTTGCAATGGGCGCAGAAGCGGCGGGAATGGCGGGACGCGAGTGCGACATGATTTCACCTCAGAGGACGGCAAGAAACTGAATGACGCGGCGTATATTTGCAGCCAAGGGTTGACAATGTCAGTGTGGTGACAGCTGCTAATTTATATGCTATGAAATGATTGGTAGGAAATCTAGACAATACATAATAAATTAGGTAGTTCCAGGTGAATGTAAATATCACTTAGGCTTCTCCCTTCCTTTCTTATATATATTTTTATTATGAGAATAGATCATACGGCATATTTTAAGGGGAAATTTCCAGGGAAAATTAGCGAACGAGTGCACGTGGGGTGTTGCCAGGTGATAATTAGCCATTTCCAGGTGTATGGCACTATCAGTTACCTTATTTCTTTTTTGTGTAAATTATTTTGTATAAGAATAGGGCATAGGACTCATTTCAATGGATGAAATCAGTGGAAAAATCCGGGGAAGATTTGCTTAGCACAGCGCAGCCGGGCAGGTGAGAGGAGAGGGTAATGGAGGGGAGGTAGGGAGGGGAGTCAAGAACAGGGAAAAATGGCTAAATTGTCAACAGTGGACGGGAGTACAGATGACATTAGCAGCGCTGACTATTGTTGGACACTGGCAGTACTGATAGATGATACAAGCCAGCACTTGAAAGCCCGGGAGAATTCAAAATTACACAGAATCACAAAAGTGATGCCCCACGTTATGATCCATTGTGCCCAATCGTCACGAAAGTGACGCCTCAAGGTTAAGGGGTTAACTCAACTGACAATGTGTTAACATTCAAAAAGACAGCGATATATTGTTCAGATGGTCTAACGATTGGCATGCGGAAAAATGTTAAGCACTTAACATGGGCAAGACCATCATAGGTATTAGATAAAACCTGGAAAATAAAGAATTTAATAAATCAGAATGCAAGAGCTATCTAGAAGTCATGGTTTGCAAAGGCCCTAAACCAAGGCAGTAGTGTATAAATGTGAGAAATAAGGCACATAGGGTCCTCGGATTTATTCCCAAAGCGTGAGCAATAGGACATCTGGAGATCTAAGGTAATATTGGAACTTTATCTAGCATTAGTAAGGCCATATCTAGACTATGCCGTGCGGTTTTTGTGTCTATATTATAGAATCGATATACCCATAGATTTTGTTTGAAAATGTATGGAGAAGAATGACAAAAATGATACATGATATTCGGAACTTTTCAGATGAAGGCAGGCTGAAAAGACAAAATCTGCACCCACTAGAAAGGTGTTCAAGTGGATGAAGGGAATAAATAAGGGAGATATTAGCAAGGTACTTAAAGTGAGCAGGCAGGATAGATCCAGAAGTAATGGTTTCAGATTAGATGGAGTCCATTTTTAGTGAGGGGATAGGCAGAAATTAGTTTGGCAGTAGAGTAGTAGACGAATGAAACAAGCTGCCTTGTGATGTAGTTCCTGCCCCTTCCACTTCGAGTTTCACGCAAAGGCTAGATAAACATATGACAAGTAATAACTGGTACTAATTCATTGTTTTTCCTTTTCAGGTTTTCACTCTGGTAGTCTCTTGTTTCCTTTCTCACTTTGCTGTATAATATCCACTCCAGTTTTTCTACACTGCGTGGTGTTCCAAACTTTTTCTTGCCGGTTTCAGTTGGAGGCTTTGGTGGCCGGGGGAGAGCCTTTTTCTTTACTACCTTTGTCTTACTCTAGTAGTTTAGTTACAGTTTCAGGAACTGCCTAGTATTGGTCAACTGGCCTACTGCAGTAATTCTCTTTTCTTATGTTCTTAAAACAAGAGATTAATACGATGCTAGTCACGAAGAATCGCCACACAAGGGATGTAGAGCCGTAGCATTGTCTTTTCTGCCACTGGGCTAAGTGAAATAAACTAGAAAAGGACGAGAATGTGGGGCAAGTTAAAGTGAAGGAAATATAAGCCTGATGTGATGCCTGGTTTTGTGTTTCAGGAGTGGACCCTACACGTGCGGTACGCCCAGCCCCACGACGCTGGGGTGTACGAGTGTCAGCTGTCTGCCCACCCACCCATTGGCGTATTTACCACACTGAATGTTATTGGTGAGTGATGCCTCAACACACACACACACACACACACACACACACACACACACACACACACATTTACATCATTCTCCTACTTCAGAATGATATTATTTTTCCTTCTTACCCCCAAAGCCTTGTCCCTCCTTCTGTCCCTTCTTCCACTATGGGCCGTATTGCTTGTTGGGATCGGTGGTTTTGTAATTATATTCCTCGGTTTAATTTGCACATGACCTTACTAATCTTCAATCTTGCTGGGGCAAATTGTATCGATATTATGTAAGTAGTCATAGCATACAAAGAAGAGTTAAGTACAATGTAAGGTGGAAAAATAAATTGAAAAGGAAGAGCCACTTGCAAGATTATAATACTACGCAAAATACAATCCTTTAACTGATGTATTTATTTCATGCAGCTAAATGGCCACTTGCGAGTTTTGAGCTGCAAGGAAGTTTAAAATATCAGTATTAATAATTTCCATTGCATTAACACAAATTGCGTTTAAAACTGGAAATTATCGTGTGAAATTAGTTTTGACGTAATATCAACTACTTCATGAACAACGTTATGCTTCGATTTTCCCATAAATAAGGAGAGTGCAACAGCGACGACTGCTCATCTTTTCACAGTGTTTGAGGAACTGAGTATTATTTTCCTTACGGTAGAGTTGAAGCATAACAATGTTCAGAAAACCTGTTATGTCAAAGCTATTTTCCCACTATGCCTTTTTTAAGCAGTGGTTATGCTGATACTATGAAAATTATCACTATCGGTATTTTCAGCTTCCTTGTAACCCAAAACTCGAAAGTGACCAATTGCTTCTAACACTAAAACCAGTGCACATATCTTCCCAAAGAGGCGGTGTCGGAGATATCAGGGGGTCCAGAGCGTTACATGCAAATTGGCAGCTCTGTCCAGCTTACGTGCACCATCAGGGACTACACGGAGCCGCCCAGCTATGTGTTCTGGTACCACAGTGAACACATGGTGAATTACGACGCCAACAACAGGGTGAGTACGGGAATGAAAGATGGAGGAATTTACTGGCAACTGACACATTATTCAGGTTATTAATTGCGAATCATGCCCACTGTTGGAGGGTTATCTTTTACTGAAGAGAGTTAATGAAGACCATCCTCCCGTCTCATCATTCTTGAATATAATTGTGTGGTGGAAGCCTATGAAAAGTGAGCCATACGTCATCGTAGTGAAGAGCTTAATGGCTCATGTGGATTGGATAACCATTAATTGTAAACCTTCTTGTTCCTCAGATAATAATTGTAGTGAACCGGTTTTCGCGATTTCTCTCTCTCTCTCTCTCTCTCTGTCAGTAGTACTTCACCTTCTAAGCACTAATTTCTCCTGCCTCCTTCATTGCGATAATGTGAAGTCTATTCTTGTCACTGCATGATGATTTGATGTAACCTTGGACAGTGGTTAGATGCTTGAATTCTCTCAAACCCTGGAGTCAAAAGGCCCACTCCCAAGCTGAACTGAATGGCCTGGAGGTGGCAGGAATATAGTAGGCGAAGTTTTTGTCGTTGTCAAAGGCTTAACCCCCCTTTTTTTCATTTTTCCTATCTTCAGGCGATTTCATTCAGCCCAGGAGAGATTTTTCCGAACTGAATGGGTTTGGTGTAGCCTTCCCTGTTTACTGCCAGGGTACTCTTATAAACTAAATAAATCGTCTGGTAGCAGCAAGAAGAGAATTCGAATTACAGTCTCAAGTGGGAGTTAAGCATGTACTCTTTATTTGCCCCTCAGATAACAGTGATGAACCGTGTAGGCGAGAGTGAGTTGAGGATCTCACGGGTGACCAAGGCAGACAGCGGGAACTACACGTGCCAGCCAGCCAACACCCGCCCAGCATCCATCTCTCTCCACATTATTACGGGTCAGGCTCTCTACTTGCTATACCCTCCACCAGGCAGCTTCTCTATGAAGCTCCACCCCTTCACCCACCACCCTGAGAGTGGGAGGCCATGGACATGAGGACACGACTTCAAGAGGGGAGGAGCTTATGAGATAAGTCGCCTGATGGAGGGTATAGTAATTGCCTTTGTTTCTTATCTTCCTTTATGCTTCAGATCATCCACATGCTTACTAAACGCTGTTTCATTAGCCTGAATTCCAAGCACCACTATCCTTCGCGCCATCCATTTATTCTATCCAGTATATGGTTCTTGTCTTGGCAGTATGCTTCAAATCCAGTAACAGGCTTCAAATTATTCAACATAGTTTGAAATATCAATTATATTTTGAGTTGTCCTATATGCATCGAACCATTCATTATGCTTTGAATGATCCAGTATGTTCCGAATCATCCAGTTATGCTTTGATTCAGCGTATATGCATTGAAACACCCAGTATCTTTTGAATAATCCAGTGTCATGTTTCAGATCCGTCTGTATGCTTCTAACCATGTATTAGTTTTGAATAATTAAGTATGCTTCCAGTCACTGTATTTCACTTCATCTTGTATGTAGTGGGTCATTCAAGAATATGCTAGGAATAAACCAGTAATATATGCTTCAAATAATCCAGTAATATATTTTTAGTCGTCTAGTATGCTTCGAATCATCTCATATGTTTTGACTCATCTATTATGATCACTTAGTATATTTCGCGTCATACATATTGTGACTAACTCAGTGTGGTTTGAATCATGCAGAGTGCAATGAATCACTAGATATGTTCTCAGTAATGCACATTCTGAGAGTCACTGTGGCATGGTGGTTGCATGTTGCATGTTAGACTTCATAGTATCCATAAGTCCCACATCCAGAGTTCGAAATTGAAGCCGTGGTAAACATTAGACTTGGTTGCTGGTAGTGTGCCTTTTCTAATGCTTGCATAATGTTCACTTCTTGTCCCTTCTGTCAGTAGCAATACAGACTCTGACACACTATCATAGCAGTTACTACACATCGACTTTCACATCATCAGTCTTCAATCGGACCCAGGTTCGAATCCCGGCTGGGGCAGGGAACAGTTTAAGGATTTGAATTTCATTAAATCAGGCTTTACTGATCTACCAGAAGACCCGCCGACATGTCATAAATATACCCCCGCTAATACCAATACACCAGTCCTGTATGAGACAACCCTAGCATGTATTCAATATGGACGGTGGGTGTTAGCGCCGAAGTGGTGACATGTAGAGGTGTATGGTATGTAGGAGGACTGCTGGGCCTTGATAGCAGGCTGTGAAGCCTATGATCAGAGTCGGACGCAAAAAAAAAAAAAAAAAAAAAAAAAATCACATTCCTACAATCTTTTTTTTTTTTTTTTTTTTTTTTTGTGTCCGACCCTGGACATAGGCTTCACAGCCTGCTCTCAAGGCCCAGTAGTCCTCCTACATACCATACACCTCTACATGTCACCACTTCGGCGCTAACACCCACCGCCCATATTGAATACATGCTAGGGCTGTCTCGTACAGGACTTGTGTATTGGTATTAGCGGGGGTACTTTTTATGACATGTCGGCGGGTCATCTGGTAGATCAGGAAAGTCTGCTTTTATGAAATTCAAATCCTTAAACTGTTCCCTGCCCCAGCCGGGATTCGAACCTGGGTCCATCAGGACTGCAGGCCGCCTCTCTACCGATTCAGCCACCGCCTCCCCAATCTGTATTTCTCCAGCGTGAGAAGGATTTATTTAGGCCACCACTCTCCTTCCGAGGCGAAGGTCTGTTTCTGAAGTGGATTACATATGGTACTATTGCAATTACAGCCTCATAAAAATTCACTCAGTGTGTTCGACATTGTCGAATACGCCTTGAATTATCCAGTGTTCCTTGAATCGGTTGATGTGCATCCCTTGCCACATCACAGCCTAACTCGAGTGCCTTTTATGCTTTACCTGTTATGTCACACCTTACCGTACGTCTGCTGCTAATATGAGTTTATACCATTAATATCACATGTTACCTCACGTATGCTGTTGGCGCTTTCCATGTCGTGTCATACCCGCTTCACGTCTGCTGTTTATTAAACGTTAAGAGTAACATCTCACATAGCCCTCGTCTGATGTATAAGATAATTTATCGAGAATAGCGCGTCCTCTTTCAAACCTGCTGTTTATAAATTTTAGTCCACCTGCAATATCATACCATATTTCACATGAATTTATTCTCATTCATACCACCAGTACCAGTCACGTCACAACCCACTCACACACGTCCATGAGCTCTAGTTGTGTATGAGATTACTTGTGTATTTATTATTCTCGTCTTAATATCTACGGGAACCAAACCCTGCACACTCAATTAACAGACACTTTAGCTTTCGCTGTGTTCAAGATTGCACTTCTACTTCACTCACACAGCTGCCAAACTCATCAATACTCTTTCATAAGCGTAAGTTATATATAACATTTACGAAGACTATATAACTTGGATTCAAAAATCATCGCTCACTGTCTTATTTTTAATCGTAATCGAATTAGAGTAATCGATATTTATATGGGTAATTATAAGCACGTGAGTGTTAATTCAGGTGTACTGTTTCCCCCACAGGTGAGACGCCGGCAGCCATGCAGCGAGCCAGCGCCACTGGGGTTCAGTACCGCTCTCATATACCTCTCATATCATCACTGTTGGTGCTGGTGATCTTTGAGGTGTTACAGGCATTTTACGTGTGTCCTTTCCTATCCTTGTATCACGTCTCATTCTTGGAGAGGTGGTCAGCGCCAGTGTCCGCAGACTCAACTTCCTCTGTTACCAAAGGCAGCGATAAAAATATTGCCACGAAACTGTCGCCAGAGACTGTTGTGCTGCATGACCACACAGGTGACCACACAGTATCAGTGAAATCGTGATCAAGTGTGAGTTTCTTCAGTCATCAGTAATGCAACTACTGCTACTACAGGATTATAAGCGCTGCATTAAAAAAAAAAATGAATGAAAGAAATGTACACTTGCTATTAATAAACTGACTAGTGTAAGCCTTTTTCCAGGAGCAACATCAGCTTGGCTGTTGGAACAGAGTCTCTTTAATTTATCAGTGTTTGTAAAAATTTATCCACATCTCTATTTAATGATGATAAACTGCTGTAAGGAGTATTATACAACTGTTAGTCTGTGTAAGCAAAGTTAGAATGATGTATGCCCTGTGTTGTGTTCATATGCAGGTGCCTGGCCAGTTTGGTGAGAGTGTTTCGGGCAAGAGTGTGCCATCTGTGTACGAGTATACAGTCCATGATGAGTGCTGGTGTTGAGGATGCCGCAAGTGAGGGCCTGTAGCCAACACCTCGCTCGTTGGCTCCACACATCTCTGTTTGCCGGTACTTTTGGCGCCACGCACCCGCCAGAGTTTCCCAGCTCACATGGGATACATCATAGAACCGTATGAGACGTGGGAAGTGTTCAACGAGAGACCAGTTGTTTAGAGTAAGGTCAGTGACTGTGGGACATCATATCGAAGTATTGGGTGATGGGAAGTTATCGCATTTTGTAACAATGCCACACTTAAACTATCCAGCATTAGGGGTAACCTCATTTATGAAATCTGAATGTACTGGCAAATACGAAGTCCCTGGTCACAGCGGTGCTGTGATTGTATGTGATTTCTACCTAAGATGATTACAATTGTCTTGCTTGAGTTATGGTATTAGATCAGAAAAATCCAATTCCACCTGGTTGAGATGCCGCCAAAGCTTCAACCCACTATTTCCTGCACATTTTTTTTTTTTTTTTTTTTTTTAGGATATGCAACTCTTTTAGGTTGAAGTGAGAGATACGACGAGAGAGTGTGCAGACAGTGTGATCATCAAGCAGTGTGAGTGTGGGATGTGGCACGAGTAATTGGACGTGCAGTGAGGGATGTGTTCCCTAACCGATGGCTCACGCGTTACCAATATGAAGGATAAAATACGTAAATTATAAGTCGCTTAACTTAACAGGATGTGACGCAAGAAAAGCAACTGTTTTTTCATCAGTGAAGGATGTGACGCGTAGCTGGTGACCGCCACTTAACAAAGCAGAAGAATGAGAACCAAAATAAGTAGCTGTTTTTTTCGTTAGTGTGGAGGACGTGACACAGAAAAGTGACCTTTTTTTTTGTTGATCTGGAGCATGTGACGCGTAGCCGGTGATGCTTGCTCTTCCGGTGTGAAGGAAATGATGTATCAATTCTGAAGGAAATATACCAATGGATACATGGCAAACAACACTGCCAAACCAGAGGATGTGACATAACTGATGATCAGTTCTTCACGAGATTGACGGATGTGGTATGCAGTAACCATTATTCACCAGACCAAACGACACGACGCATAAATTCTTCACAGTTTCTTCACCAGACTGGAGAATGTGGTGCGTAACTGGTGACCGATGCATTGCCAGTGTGAAGGTTGTTTTGTGTAACTAGTAACCATCACATAACCAGCGTCAAGGATGTGCCAAGTAACTGATGAGCATCACATCACCTGAATGATAACCTGAAGGAACGCAACTTCCTCACAGCTGCAGACAGCACGTATCCAGACTTGCCATTCCAGTATGTCCCATGATTCATGATTTAGTATTAATTATTATGTGTGGCTATGATATGTTCAAGCACAGTTATTGTCTGCCAGAACCAGTCATGCCTACTTATCGAGAACTTATGTGTTATGACTATGATAAATTTAAGCCTACTTAGTGTCTGCCAAAGTACTTGTATTAAGGAACTTCCGCTCATTCTCACGGATGCGCATACATTTTAAAAAATGCAATGATAAAGGAACATAACGCTGGAAGCCCGGAAGATGTTCCTTCCAAGACAAAAGAAAAAAAAATGTCAGATTCAAAATCCTTTCCATGCATACACATACCAGTTTACTGGCGTGGGTATACATGCAGGACTCCATTTGTGTGCAAACACAGTCGGCAACAGAATCTTGCCGCCTTCCCTGCTTCTGTCTCCGTGAACTTCAAGAATCAGCGTGATGAATCCGCAGCCACTAACACTGATGATACTGTTCTGTGGTCAAATAAATTCATCAGTGTCAGTTGCTGCGATATCACCACACTAATGTTCGAAGTCCATAGTGAGAGAAAAGCACCAGAAGTGACAGTACTTTTGACGCTAACTGTACATAATGCAGGGAGACTTTTGTGGCTGTCAAGGTGTGCTGGTACCTGGTGTTCTGTTTTGGGTGAGATCACATGAGAATTATAAGATGTACAGACGTCGGAATAAGTTCGTTTCCTTTTCCGTTGACTAAGGTGTTTGTAACACTGCTCGATGGAGAGCTATCCCCTCCTCCTCCCTTCCTCATAGTCCCACACTCCCCCCCCAACACCCCACTTTTCTCTCCGACCCCATAACCCCACCCGATGCCCTCCATACTCTCGCTCACAGCCAGCTAGGGGTTTCTGTGCTTCAAGCACCTCTCTAATTACGTGTAGTCCGAACAACTAATAAAGGAATAGTACAGCATATATCATAAACCAAGTTACGAAAAGTTTCACTACACTCTGTGTGTGTGTGTGTGTGTGTGTGGAAGAGAGAGAGAGAGAGAGAGAGAGAGAGAGATAAAAGACTGGGAGCGACTTGCGGAGAGGGAGAGCAAGTGGAAAAATGAGAAATGAGAGGACAGTTACGGAGAAAAAAACGAAGGGGAGAGGCAAGGAGAGAAAAACGAGAGCTAAGAAAAGAAACAGAGAGTGAGGAGAAGAGAGAGTGAGTGTTGAAATGAGATACAAGCAGTGTGAAAGGGAAAGACAAAAACGAGATGTGAATAGAAATACCAGGAGTCAAGGAAGTAGAGACAAAAGGGGAGACAGCCGAGAGAAAAGGGGAATGGAGCAAACATAGAAATAGGGATAACAAAAGGAGAAAGTGGGAAAGACAGCTACGGAACGGAATACTGAGAACGATATGAGAAAAATTAGAAAAGGAGGCAAGGTAACAGGGAGGAGGAAGAAAGTGTGTTATTCTGGCAAGGACGCAGGGAAAGAACTAAGTCGGAAAAGACGAAAGTACTGAGGCTGAGTAGAACGAATGTAACACTCAAGTAAAAAGGGAGGGAGAGGAAAAGAGAAATTTGGGGAGAGAAAGTAGAGATTAAGGGTGGGAAGAAAGTAGGTTAATTTGGGGGGCAAGAAAGAGAAGGGGGATGTTAAGAACGGAAGACAAGGGGAGGAAGAGGGAGGGAGGGAGGGAAAGACAGTGGGAAGAGCGGAATGACTGAAGAGATTTCGGGTGACAGGGAAAGACGGAGAGAGGAGAGAGAAAATGGGCATGCAGTTATTACTGGGGGAATAAAGCAGTGAAGGAAATGGATTTAATACAAGTAAAGAAATAGGGAAAGAGTAATGGAGAAAAAAAGGTATGAGGGAAAGACAGTGGGAAGAGCGGAATGAAAAGAGATTTCTGGTGACAGGGAAACACGGAGTGAGGAGACAGAAAAAGAGCATGCAGTTATTACTGGGGGAATAAAGCAGTGAAGGAAATGGATTTAATACAAGTAAAGAAATAGGGAAAGAGTTATTGAGAAAAAAAAGGTAAGATATGTGACACGAAAAAAATATGACACAGTTGTGACACAGGGAGGGAGAAAGAAAAGATGCGTGAGGTAGGGAGGGAGTGACAGAGGGGGAGAGAGACGAAGGAAAGGAAAGAGAGAGGGAGGAAGGTAGGAACTGAGCAGATAGCTATAAAGAAAGGGGAAGGAGGGAAAAGGAAACTGGGGATGAGACAAAGGATCCAGAGAGAGAGAGAGAAGGGGGTGGGGGGCAGTACACAGACAGGCACAGACAGATAGGTCGACAAATATTCAGAAAGTGTGCGTTTGTGAGTGTGTATGTGTGTGTGTGTGTGTGTGTGTGTGTGTGTGTGTGTGTGTGTGTGTGTGTGTGTGCTTCCGTCCCAGTGTCACTCCTATAACACTGTTCCATTTTTTCACCTGCGTGTTTTCTTCCTCTCTCCTTCAGTTTCTTCTCTCACTCACTTTTTTTTATCAGTATTTCTCCTGATTGTTCTTACCGTTCCAATGCTCTCTCTCTCTCTCTCTCTCTCTAGGAAAAAAGAGATTGTTCTCATAGTCTATATCTCCTTCATACGGCCACTTCCTGAGTTGCTGTGAAATTTTGGTCGCTTGAAAAAGACATACGTCGACTTAAAATGAGTTCAGGAGACTAAGGTATCGGGTTCGCCTGAGGGCTGTGGGACTTTTTATAGCAGAAACTCGTAGACTACGAGGCCAGTTCATCAAAGTGTTTAAAATCTGAATGGGTTTCACAATCATTACATACAGTGTTGGTTACTCTTAACACGGACTCGGCACACAACCATGACTGGAAGCTGTAAATGAAAAAAATTTACCAGCAGAATTACGTGAAAACTTTTTCACGTGCAAACTTTTTCACGTGCAAGATCTGCTCCACATGGACCTGATTCAGCATGGACGTTGTTAACACTACAGTAGAGAAGTTTAAGGGATTCATCGGCAGGATCTTACACTGGAATAAATGTGAACTGGATATGCATTCCCAGGCAAACAAGAAGTATCTCCACGGTATGGGCTGCATAGTCATTAAGATCCTAACTTTTCCTTGTAACTCCTCTCTCTCTCTCTCTCTCTCTCTCTCTCTCTGTAAAAGAGGTGTCTACTACCGCAACATTTAATCACAGCAGATTTAGTTTTTTCCTCTCTCTCTCTCTCTCTCTTTCTGTGTGTGTGTGTGTGTGTGTGTGTGTGTGTGTGTGTAAAAGAGGTGTCTACTGCAGCAACATTTAATCACAGCAGATATTCTCTCTCTCTCTCTCTCTCTCTCTCTCTCTCACACACACACACACACACACACAGAGTGTAGTAAACCTTTTCCTAACTTGGTTTATGATATATACTGTACTATTCCTTTACTAGTTGTTCGCACTACACGTAATTAGAGAGGTGCCTGAAGCACAGAAACCCCTAGCTGGCTGTAAGCGAGAGTATGGAGGGTACCGGGTGAGGTTATGGGGTCGGAGAGAAAATTGGGGGGGGTTGGATGGAAGTGTGGGACTATGAGGAAGGGAGGAGGAGGGGATAGCTCTCCATCGAGCAGTGTTACAAACACGGAAAAGAAAACGAACTTATTCCGACGTCTGTCCCTTCAGTCTGATGACATTTCACAGTACATTCCTACTCCCTCCAGATGATGTTACTCTTAGGTTGCATCACCACCAAGTACTTGCTGGTGCGGGCGGGAATTCTGCTTCACTGTAACCCATACAAGTGGCCCCACTGGAGGCATGTGGGTGCTAGGTGAGAACATTTGTGGGTTATAATGATGCAGAGCTGCCACCTGCGCCATCAAGCATTTGGTGTGGACGCGGGTTTAGGATAGGCCTTTCGTACGGAACAGGTTAATCAAGTCTGTATGCAACCCTCCCAGTTAAACAAGTCTCTTCCATTCTGAATAAAATCACGTAAAGGTGACGGCAATATAATTCAGAGAACGCTATCGGTGTAAAGCTGCTAATTCCTTCAGCTCCATTACGTTTATTACACCTTATTTATTATTATTATTATTATTATTATTATTTACCAAACGACCGTGCTCAGCTGAAAAAAAAAGAAGAAAAAAAAAGAGTGACGTTTGATAGTGTAGTGGCTTCAAACAAACTCCATTACTCTCTTTCGCCATCAGCCTCCCGTACGCAGAATACAAGCATGTAATGTAGTAGTGCACCAGTAGCCAGTAGTTAAGTGTTTCCATCTCACATCGCGAAGGGAAAGACAAGCCCGTAATATCTGAGAGTCATTTAGGAAGGACTTGGTGGCGTGGTGTAAGCTTTGAGGGCGAAATACTACACTTCGAGTCCATGGGCTGATTTCCGTTCTGTGTACCATATTTACACTCTTTCTTATCCAGGAAAGTCTGCGTTAGGTTATATTTGTTTTCTTAGCATCAGGCTAGGCTAGTTTGTTTGTTAGGTTAATGTTAGGCTGGGTTAGGGTAGAATTAAGTTTGTGTGTGTGTGTGTGTGTGTGTGTGTCTGTGTGTGTGTGTGTGTGTGTGTGTGTGTGTGTGAGAGAGAGAGAGAGAGAGAGAGAGAGAGAGAGAGAGAGAGAGAGAGACAGACAGACAGACAGACAGACAGACAGGCAGAGAATGATCATCCTGGAAAAATCAAACAGCGTGTAATGCTAAAATGGTAAACAGAACGGAACTCTGCATCGCGGACAGGGTTCATCAAACAAGACCCCGGGATCCCGGTGCTCCCTGTGATACGTTCCCGGGAAAGGTATAAATACTCCCGGGAATATCCCGATTCAGAGGAGGTGATACATTTGTAATGCTCACATCCCTGGAATTACCCGTGATGACTAGAGTGTATCGGGATACTATGATTTTCCCGGGATCCTATCTCTCACTGGAAACTATTTGGATCCTGTATATAATTATCAACATTCTGGAATACCTGACTATTTAGACATGCATTCTCATTCTTTCTCATCTCATTTATTTTAGCGTAAAATAAAAATCCTGACGTAGTCATGATATGAAATCAGTAGTACACATATCAATGTTTTAATACGTTCATACACAGCCGTCCATTAATTATCTAAAGACACATACCTAAAAGGTAGTAAAGTGGGGGGCGTACACTATAGCTAGACCTACTAATTGACCAATATCGGTAGTGTGTGAACCACTGCTGTAAGTTTGTAGTGCAACAGGCTTAATAACTATCTGTTGGTATATGTCAGCCACATACCTATATCTTCCATTATATGAAAGCACACACAATACAATCATGATATCAGAAGCAAAATATTGTATGTGATTGTTTTTACTGCGGCACTTGACAACAATTACTCCTTTACACCCTACGTAAAGTTGCTGTTAACATTATAACCATGTGTTCAGATGCAGTCAGTTATAGGTGTTAGTATATGCTACATTAAATACGTTAGTATTTTCCTGGTAAGTTATTTGTTTCACACACACACACACACACACACACACACACACACACACACACACACACACACCGCTCGCTGGTGCAGTGGTAACGTTTCCGCTTGCCAACTGGTGGACGGGAGTTCGCGCCTCGCTCAGGTTGCGAAAAGTTTCACTGACGAAGTGGGCGGTTACTGTCCCCCTTGAGCAAGGGGACGGGTGTGTGCGTGTGTGAAGGTCACAGCCTTTCCCTTAGATCGGACTATATGAGCTCTCAGCTCCCTTCCGGGAGGGTAAAAGCTGACGATCACGACCATCAGGTGATCCTGACCGATCCGGTGAGTTACACACACACATTTTTTATACATGTCATGCAGTAAATTATACTATTTAGTATCTTCATTAATGTACTAATGTCATTTACGTTTTATATACATATATATATATATATATATATATATATATATATATATATATATATATATATAATATTATACATTAAGCATTTAATAATCATATTGGATGTATTAATTAACGTATGTAATGTATGTGTCATACGTTAAGAATGTTATGTGGTAATGGTTAATATTTGGTTTGTTTCCCCATAATAAGAACTTATTTCACATTTGTCTAATTGTTTTAAGTAACCCTTTACTATTAAGATGTGTTCTTGATCCCTAGACAGTTCCCATCATGGTGGGAGATTCACGCAGTCCAGTTCCCATCATGGTGGGAGATTCACGCAGTCCCGAAGTGTGAATGAGATATGTGCTGAGACATTCCTGCTATCCCGGGATATTCAAGTAATCCCGGGACATTTGGGAATCCCGGGAAATTCCCGCAACCTCTAGCTTGCTTGCGTCTCACGTCATTTGCACCGGGATTATCCCAAGACTAGTGCAGTATATCTCGGGAAAATAGCGGGATCCCGGGATCCCGGGATCTCATTTGATGAACCCTAATCGCGGAGATGGCCAGAGCCTTTTCAAACCTGTCATTAGACTGTAGCACCAGTCGAACAGGGCAGTACTCCCGAGGTTGATGGCAAGCTGGTGATAGGGAGAGCTGGAGCTCCCGTTTCACCAGCCCTCAGGACTTGATCCTGACCATCTCCCTTTGCTGAACATTTTCAGTGCATTCATTTACACAGAGAGTAGGCCAGCATGCTCTCATAATACCTCTACCTTCAACTGTCTACACCACACTACATGTGCATAACATATCACACCTTCTATTCACATCTTTAGTAATGGTCGCTGCAATCTTACAATCAAATGAGGTGGTACCTCGGATTGCCACCACCGGCAGGGTAGGGCTGGCGGCACAGGGTCCTCCCGGTCGCCATCAAGCGACTGTGCCGGCAGCGACTGTTGCTATTTCCGGGAATGCTCGTCGGCGAAGAGGTGACGGTGCGGCCTTATTCTTTACCAACATCCGCGGTCTTACCACAAATTTAAACTCAGTTCATTTTTTCCTTCAGTCCATATCCCCTTTGGCCCTTTTCCTCACAGAACCACAAATCTCACCCTCTACCGATATATCTCCATTTTGTTTTCCCGGTTACCATCTCCTTACAAACTTCCGTAACAAGGGCGGCACCTGTTGTTATATCAAATCCCAATATGCAGTTGATACTATTTTAAACTTCACTTCATCCAGTTTTGATTACTCATTATATAAATTAAATTGCCAAAACATTACCAAATATATCTGTGTAGTTTATCGTTCCCCCAATGCTTTTTCGGAACCCAGTGTATTTGATTCCATATCCACTCAGTTGAGTAACCTTGACCTTGCCCTTGGCAATGAAATTACCATTTTGGGTGATTTTAACATACACAATGTTGAATGGTTATTGCATTCTGCCCGGACTGACGATGCTGGTTTAGAGTGCGAGCTGTTTGCGGAATCGTTTAATCTCACCCAGCTGGTAAAGCAACCAACCAGAATACCTGATAATCCTGACCATAATGCCCATCTCTTGGATTTATTCTTGACAAATAATCCAGATCAATACAGGATAGAGGTACTGTCACCACTTGGATCCTCTGACCACAAAATACATCAAAGCCTCATTAGTTAACCCTCCCACACCTCCTCGTTCTGAACCTATTAGGGTAACCCGAGGGCACTTTGATAGGGCAGACTGGGATGGATTTAGAAATTATCTTGCTGACATTCCATGGCAGTCTTTCTTCTCTAGTGATCCCAATTCTACCCAGTCCCACATTTGCGACTTAATACCAGCTGGTATGGATTTATTCATACCAAGTCAACAGTTCACTAAAAGATCGAACTCTCCAAAATGGTTTGATGGCAACTGTGCCAGAGCAACAGCCCAAAAGTCATTAGCATATAACTCTTACTTAAAATAAAAAACATCTGAATCACTCTCCCAATTTAAAATTGCTAGAAATCATGCAAAAGCTGTATTAAATATATCTAAATCAAACTTTCTTCAAAAGGAAGCATCAAAACTACTTAACAAGCCTAATGACAATAGAATATTCTGGTCAACTCTTAATTCTTTCAGTAATAACTTTAACAAGTCATCTTCCATTCCCCCACTAAAATCTTCAGATGGCAACATCACAAATGACCCGCGTGGGAATGCAGATATCTTTGCCAGTACTTTTGCAAGAAACTCTACCATAGACGATACCAGCCAGAATGTCCCAGTACTGGAACTTGATTCTCCCGAAATTGCCTCACTTAAAATACAGACAAGATAGGTAAAATCCATCCTAGACAATTTACCTACCAACAAAGCTCCAGGCCCAGATGGAATTCCGCCAATTGTTTTGAAAAAGTGTTCCCCTGAACTTGCCTCTGTCCTAGCTAAATTATTCAGACTATGCATACGTACTTCTTTATTCCCAAATTCGTGGAAGGAAGCCAATATCCACCCAGTTCCGAAGAAAGGAAGTTCGTCTGACCCCTCCGATTACAGACCAATAGCTGTCACATCTTCTCTTGGTAAGGTATTTGAAACTTTAATTTATAAGCACATTGTTAAACATCTTGAATCCAACAACTTAATTAGTGATAGACAATATGGTTTTCGCCACGAAAGATCCACCATTGACATACTCAGTCTGTTAACTCATACCATTCATCAATCAATTGATCTTTTTGGAAAACTCATGCAGTAGCTCTTGATATCTCTAAAGCTTTCGACAGAGTATGGCACCGTTCCCTGCTGTCCAAACTCCCTTGCCATGGACTAATGTCTTTTGTTCCTTTGACTTCTTCATATCTTAGTGACAGGAAAATAAGAGTAAAAGTAGATGATGTATATTCCAATTTCCACTCAATTAACGCCAGCGTGCCGCAGGGATCAGTTCTGGCACCAACCCTATTTCTGGTTAATATTAATGATCTCTTATCTATAACCCACAATCCCATTCACTCATATGCAAATGACTCAACACTACATAGTTCATTCACACTCAGACACCCATTTACAATGTCTAATATCTCTACCTCTTAACTCAGTACAGCTATCTCCATAAATCAAGATCTATCTACGATCAGTGAATGGGGACAAAACAACCTTATCTCTTTTAATGCTAGTAAAACTAAATATATACAGTTTACTAATAGACAGATATTGCCAGATTCGTACATTACCTTTAGTGCTACTAATATTCCCATCTCCAAAAGTATTGAAATTCTTGGCATCTCACTTAACAATGCCCTCAGCTGGACCTCTCATGTCAGATCAATTGCTAAAACCGCCTCAAAGAAACTTGGATTATTGTACAGAGTCCGTAACTTCTTCGCCAATGAGCAGTTAGCTATAATTTATAAGAGTCATGTGCGCTCTAAGCTTGAATATTGCTCACTCTTGTGGAATGGTTGTGGAGAGGTTGCATTAAGACAACTAGACAAAATTCAGAACAAAGCTGTTAGAATCATTAACGACCCTGCCATTACATTTAAACTACCTCCCCTGCAAGTAAGAAGGCATGTTGCCTCCCTTGCATTATTTTACAGATATTTTGTTGGCAAATGCTCAGACGAAGTTGCGTCCATGGTGCCACCTCTCCATGCCTTCCCTCGTGCTACACGGGCATCTGGTAGCGCTCATGACTGGAATGTCACTCAGCCATATTACAGAACTTCTGCCTATCAGAATTCATTCCCCGAACTGCATCTCTCTGGAACTCGCTTCCCCAGAGTTGTTTTCCTCCAAATTTCAACCCACAGCTGTTCAAGTCTAACTGTTACAGATATTTTATGAACAGAGGACACCAGTAATCTGGTGTATGGATTATTTTTTTTTTTACTCATTTGTTTTTCCTTCCTCCGTTCTGTTATTTATAAAAAAAAAAAAAAATCTGGACTGCGATTGCCAAGCCTCTGGCCCCTACGATCCGAAGGGGAGAATGTGATTGGCTGTTACTGCTGCCTGTATTAATCAAAGACCTGTGAATGTCAGAGTAATTAGCCTGCATCCCACACAACAGAGTCAGTCATCAAGACGGGTAAACAGACGCGTCCCATCTTCGGCAGTTGTTGCAGAAATTGTCGTAAGAGATTTAGGGTTTGTCTTGCCCTTTGCAATTGAGTCCTTTCAGTTATATGATGTATTTAATAATACACGCGTGCAGTTTCAGGACGATTTTATTCAGCTTAGACGAGACATTTCGAACTGGAAGGGTTGGACATAGCATTCGTTAAACTCCTTCACAGATAGAGGGGCCCCAAAATCTGTCTGTCTGTCTATCTGTAGCCAGACATCTTAATCCCGAAATGGTTGACCACAGACAAAGCGTCCCCTTGTCACCTTCTCTGCCATTTGTCTGCTCTCCCTCCAACCCGCACACCTCTTATATATCTCTCCACTCCATCCCTCCATCTCATCTCGCCCTTCCCCCCCTCTCCCTCCTCCACCTCACTCACATACTCTCTTCTAGTTAGTCTCTCATTCTCAATCCTCTCCACATGGTCAGATCATCCCAGGGTATTTCTCTTAACACTTTCAGTCGCATCTATATCAACACCACAACACTCCTTCACTTCCACAATTGTCTGTCTGTCTGTCCATGGCTCTCTGTTATCCTGTTTTGTTATTTCTTGGAGAGAACAGTTTGCGGGCTCCTGGCCTTTGATACCTTCTTCCTTCATCAGACACAAGTGCTCCTCTCACATTACTCCATTGCTTTCACTCCTGACTTGTGTCCCTCCAATATGGTCCAGGCTTCACTTCCATACTTAACAGTGGGTATCACTGTACTGTCATGCAGACACTTTTTTTTTTTTTGTTCACTTCTGTACTCACTTCCCTCATAAGTTGACTAAAATCATGTAGCAGCAACAAGGAAGGGTTTATACTACGTCCTAGGATCAAACGGGTTAAGGTTAATTCTGCTTCACTGCAGTGGTATCATTTTCTTCAGTCTTACTGTATGTTTGCTGCCTGCTGACGGTTTCCTTCAGCTGATGTAAGAATTACCTTCACTCCGACGTCGATATAGTGCCGCCTTAAAGTGGCTGTACTCTGAGTAACAAGACAAATGGTTTCTTGTAACCCAGAAAACTATTTAGTATGCTGGATGGTAATGATATAACCAACTGGATGCCTGGCAGTGTAGTGGATGAACGTGGCTGCTGTAAGCAAACGGGTGTTTGTTGCTGATGCATTTGGGTCGAACAACGGTGGACTTCCTGAGTTAGACTGAGGCCAGTAGACCTCTTGCAAATTCTGCTGGAGAGAGTTCTGTGTGTAGACAGTATATTCATGACACTGGGCAACGCACTCAAAGGAAACTTTCTACCTGTGCTCTGAAAGATTGTATGAGAGGAGAGATCAACTACACTTTGTGGATGTAACATCTAAGCTCCCAATAAAGCATCCAGGAATAATACGGGGTCTCTAAGATCAACCCGAAATCCCGATGGTAAATCTACGCGCCCACATCTCACAGTGCAACCGGATGTAGCGCATAAGGGCCTAAGTCCGAGGGGAAGTTGGGGTTAACAGTTCGCATGCCACTCAGGGCCGAGCGACTGGTCATTTTTTAATTAAGTATTGGGACTAAGAAGCCTAGCCCCGGGCCCCTACTCACTTATGGGTCAAGAAAAAAAATGTATTGACACGTAACTCTTGGAACTGGAGGGGTTAGATATAGTTTTTTTTTTTTTTTTATTAACTACAAGTGGTTTTCATCATTTTTTTTTTTTTTTATATAACAGAGCAGAGGAAGGAAAAACAAATGAATTAAAAAAAAATCCATGCACCAGATTACTGGTGTCCTCTGTTCATAAAATGTCTGTAACAGTTAGACTTGAACAGCAGTAGGTTGAAGTTTGGAAGGAAACAACTCTGGGGAAGCGAGTTCCAGAGAGATGCAGTTCGGGGAATGAAAGAATTCTGATAGGCAGAAGTTCTGCAGTATGGTTGAGTGACATTCCAGTCATGAGTGCTGCCAGCTGCCCGTGTAGCACGAGGGAAGGCATGGAGAGGTGGCACCACAGATGCAACTTCGCCTGAGCATTTGCTGAAGAAATATCTGTAAAATAACGCAAGGGAGGCAACATTCCTTCTTACTGGTAGGGGAGGTAGTTTATTAGTAATAGCAAGGTTATTAATAATTCTAACAGCTTTGTTCTGAATCTTGTCTACTTGTTTTAATGCAACCTCTCCACATCCGCTCCACAAGGGTGAGCAGTATTCACGCTGAGAGCACACATGACTCTTATAAATTATAACTAACTGCTCGTCAGTGAAGAAGTTACGGACTCTGTACAATAATCCAAATTTCTTTGAGGCGGTTTTAGCAAGTGATCTAACATGAGAGGTCCAGCTGAGGGCATTGTTAAGCGAAACGCCAAGAATATCAATACTTTTGGAAATGGGGATATCTGTAGCATTGAAGGTAATATACGATTCTGGCAATACCTGCCTATTAGTAAATTGTATGTATTTAGTTTTATTAGCATTAAATGAGACAAGGTTCTTTTGTCCCCATTCACTGATCGGGGATAAGTCTTGATTTAAAGAGATGACTGTACTGAGGTGATAGAGATATCGGCAATAATGAACTAATGAACTAAATAATACGTCACAGCTTTGAACGATTAAATGATGTTTGTTTCCCGTTTCCCCATTCCTTTCAGACGTCTCTCGTGACTTGGAGGAATGGAATCACATAGTACTAACAAGATGAAAAATAATATTGGCGTCCTCGAGATGAAGGTGTTGCGCCCCTCAGTCCGATCACATATCTTTCATTCCATTCTTGCCTCCTGCATTCACTGTTGTATGCTATGATGAAATCTGTACAGAGGGGATTACTGAAGGCTGAATCTAACCTTTCTAGCTCAAAGGTTGGTATTCTTGTCGGTACCTTATCCCCTGGGGAGGGGGGGAAACTGCTTCCTCAGTATCCCAGCTTGTCGTAAGAGCAACTAAAAGGGGCCTCTTTGTCTCCAGTCTTTCTCTCCTTACTGCCCTATTCTGCTCTTCTCTCTTACTTCTGTTCTTGACATTTCCGTGTTGCTTCCGACCTGTAATTACCCTCTGCTCCGACAGTGCCATATAGCCACCTCTTCCTTAGCTATTTATTTTTGGATACGGATGGTTATTATCAATTAGTACATCGTTTAGGCTGAAAATGGTGGTAATGGAATTATTCAAATGACAGAAGAGGATAATAGGGAGTAATAAGCAAAATAATTCGCTTAGCAAGAGGTGTTAGGGAACTTTCTTAGCCGACGAGAAAGTGGTGTTAGGGAGCTTTCTTACCCGACGAGAATACCTGCTTAGGTGTCTCCTCAAACCCAATTAAAGTTGTCTGAAGATAGTAAGAAAAAAAATGGAAAATGCGTCTTAGGTTTGTGCTGGAACCTAAACCAGAGTCAGGTCATGCCATGGAGTTATGAGTTTATTTTTTTCTTTCAGAGAGTTTTGGTTTAGCTTTCGAGAGTTACTTTAGGTGGAGGAGTTGGCTTATTCTTCATTAACCCCATCACTAACTGTCGCTTGCCATTAGTTTAATAAAAATCATCCAGCATCGTGAAGAACTCAAAAGAGGGTCATAGGACTGAAATGCTTGAACTCTTCATTATAGTGGTGTACTTCCAATTGAATCGTCCATTGATGGCAAAAATACTGTGCAGGGATTATCGTGGTAAAATGGCTAACGTGACACTCCCATGATGTATAGTTTTGTATATTCTTGCTATTTTCACAGCACTTGTATCAGCTTTTGGAGACTCGAACTGGATGCTCTGGTTATGCCCTTCGTCAATGCCTTCACTACCCGGACGCTCTTCGAAGCGAATTTGTTCATGGGACGCAACATTAAAGTATGAAAGATATAATATCGTAGTGAAATGTTTAATTGGGGTCTACAAGTACTGGCTTCCTTCAACCTCTGTCTCTTCCCCGCACTGTTGCATCTTTATCCCTTTTCTGTCGATACTTCAATGGTCACTGCTCCTCTGAACTGTCTGCTTGCATCCCTCCACCTCTACGACGGGCACGTAGCATCCGTCTAGCAACAAACTCTCATCCCTTTTCTGTTCAGCTCTCTAATGCAAGAGTTAACCGATACGCCCAATCCTTCATTTATACAACAGGTCAACTCTGGAACTGTCTCCCTCTGTCTGTATTTCCTACTTCCTATGATCTCCAGTCTTTCAAACGCAGTGTGTCCAGGCTTCTCGAAATGAACGGATCTTGAATTTGGTTCTCTTTTGTATAGGTTTTGCTTTTTCTTGGAAGGAACGGTTTGCGGGCTCCTGGCCTTTGGTTCCTTCTCTCTTGCATAAAAAAAAGAGGTTTATTATCTACCTCCACGTCTATCAATATCTATATCTATATCTATCTGCCACCGGGGACAGAGATTCCAACTTTTGTTTTACATTCCCATGATCATAAAGGAAACCATTTTAGTCCTGTATATACTTGAGAGAACTGCTGGTTGATTCTAGATTTAAAATGTAATGCACAGGACAAACAGAATATGCCCCTTTTTGAGATAGCTAACTCCTCCATGTTGATGTCTCTCCTGAGCTGAACGAAAGGCATTTGAAGGAGTAAAATATATACAAGAGTGGTGAAGTGATTAGCCTTTGGACAAGCAGAGAACACATCGGCAGAGTAAAATAGTCTGGTTTTAGTCTGCATAAAAGGTGAGGAAAGGTTGATCATAATTGGTTTGTAATTAACTGACGGACTTAGGTCACTTCCATAACCTGAATACCACTGAATTTTAATTACGAGTTAGGTATGCGTCTCCTTGGTTACTGATTTAAACAACACTCCAATGTGACTACATTCAGCCATCAACTGAGCTGAAAGAGGTTTGGGATCTTTGTCGGGGTAGAGTAAATACGCTATAGTGTGCTGAATAAATAGACTTTCGTGAGATACGAGTACTATTGTCCTTTGTTATTATATTTGGATTAATGACTTACGAATAATTCTGGCTGGTAATTAGATGCTGCTATATTGTAACAAGTAAATAAATAACCTTGAATACTGATGTCCATATTTGTGTAATAAATATATTTGTAAATACTTGGTAATTGAATTTCCTCTCCAAGGGATCAGATTCTAGTTATTATTATTATTGTTATTATTATTATTATTAATATTATTATTATTATTATATAAGGGTAGGTGGGGGCGCTCATCATATTCACTCGACGTAGTGCTGCTCTGGGTTCCTCTTCTGCCTTGCCTTCATTCTTTCCTCTTCCTTCTGCCTACTGGTGTCCTTACACTCCCTCTTCTGTCTTTCTTTTCTTCACTCTTTCCTTTTTCTTCTGCCTGTGGTTGACTCTACAATGAGTGACAAGCCAAAGGGTTTCCTATAGCCTACACCAGGAAACCACCACTACGTTGGGTGGTATCCATATAACCAAATTATGGCGCCTAGTGGTTTAGTGGGTAATTATGGTGCTCCAGTTGGATTGACCCTGTGTAGGCTTATATCCAAGGGGTGGTTGGGGTTTATCGCTCACGTAATACCGTTCAGGGATGAGTGAGGCTGGTCACGCTCATCCTAAATGTCGGGACCTACTTGTCTAGCCCCGGGCTCCTACTCTCCTCGTGGGGCAACATTGGATTGGATGATGAATGGATGGATTATTATTAATATTATTATTATTATTATTATTATTATTATTATTATTAGTAGTAGTAGTAGTAGTAGTAGTAGTAGTAGTATATTGTTGTTATCATAGATTTTTTTTTATGAATGTCAGTTTCCTAAGCCCCAGCAGTCCTCGTACGTGGCACAGAGCTTCGCATATCACCACCTGGGCACTAATACTCACCGTCAATACTGAATAGATGCAGTCTAAGCAAGAGGGGCAACGAAACAACCAGCACCACCTGGAGTACGGCACAATGGCACATAGCCTATTCTGACGCAAGTAATACAGTCTTGTGGGTCCGACTTGATAACTGGAAGTAGTAGTAGTACTGTAGTAGTAGTAGTAGTAGTAGTAGTAGTAGTAGTGGTAGTAGCAGTAGTAGTAGTGGAAGTAGTAGTGGTGGTGGTGGCGGTAGTAGTAGTAGTAGTAGTAGTAGTAGTGGTCTTTGTAGTTGCAGCAGTAGTGATGATGGAGGTGGTAGTAGTAGTCAATGAACTTTATTTCGTAATTAACATACATATGTACAGTAACAGGCACAGCAGGAGAACATTCTTATAAATAAAAAAACATATCCACTAAATTATCATTGCAAACAGCTGAATAAAAAAAAAAAAAGATTCAATTAATTAGAATATGTTGCTGAAATTATCTTGTAAAAGTATGCACACATAAATGTCTTTGTATATATACTGCATTCTACAAGTGTACATATACTATAATACATACAGTTGAACACAGAAATTGGTACCACACTTCACATACGGGCAATGCAGCCGGTCCATCTTTACTGCGCGGCGAGTACGTGTATTTAATTCCGCCCACCAATTCACAGTCCAGACGCATGGGATTGTGAGTTTCGGTGAAGGCTTCACACAGAAACAAGAAGCGAGTTATTTAATTGCCAATGTATTTTAAAGTATGTCAGCTGTGTCTTTGTTGAAATAGACTGTTTACACTATATTTCCTTTATACAGTTACGTCTGTTAGATAAGGAAAGCAGTATATGTCGTTCTAGTTGTGTAGCTACACACACACACACACACACACACACACACACACCGGGATGTTGTGCGAAACTCTGATGCTTAACCGAGGTGTTGTCACCGTTGCAGCTAGGAAGGGTCAGAAAGTAGTTTAGGGTTGCCACCTCGAGCTCAGAAAAATAAGGAACGCAGTTGTGTAAGTAGGAACAATAATGGTGAGTGGAGAGCTTATCCAGGGGAGGGGGAGAGTACGGAGGGAGGGGAGCTGTGTCCTCCCTTGAGAAATTTTTTGAAATATGTCTTACTTCAGGTGCATTTTGAAGCTATCTGTACTAATCACGAGGGTGACGAGGACATGTTTTAATTCCAGTGACATGTTGTAATATTTATAAGACCAATTATCACTGACGTGACTAGTGTCTAGAATTTCTAAATTAAATGATAAGCTGCGACAAAGACACTAAACCATCGTGTTTATTTGTAGTCATTCATGCTCATAACACAATATGGTGTATAATAAACTGCACAAGGATTTTTTTCATATACTAAATTACAATAGCCTTTGAAAATAGTTTCATATTACACTGTATTATCATGTAATGTAATGTAATGTAATGTCATAATGTCAGATCCAAAATGGCTGAATGCAACTTTTTCAAGATCTCTCCGTTGGAAAATGTGCTCCAGCAACCGAAAAAGCCTTAACTTTTGAATGAAATTTTGCAGGTAGTAATTCTTCATTTTAATCTGAGAACTTACAAGTGAGCCACAAAATAATAATAATAATAATAATAATAATAATGACCAATGAACATTTAATCTGGCACTAACTAAGATTTAGCACACTTTTTGTTCCTCTTACTTCTAAAAAAAAAGAATTCTATCCTACGAAAAATGGAACTTTCTGAACAAATCAGGGAAACAAATAGTACCAGTCATTTCCTACTTTTTTTTTTTTTTTTTTTTTTTTTTTTTTTTTTTTACATGAATACTTTGTGTTCCCTCTTGCTGCAGCAAGAAGCCTTTTATCTTAATCTATAGTTGTGAGAAAGTCAGCTCAACTGTATTCGAAGTTGAGGGTTACTGGAGACTGGGTAGGGGGAGGATACGACGGTCGGGTCGACACTCGACACACCTCTCGTCGCACGTTACGTCGTGTACTTCACGCGTAAAAAAACCACCCTGATTGATTGGTAATATATATTGTTGTTGATACAGGTATAATTTTTCAGTCTGGTGTTATGATTGACCGAAAAATATGCTCACTGTAATTTTAAAATACTGACGTTCATCAACTTACCATTCACACAACTAAATACGGAACAAATGGCGTTCCGTATAGGTTCAAAACGGAACGCAACACCTCACTCTCCAATACGGAACGAATCCGTATTTTAAGGAACGGGTGGCAACCCTAGTTTAGTTGGTCACGCGATGAATCAGAGAGACAGTAATCTATTGGAGCGAAGTCGTGTTATTACCCTACGTGATAATGGTCTGTCAAAGCGGGCAATCGCTCATGAAGTTGGTGTATCTACCAGGACCGTGCAGAAATGGATGCGAAGGTGGGAGGAAAGTGGCAGCTTAAATAACTTGGGTGAGTTTATATTGCAGGACACGGGTATCAGTTCCTTTTATCTCTGCGTGTATCCCAGCACCACTGCTGGTAACGTGTTGAGAATACCTACGAATTCATGCTAATGTGGCCGATTGACAGCAGGTAAAACGTCACTGGGACAAGCAGTTGCTGTCAACATCTCGTACGATGAGCAGTTGCCTATGTGCGGTGTTAATTGACTTTTAAGCTGTTCGTGGTGCAGAGATAACGAGGTATTCTCCTCCAATATGTTTATATTTTAATGTGGCAGTACCTATAATTTCTACAGATATAGCCCTTACCATACATGATAATAGAAAAAAAAAAGAAACTAATTTCACTGATGGCACGTTAAAGCCACTGTAGATATGTTACGAATAGTGGCTTAAGAATGTTAAAACCTAACTGGAAGTCGCATTAATTATTGTATCTTCACTGGGCTTTAATATGCTTCTTGCAAAAGGGATACTAAGTTATTAAAACATCATCATGTAAATATTCCTAACTACTTTGGCCTCACTGTACGTAATTTAATAAACTGATATGTTATCACTCCAGGAGTAAGTTCAAATTGTACAACCAAGGATACAGTATACTTTGTATATTTTTATCACAGCGAGGTCGGGTGCCCCTCGGGCAATTTCTTCAGAGGAGGACAATGCTATTGTCGCTGCGGCTGTAGAACACCCCGTAACCAACGCAGTGGCCATTCGTGATAACCTATACCTAGAGGTCTCATCAATGACCGTCAGACCCACTGAAGCCCTGAGGAATTTGGTGAAGATAATGATAAAGATTTTACTGTACTTAAACTCTGCTCACTTTAACCTGGCGCTGGCGTAAAATTGCCATCTCTCCTCGAATACTGCGCTGTTGCAAGAGATTGACAGTAGACTATGGTGCTAATCACGAAGAGGTGCTAGGGATGGGATGTTTAGCCGCTGTATTGTCTATTTCTGTTACTAAATTACGGGAAGTAAGACACAAAACGACAAAAATCTCCACCAAGTTAAAGTGAAAGTGCCATAATTCACGTTACCTTGAAGATTTATGTCCCTCTGAAGCTTATTTTACGTAGGTCAGTGGCAGACGAAGACAGTACCACTTCTCTGCATACTTTCCACACTGCATCTTCGTGACTAGCTCCATACTCTAGTGTTAACCTAAGGGCTCTACATCCATTCCATAGTACTTGCTTATTATTAACATCATATACTCGTACAGTACGAGGGTTAATTCAGTCGAGAGTGAATTATGTCAGCATCAGTGTTAATAATGGTATTATAACTCCTTTCATGATGTAGGCTACTCAGATATTATTTTCAACCTACACCAGACGAATTTATTTAGCTGAGAGTGAGTCATAGGAGCCTGGATGTTGATTTTGGTATCATTAGCTTTCTCATTGTCAATTACTGTTCGGTTCCAGACACCGACAGACGATATCCTTTCACTTGAGAGTGAGTCATGGGTGCTTGAGTGTTACTTAAAATGAATGAGTCGTTTGAAGTACATGTAAAAGTTAAAAAAAAAAAGAAAAGAAAAAGAAAAAGCTTGAGGTGTAGCTAGAACTGTGAAGTCTTAAATGTGTGACTGTGTTGCCCAGTACGCGAGGTATGCTTTAGATAGTTCAATTTTAACAAGACAAAGAACACCTTTGATAGCTGCACCAACCCTCCGCAATATTGTAGAGGAAAAAAATAATTACTTACGGGAGGGGAGGGGGGAGGTGGAGGGGCAAACCCCCGGGATCCCATCCTCTATAAAATAAACGCTGCTTGGGGTTAAGGTCTACTCTCGTGCAAAATTTCGCGTTCCTACGAAAAAACTATGGTATTATCCCCACTGGGGGTAGTATCCCCGTGGGGGATGATCATCGAGGGTCTTATCCTGCCTAAACGGTGGCCGACAAGAGCGTCTACCAGTATGCAGTGTCAAGGGGTGAAGTGGAAGTAAGAATAAATTGCAAATAAATCGTTGGCTGTCGCAAAGGAATCGACTAATGGAATCAAGCAGTAAGTTTTTACTTTATTCTGGCTTACCTCCTCGATTCTCTAAAGACGAGAATTTCATAAACTTTCTCAACGGTACACAGCAGAGGCTAACTACTCACGAATGCTAAATCGTTGATACTGTTGGCCTCTGAAAAAATGTCCTTACCCCTGACAATCGATAATTAATACTAACAGACATTCTTGCTGGTGCTAACTCCTGGCTGGCACAACGAATTTATTATGAACCAATACGAAAGATCTGGCTTAACTACTATATAGTCGTGATTAATAACAAGAAAGTTTGTGCAAATGGGGAGTAAGCAAATTAAAGTAAGATCAATGTGGATAAATCAAACACAGTTATTACATTTAACTGAGCTAAAATAGAGCTGTAAATTTATTAGTTACAACAAATAAATTTGCGTTACAAGGAAACTTAAGTAAATTCAGTATATCAAGCAAAGTAAATACACTCACTCATGCACTCAAACAACTACCTAATAATCTTAAGTCTAGAAAACAAGGAAAGAAAATACTGGTCAGTGGAGAAATGGAGTCGTGGCTGGAAATACACTGGGTGGCTCTGCTTGCTACTCGAGGCGCTGCAATTCGGATTGCTGACGTCCACTGCTGATCACCAACTCGGTGGGGAGATGCGGGGATCGTAGAACTGCTAAAGAATGTAGCTGCTACGACAGGGTCTTGCTTCTCTGCGCTGCTCACGACGTCCTCTACACCAGCTGACTAATGTTCTCCTGCCAACCTCAAAGCGAATACATGATCACTGGCAGTAGGCATGGCCTAACTTAACGGCAGGAGAGGCAAGGAGGAGGAAAGATAATTACGCAAAAAGTATCACTGAGTGATGCACTAATGTCGTGCATAAGAACAGTCAGTTATGAAGCATTGACGAATGTTCTGAAAAACAGTTACAGTCGGAGTGCCGTCACAGGACAGTTAGCTGCCTGAGCGAAATTTTCTGGGATTTCCTACTGCGTTTGTAGGCTTACACAATAATACAATGACACGAACTGGCATAATAACAATCTCGAGAATTCGTGACATGCAACTTTTCTTCTAAGAAACAATGGCCTTGCATTTTGCTTTGGCTGGGACCCCGAGGGGCCGTCCCCCTGCGAGAGGTGCCTGTTTAGGGTCTCACCCTAGCTAAACCTAAGCCCCAAGTAGGCAGAGAGGTGGTCTGCAGCCCCAGTGGACCCAAGTTCGAATCCTGGGTGGGGCAAGGAACGGTTTAAGGAATTGATTCTCATTAAAGCAGACTTTCCTGATCTATCATGAAACCCGCCGACATGTTGTAAAAACACCCGTGCTAATACCAATACATCAGTTCTGTATGAGACAGTTCAAGCATGTAATCATGGTCGTATGCTTAAAGTTAGTGTATGACCTTTCCCAAGGTCCCTATATCAAAACGGTATGCTAAAAGCTGAAGTACGGAATGCTTTCCTCAGTTTATAGGACTTGTTCCAAAACTTATAAGGGGAACTATGCTATGACTTTCGCAAACCCTACACTTAATTATTCATAAAAAGGTAGCCCTGTGGCTGCAGAAAACAGAGAATAATGTAAATAATTTATATAAAAAATATTTTAACATGCTAAAAATACAGTGCAGGTATATAATACAAGTGAATTATTTGTTGTTAAAACCCGCGGGCTCTACCTTACAGAGTAGGGGTATGGCCACACATGACGCGACGAGAGGGGAGACTTGAACGGGGAGGGATGAGGCAACATGATAAAATTCGCTAAATCCTATTTGTGTGGCCACAGTGAATGAGCGAGGAAGTTTTCACTCCGCTCACCCTCTACGCTTGTCGCTACGCAATGGAGCATGTTCCAAAAGGTTGCGCACTGCCTAGCGACATCCCCAGGCATGTCTACACTGATGAGCAGCATCTGACTATCTGTCGCGCACGAGGTTGCCGCTCCTTAGTTTGACAGGTATCCCGTTGATGCTCACCTCGCCGCTCATCGCCCAACACTACCTCCCCACTCGTCACGTCTGGTGTTGCAGTACCCAAATTGGTCAAGGGCAAGATCGTGCCCTACTCCGCGCTAGTGGTGGCATCTGGTGACCCGCACTATCATTTTTTAAAAGCAGTAGTTAATAATAGGATGAGATAATCGGACTGACATGTTTAAACGAATTTTATACATTATCCATGTGATTTAACTGAGAATCGGATGTTCAGTCAATGCTACAAGTATAATATACATGTTAATATCTCACATAATGAGAAAGTTACTGTTCTTAGCATATAGGCCAAACTATGAAACGTTGTGACAGCATCAGATCATCTTAGGGTTTTAATCTCAGGTGCTGCTAACATTTTTTTTTCTAATACAGTTTTTTAATATATACCAGCAATATCCTATTAATAATTCTTGGTAATCCATTAGGAGACACAGGACCACTTGATTTCGTAGTTTTCTCTGTTTTCATCCTTGCCTTTATTCTTCATGGAATTCTTGAATTTTTTTCCGATCGTTTTCAAGTTTATTTTATTTTTTCAAATGGTGAAGAGCGTCTTAAAAAGCAGTGTTTGTATACAGACGGACACTATCTTACGGTGCGTCAAGACGGACGGACGCCATTTTTGAACGAAATTACCCTTATCATTGCCTGTTTATCCAAACTAACCTAAATTTTCGTACCTAAAGCAACCTCATTTCCCTAACATTTCTTAACCTGTTTTAGGTTAACCTAAACAATTGTTTACTCTAACCTGTGCATGAAGACAGACGGACGCCATCTTAGAACACCATTTGTAAGCAAAATTTCCCTTACTAGGCTTTTCATACCCAGCCTTCTCATACTAACCTAACCTAACCTGTTTTATGCCAACCCAACCCAACTTATCCTACCCTTATAGTATATTTTCATGGTTTATTGAGGGATCCTCTTCATACTCGAAAAGGCATTTTTGTACGCCTTTTGACACTGAATCAGTTGACAGGTAGTTTTTGTTCTTTTTTCGAGATTGTCCTACGTCTCCTTAATGATTACCTAATTCTTATAACTCCAGTGTTAGCTGTCATATTTGCAACATAAGTTTTGAGTGAAAGGTTTATAATTGTAAAAGTATTTTTGTCTGCTTGTCTATCTGTTTATCCATCTATGTATCTGTCTATATAACTATATCTAGATCTAGATCTATATCTATATCTATATCTATCTATCTATCTATCTATCTATCTATATATATATAGTAGAGAGAGAGAGAGAGAGAGAAATTGTCTTGTTTTATTGTTGATGGTCATCATCTTGACAAAGAGTCACGGCGACTCCCACGGCGGCGGTTCCGACATACCAGCTGTTCTTCAGCTAGGATGGAATGGTCACACACGGCTACCAACCATCCCCTTTCCCTTAATGCTCTCTTATTATATCATGTAAAAACTGAGAGCTTGCCTGGGCTTTCCTTAGTGAGTAAAGTAGGTATCAATGTAGGGCCTCATCATTCGTGTTTAAGCATTCGGACGTCAGTGTGGACGATGTGTGTTAGTGCCGAGGTAGTGACAGGTGAAGGTGAAGAACGCAGGAGGACTGCTGGGTCACCTAATACTGACCTTCCTAGAAAATGAGACAGTCCAAATGCTTCTCAGAAATTAAAAGGAATTTTATTACGATTAAATCTGGTGCAAGACATTCACGCACAACATCGTCAGGGTCGTATTCACTATACTCTCCCTCGCTCTCTCTCTCTCTCTCTCTCTCTCTCTCTCTCTCTCTCTCTCTCTCCACCTGCCTCTGCCTCTGTTTCTGTCTGTCTCTGTTTCAGTCTGTCTGTCTCTCTGTCTGTTTGTCTGTCTCTGTCTCTGTCTCTCTGTCTCTGTCTCTGTCTGTCTGTTTGTCTGTCTGTCCGTCTGTCTGTCTGTCTGTCTCTGTCTGTCTGTCTGTCTCTCTCTCAACGATTTTATTCAGAGAGATCAATATAATCTAACTGTACAGGTTAGATACACCCTTAATGAACCATTTCGCTTCTGACAATGCCTCCTAAGTCAAGTTATAGTAGTATCAAGGGTATATTTAAGCTTTTCAGTATGTGTGTATTACTGCTATCTTCAGACGATGTAATTCAAGGTAGGAAAGGATGTGGTGATGTGGATGTGACTGAAAGTGTTAAGAGAAATACTTTGAGAT
>NC_137044.1:33168105-33333105 GCF_032717465.1 Coenobita brevimanus
CCAACCCTATTTCTGGTTCATAATAACGATCTCTTATCTGTCACCCACAATCCCATTCACTCATATGCAGATGACTCAACACTACATAGTTCATTCACACTTAGACACCCATTTACAAAGTCTAATATCTCTACCTCTCAACTCAGTACAGCCATCTCCATAAATCAAGATCTATCTACAATCAGTGAATGGGGACAAAACAATTTTGTCTCTTTTAATGCTAGTAAAACTATATATATACAGTTTACTAACAGACAGATATTGCCAGATTCGTACATTACCTTCAGTGCTACTAATATTCCCATCTCCAAAAGTATTGAAATTCTTGGCGTCTCACTTAACAGTGCCCTCAGCTGGACCTCTCATGTCAGATCACTTGCTAAAACCGCCTCAAAGAAACTTGGATTATTGTACAGAGTCCGTAACTTCTTCGCCGATGAGCAGTTAGTTATAATTTATAAGTCATGTGCGCTCTCAGCTTGAATATTGCTCACCCTTGTGGAATGGTTGTGGAGAGGTTGCATTAAGACAACTAGACAAAATTCAGAATAAAGCTGTTAGAATCATTAACAACCCTGTCATTACATATAAAGTACCCCCCCTGCAAGTAAGAAGGAATGTTGCCTCCCTTGCATTATTTTACAGATTTTTTTTGGCAAATGCTCAGACGAAGTTGCGTCCATGGTGCCACCTCTCCATGCCTTTCCCTCGTGCTACACGGGCATCTGGTAGCGCTCATGACTGGAATGTCACTCAGCCATATTGCAGAACTTCTGCCTATCAGAATTCTTTCATTCCCCGAACTGCATCTCTCTGGAATTCACTTGTGCAGAGTTGTTTCCCTCTAAATTTCAACCCATAGCTGTTCAAGTCTAACTGTTACAGATATTTTATGAATGGAGGACGCCAGTAATCTGGTGTATGGATTGTTTTTTTTTTTACTCATTTGTTTTTCCTTCCTCCGTTCTGTTATTTATAAAAAAAAAAAAAAAAAAGTGAAAATCGCGAAACCAGTCCCCGACCAGGGAGGTCTCCAAACAATGCCACTGATCGGCTACTGGTGTTCGTCCAGTGTTCGTCCAGCGTCCGTCCAGTGGGCGGCCGAACGGCGACCATGACCAGGTACACACAGGTCAAGACACCGACGGGCGGCCAGCCGGTCGTTGGCAGGCCACCGACAAACGGCGGCCGGTTCACGTCCTGTCGCAGTTTAGACTGTAACCTCTAGGCCACCATTAGATCGACACCGGCTGCGGATTGGCCAATGGCTGGTCTCAGTCCAGCCCACCACCTGTCGCTCGACCAATCGCCGGGTGGATGGCGACCGGACTTCAACCACCACCCCAGACAGGAGGCTTGTGGACGGCGGCAGCCACACTCCAGTTTTCGCCTTGACGGAGTGTGGATGGCCACCGCACAGAGCAAGCGGCGACTGGCCTCCGTCCGGATGGCAACCACCGCTTAATAATCAGGTGTCGCTGACCAGTTGCAGTCTGTAAGCCAGCCAGATGCAGTCCAGCCACCCACCGGGCGGTGTCCGTGCCATGACATCGGTGGTCGCGGGGAGGTTTTTCGTGCAGCACGAAAACCCCTGCGACGATTTTTTAGTTGCCATGGTGGCCTGCAGCTAGACCGAGACATATGAAGTCCGGTCGTAAACCTCACCAAAACCACCCACGACTTGCAGGTCATGGGTGGTTTGCGATAAGTCGTACCTGCAGTGTGACTGGGGCCTGAGAGGGAACTGGGGTATAATATGCAGAATAAACCACCAGGGAAACGGTGTTAGGAAATCTCCAGTGCCACACAAGGGTGTATCACATGGTACCTTTCATGAGGTTTGCCGAGAAAAAGTCCCATGGAACCAGGCACAGACCTTATCACACACATACCTCGTTTTCTCAGCTACAACAACACTTCTCACACTTACCAGTACCCGTCTCACTTGTACCCAGTCAAGGTTACTGAAGAATGGGATCACCAGCTAGGTAGAGAAGAAGGAGAAGCAGCATTTTATACAAACAGACGGAATCGTTCAGGGACTCCATCGGTTAAAATGATTTTTTGAGTTTCTAGAAGCAATGTTGGTGCTAAAGATATTACATTGCACAGAGGTATGGCTCTCCTATTTTGTGTTAGCCTCATGCAGTGCATCTGGCAGCCGAGTCCCGAAAATGTAAACACATGATTTTTTTATCAACATCATCACAGTTATCATCACTGCATGAATTATTTACAACACTCTTTAAGGATTACATAATTATTAATATTTATTTTAAAATGTTGTCAAGTATTTTATGATAGGTTACACCTTCAGTGCTAAAACACTAGAGTTGGTCACACTGTTTCATACCTCATATGATGGGAGGGAAGCTGTCCACACAGATTCCAGGCTTGGTGAGGATACCGTCGACATTTACCACGTTAATGTGCTGATTTACTCTCATTTCCTCGGCAAACCTGATATGAGGTATCGTGTGATACCTCCCTTAGAAGTCAGGCCTTCCTCCCACCTCTTCTTAGGCAGGGTGCTCTTAACCAAAGCCTCTTCGTTGCATAAATGGAATGAGTACCTGGGATGAAAACTCAACAACTGCTTTTCATGGTCTAGGGGGAAGAGTGCTTTAGCAATAACTGAATGAGTGTGTTTTCACGCGCGTCATTTTCCTGGCGTTCGGGCGTGAATTTTTTTTGGTCACTCTTCACACAAGCATGTGTTGTCATTCGTCAACATTGTGCTTGGGCAGTGTGCCAGGGTTACTTAGTGGTGAAGGATGTAAGGAAGAAAGCTTTTTTTTTTCTTTTTTATCTTGTGAATGAAGTCAAGAAAAAAGGAAAAACACCGTAAATCGTGGATCCATCTCTTAACAGCAGTAGGCTATCGCAGAGAACATTTTACTCCCCGCATGATGATCCAAAGGCTGATAATGCTAGGTTCTTCAAATATTTTCACATGTCCTACCCTTCACTTCAAAAACTTGTGGCCAAAGTGAGAGGTAGACACCTACTACCAGCAAAGTATACCTTGTGAGCACGTGGCGAGCGAGCGAGCGTTTTAACATACACCTGTCATCGTAATCTCATTTTCGTGTAAACTTTCAACGTTTCCGGTGAGGTGGTTTAGCAAAAACAAAAGAATAATTGAGCTAAAATATTTTCTCTCTCTCACGTTTTCTCTCTGGATGTGCATATGGCAAGGAGCCATAGCATTTATCACACACACTTTGTTCAGTTCTCTGTTTCCAACTTGCCGTGTCAACAAACTTCGCCAGTAAACGACTGGCTATTGATCAAATGATAAAACCCAAGAACCGAGCAATTACCCTTGCTGATTTCACCCCTTAAATTTTGAAAAAGCGTTCATATAAAATTATGGGCATTAATATCCGATATTTAATTGTTAGAATTCATGCAAGAAAATACAGTGTTAGAACAAGAAATCTGTTTAAATTCGATTTTATAGTGGATCATGTCAACTGAAGCCCTCAGTTCATTTCCTTGGAAAGCTGGGATTCCAGGGGGTTTCTTTGGTGTCATGAGTTAATATAGGGCTAAAAACAAAATGTATTGAAAAGTTATTAGACTCTGAAAACCATCGCGGTCCGACCGTGTCGTGTTGGGCTGCTCATTTCTCAGCTGAACATAAACATCGCTTCTCTATGCTTGTTAGCTTTGTTCGCTGCGCTCGCTCGATTTTAACAATACATAAACATGAGACCAAGGTCTAGTTAGAACAGGTCTGGTCGTTTTGCCTTCCCGCGCATCATGGTGACATAACACGATATCCTTCTTAGGAGATCAGATAAAACAAGTAAAGAGGATGCATAACTGCAACAAATTACCACCATTTGCTAAGTTATTTTGTTGCCCACATCAGCGTTGTATTATAACTGTATTGGTGTTGATCCTACTGTTGTTACTGATTGCTTCCTAATTTTATAGCTTCAGTACTTTAAACTTGATAAGCAGAGCATATAAACTTATGCATATCTGAATTCATCACTATTTGTACCAGTCTTATTATTTCCATTATGGTGGTGGTAGCATGTTATTGCTGTTCATTCCTTAGTGTTAATGCTTTTCATCATCTCCGTCATCATTATCAACATAAATCTTATCATCATCATCATCATCATCATCATCACTGTCACTACCATAGCTCCTTCAACTTCTATAAATTTCTCATATATATATATATATATATATATATATATATATATATATATATATATATATATATATATATATATATATATATATATATATATATATATATATATATTTATATATAATTTATTTCCAGGTTATATTTTACAGACTATCACCGTAATGGCATCATTTACCATATTTTCTCTGAACATGGGAAGGAAGAGAATCAAGGTAGGCCTACTCGTAAAAGTTTACTTGGATGTGTTTTAATTAGACCTGAGAATTCAAAATTTCAGATGTGTCTAGACCAGCGTTTCTCAACCTTTCTATCCTCATGGAACCCTTGAAATAATTGTCATGTCTAGGGGAACCCTTACATAAAAATTATTATATATCATTATTAATATCTTTCTTTTGTTTAAACTTAAAGCTTACAAGGAGATAATAATATATTTTTTCTGATAAATGGTTTAAGCAACAAATAACTTCCGTTTTTCTCAAGTTTACGGACAATGAAAAAATAAAAATAATAAAAAATAACTGAAATCAAACTGTTTGTTCAAGAGACCTCATACAGACGTTTCATTCACACAAAAAAATAAACATAAATATCCAATATCATATATAACACATAGAAACAGAACGAAAACTGGTAATAACTACTAGTACTACTACAGTAACTTGATAAATAAAACTTAAGCAAATAAAACTGAAGCAAATTAAGGCAAACAGGAGAACTAACCTTGGAAGAGAGAGAGAAAACACACACACACACAAACTTCTCATAAACTAAAAAGAAAAACATACATACTTAAACTGTTAAAATTCATATAAAATCCCTAAATGATGGGTAACATTTACTAAATAACGTGGGTGAATGAGGGACTGTACTAGCACGCCAGGAAGCACATACAGGACTGATGGAGACCCGAGCATGTGTCCTGTACTCGAGTCACTTGATGATACACGAATTCGTCACGTACAGCTCCTGTCTACTGACCACTAAAGGCGGTTTCACACTGGCGCCGTATAGACGTCGCTAAGTATATTCCCTATAATTATTATACTTTTTAATGATATAACAGATTAAGACTTTAAGATAGTACCCAAGAATTCTCCAAGAATATGCCGTTCGTGTACAGTAAAATTACTAATATGAAATTAAACACAAAAATGACTCAAAAATGCATTTACATATGATTAGCCTATTTATCACTATTTCGCTGGGAACCCTTAGCGACCTCTCGCGGAACCCTGGGGTTCCGGCGAACCCCCGTTGATAAAACGCTGGTCTAGACCATCTAACAAACTTTGTAAGGCCCAGTTTTTAAATTAATCCACACAAATAACTGTATATAATATTTTCTTCGGCAATCATACCTTCAGTTGGTTATTGTGACCATTATAATAAAGATAATTTACAATGCATCGCTTGGAGCGACAAGTCTGGAGGAACTATGGTACATCTCCCAAGCAGAGAAGTCCAGATGATCGCACTAACCTTACTGGAGTGGTGGGCCCAGGTGCCGCGTGACGTCATGCGCAGAGTGGTCCCATTTTTAGCCAGAAATGATCAGCCCTTGTATCTCAGTACACATTGCATGAGACCATCCATTCCAGCTGAAGAAGCACTGGCTCTAAGTATCAGGTAAGAAGAAAATATGACAAACTACTGTATACTGTACTGATTTTATTGTTCTCTTTTCAACGAAATCAACTAAGGAAACATTATTCATCTCCTTTATTTTTGTTGTTATACCCCATCACAGCTGTACCCCATCACAGCTGTACCCCAACACAGCTGTACCCCAACACAGCTGTACCCCATCATAGCTGTACCCCATCATAGCTGTACCCCAACACAGCTGTACCCCATCATAGCTGTACCCCATCATAGCTGTACCCCATCACAGCTGTACCCCATCATAGCTGTACCCCATCACAGCTGTACCCCATCACAGCTGTACCCCATCATAGCTGTACCCCATCACAGCTGTACCCCATCACAGCTGTACCCCATCACAGCTGTACCCCATCACAGCTGTACCCCAACACAGCTGTACCCCATCATAGCTGTACCCCATCACAGCTGTACCCCATCACAGCTGTACCTCATCACAGCTGTACCCCATCATAGCTGTACCCCATCACAGCTGTACCCCAACACAGCTGTACCCCATCATAGCTGTACCCCATCATAGCTGTACCCCATCATAGCTGTACCCCATCATAGCTGTACCCCATCACAGCTGTACCCCATCATAGCTGTACCCCATCATAGCTGTACCCCATCATAGCTGTACCCCATCACAGCTGTACCCCATCATAGCTGTACCCCATCATAGCTGTACCCCATCATAGCTGTACCCATCATAGCTGTACCCCATCATAGCTGTTCCCAGCATAGCTGTACCCCATCATAGCTGTACCCCATCATAGCTGTTCCCAGCATAGCTGTACCCCTGTAGACATTACTGTATATGGGCATTATATAGGCATTAGTATAGATCTCATAAACACAAGGTACAGGAAGTAGTGTCTTCTGGAGACATACACAGTTTCTCACTAGGAATGTTAATTCACATAATGTATATCCAAAACCTTGTTGTCCCAGACCATCAAGAATCCTCAACCATAATGATGTATCTCAAACTTCCTCATAGTCCAGACGACCAAGAATTTCATGATGTATTCAAACACGTGGAGTAACCAGCCCTAGTTGGTTAGTCCTCGTGAATGGAAATCTACTAGACATTACATCACACACACATATCCTCTCCAAGCTGTATATAATGTCGGAGAGATTCCCTTCAGACGAGAGAAAGGGGAGAGAAGGGCTAGAGAGAAGGTCCGACACTAGGGTCACATTCTGCTACACCGTAACTCACTATTATAACTGTGCAATAAACTTCGTAAACCAAGAGTGCTGTAACTCACCTCGTTGACACTATGTCTCACTACTTTATTCTGGCAGAGCTTAACGATCCATAATCGATTTTCCTATCTCCCTACAAGTACCTAAGACCATGCTATCAAGACCCCATCTTAGCTGTACCCCATCTTAGCTGTACCCCATCATAGCTGTACCCTATCATAGCTGTACCCCTTCATAGATGTACCCCATCATAACTGTACCCCATCATAGCTGTACCCCATCATAGCCATATCCCAATGTAGCTGCACCCCAACATAGCTGTATCCCATCATAGCTGTACCCCATCATAGCCATTCCCCAATGTAGCTGTACCCCATCATAGCTGCACCCCATCATAGCTGCACCCCATCATAGCTGTACTCCATCATAGCTGCACCCCATCATAGCTGTACCCCATCATAGCTGTACCCCATCGTAGCTGCACCCCATCATAGCTGTACCCCATCATAGCTGTACCCCATCATAGCTGTACCCCATCATAGCTGTACCCCATCATAGCTGTACCCCATCATAGCTGTACCCCATCATAGCTGTACCCCATCATAGCTGTACCCAATCACAGCTGTACCCGTATCCCGTCACTGAGGTGGAGGGATGGAGTGGAGATATATGAGAGAAGGGGGTGTGAGTTGGAGGGGTACAGGAGGAGAGGGAGACCAAGGATGAGAGGGAAGGATGGCGTGGAGATAAACGAAAAGCCGGGGAGTGAGTTGGAGGGGTACAGGAGGAGGGGGAGACCAAAGATGAGATAAAGGGATGGAGTGAAGAAATATACATGAGAGGCGGAAAGGGTGTGTGAGTTGGAGGGGGAGAGGAGGAGAGGGAGACCAAGGATGAGATGGAGTGGAGAGATGCATGAGAGACGGGTGTGTGAGTTGGAGGGAGGGCAGGCAAATGGCAAGTACGAGTAACAGGGAGACGTGGTGATTTGTTTGTGGCCACCCCTCACGGGCATAAGGCGTCTGGCAATACATAGATAAACTGATAGATAAATAGTAGGTAGACAGGTAGATAGATAGACAGATAGACAGAAAATGCATATGTAAAATCAACTCTCGGTAAGCAGAAGTCCGAGATGCAAATAAAAATGTGTATAATCAGCCAGCGAGGGAAGATAACCAATCAAGTTGCCAGGAATAACAGAGAATGACCACAACTTTGAAGTAAAGTCTCTCTCTCTCTCTCTCTCTCTCTCTCTCTCTCTCTCTCTCTCTCATCACGCGTAGTCGTCCGCAACTTTGTGTTAAAAATTCATATAACAGGAGTGAAGAGGAAGACGAAATTAATCACGCGGGGAAATAAGGACTTGGAGCAAAATTTATAAACCTTTTTGAGCTCAGCAGTTCAGAGCTCCTATGACTCACTTTCCTGATTAAATCGTCTGACGTTAATTTGAACAGAATCCTGACGCTTCTCCCCCCATAAGTAAGGCTAAATTTTGCATTAGGTTTCTCTCTCTCTCTCTCTCTCTCTGGTACAGCTAGCAAAGAATCCACAACCAAACTAGAACCAACGTTCTCTAGAGCGAATTCTGTATAATAATCCTAAGATGTACTTTAGACATTTTCACTCTTACAGCAACCAAACACATCCTAGCGAAACTGCAGTGAATAATAGCGTAAAAGATCATGACAAACAAAGCTATTCCTGGCAATATCTCACTGCTGTGGAAGAAAAATCACTGCTAGGATAGGCTAAGGGTCTGTGTGAATGCGGGAATTAATATGGCTCTCTCGATATTCTGGAAAGTAAAAGATGCAGGTGGCCAGGAGAGAGAAGTTTCCATTTTCCTCTCCCCTCCCTCTTTGTTTTTTCTCTCTCCCCTTCCTCGTATTTTTCTTCCTCTCCCCTTCCTCTTCTTTTCCTCTCCCTCTGCTTCTCCTTCCACCTCCTTCCAGTCCTTCTCCCTCCTCTTTCCAGTCCTTCTCCTTCCTCTTTCCAGTCCTTTTCCCTCCTCTTTCCAGTCCTTTTCCCTCCTCTTTCCAGTCCTTTTCCCTCCTCATTCCAGCCCTTCTCCCTTCTCTTCCTAGTCCTTCTCCCTTCTCTTTCCAGACCTTCTCCCTCCTCTTTCCAGTCCTTTTCCCTCCTCTTTCCAGTTCTTCTCCCTCGCCTTTCCAGTCCTTTTCCCTCCTCTTTCCAGTTCTTCTCCTTCCGCTTTTCAGTCCTTTTCCTTCCTCTCTCTAGTCCTTCTCCTTCCTCTTCCCTCTTTCTCTCTCTCTCTCTCTCTCTCTCTCTCTCATAACAGCTCCCCCTACCCTCCTTTTCTCTCTCCCTTTCATCTCATTTCTCTTTCATCAGAGTATCACTTCATTTACCAAGTTTTCGGTATCTCCTTCCATCATTTTAATTTAGTCAGTCCTTGAACATTCGTCCTGCTTCTCTCTCTCTCTCTCTCTCTCTCTCTCTCTCTCTCTCTCTCATCATATCTTCATCAATTTTCGTCCATTTTCTTCTTCGCTGCTCTTTATTAGCCTCTCAATAAAATTCTCCATTTTCCTCCTTCCTCCTTCCTCCTTCACTCTTATCACAGCCATTCACCCACCTCTTCCTTGCCCTTCCTTTTCCGTTGTTTCCATTTCCCCCTCACACTTTCCCCACCCGCTTCTCGACTTCTTCTTCCTTCCTGATGATGATGATGATGATGATGACGAAATAAAGGTGTTTACTGCTTATACGCTCACTTTATCTGTCTTCTAAGGCGCCATAACCTACACAACGGCTACCTTCTCGCCTTCAACAATACGCAGAACAGCCCTCAGCATCTGTGAATGGCCTTTATGTCGCTCTTCCTAATACATATTCTCGGAAGGCTTGTCGTAAACCCTTTAATATAATGACTCATTTTTCTTTATTTTCTTTGTCGTAGTCTCGCTATTACCAGACGATTTTATTCACAGTAAGAGAGATTTTTCGTGCTGGGGAAGAGAGATAAACTTTTATTTTTCATAATAAGATAAATCCTTCGCGTTAGTGATTTAGATATCTCAAAATTCACAGTACGAGAGACTTTTGAGTTAGGTGAGTTAGACACAGCCTTTGTTATTCACAGGAGAGACATGTTGAACTGGAGGAGAGACAAGTTTTATTATTCACAGTGCGAGAGACTTTTCGAGCTGGAGGAGTGAGATACAGACCTATGAATCCCTCCCTCACCACGCAGCTCCCCTAACCTAAATAAAGTAGCTTGAAGGAGGTAACGTTACTTCTGTTAAATCCCCTACTAAGAAATTAACCCTTTCAATCCGATGGCGTATTTCAGGTATTATATTTTCTTTCTCCAGATAGTTTTATTCGGCTTACGAGAGGTTTTTCGAACTTTAAGAGCTAGATGTAGCCTTCACTAATTCCCTCTATAATAGCGATCTCACCAAAGTCAGCGTCTCCAGGAGGTGGCAAGAATAAATTAGTAAAATACGTCAACCACGCTGAGTTGAAACCGTATTGTTTTTATTCCCTCATTTAAGTGACGTCTGTTTTTATAGCATTATTGCCACCTCCTGATGACTTTAATCAGGTTCAGGAAACACTGTCGGAGTGAAAGGATCAGTGAAGATTACTGTATGTGCAACCTCCCAGTTCTTAAAAAAATAATAATAATAATAACATGAACCAAATCGTAGGAAGCAGTGATTCTTAACCCCAACAAGTGAATGAGAGAAAGTATATTTTGAGGTATTTCTTGTGACGATTCTGTTATTCTAAAGAAGACATCTGTAGTCACAGAAATAGATACAATGTTCATTAACCTCTTCTGTGTCTGTGTCTGTGCTTGTGTCTGTGTCTGTGCATGTATTTGTGCCTGTGTCTGTGCCTGTGTCTGTGTTTGTGTCTGTGTCTGTGCCTGTGTTTGTGTCTGTGTCTGTGCCTGTGTTTGTGCCTGTGTCTGTGCCTGTGTTTGTGCCTGTGTTTGTGCCTATGTCTGTGCCTGTGTTTGTGCCTGTGTGCCTGTGTCTGTGTCTGTGCCTGTGTGTGTGCCTATATCGTGTCTGTGTCTGTCTGTGCCTGTGTCTGTATGTCTTTTTGTCTTAAGGTGTCTGTGTCTCTGTCTTCCCCTCTCAGTCTTTTGCCTCTGTGTTGGTCTGTCTCTCTGACTGGCTTTTTCTCTGTCCCCGTCTGTCTCTGTCTCTCTGCTGTGCTGTCTCTAACTTCTGGCAATAAAGCAGAATTTCCCATTAATAATTAAGACCTACTGTATTTGAGACTTTAGTGTGAGCTGGATTTGTTACTTCCTTATCAGTAAAAGCCTCTCTCTCTCTCTCTCTCTCTCTCTCTCTCTCACTCTCACTCTCTCTCTCTCTCTCTCTCTCTCTCTCTCTCTCTCTCTCTCTCGATTTGGCTGTTCCTTCTCTTCGTCTTTCTTTTCTTTCACATTCATATTCGCTCTCTTTGTCAGTCTGTCCTGTTGGTCTGTAAGGTCTGTTTGTCCTACCTGTCTGTCTGTCTGTCTGCTTATGTTTGTCTGTATGTCTGCTTATCTCCGTCTGTTTTTCTGTCTGTCTGCCTGTCTGTCTGTCTGTCTGTCTGCTTATCTCTGTCTGTCTGTCTGCTTATCTCCGTCTGTCTGTCTGTTTTTCTGCTTATCTCTGTCTGTCTGTTTGTCTGCTTATCTCCGTCTGTCTGTCTGTATGCTTACCTCTGTCTGTCTGTCTATCTATCTGCTTATCTCTGTTTTTCTGTCTGTCTGTCTGCTTATCTGTGTCTGTCTGTCTGTTTTCCTGCTTATCTCTGTCTGTCTGTCTGTTTTCCTGCTTATCTCTGTCTGTCTGTCTGTTTTCCTGCTTATCTCTGTCTGTCTGTTTGTCTGTTTATCTCTGTCTGTCCGTCTGTCTGTCTCTGTCTGCCAGTCCGTCCGTCCGTCTGTCCGTCTCTCTCTCTCTCTCTCTCTCTCTCTCGCTGCCTCCACAATACAACAGCAGCCAATATCGGGTTTAATCCCACCACACAACCTTTCATTACTGAGAAAGCCCTCCCCGGAGACTTTTACAGAAATCGAATTGCGAGCATGGGTACTGAGTCGGCGAAATCGGTGGATGCTGATCAACACGGATTTATCTGGTCGGTGAAAGAGAAAGTCGGGTTTAAGGCTGACTGACACTGAATGAAATCGGCTAACTTGTAATCCGTTTTTGTGAGCCGTTGTTAAGTATATTTCGCTTTATCTCACACTTAAATAGACAATTTTATTCACATAAAAAAAAGAATGGTATTTAGCTCATTATAGTACTCATCGCGACAACAAATTTGTATCTAGGTGAATCCTACACTCTCTTGTCAAGGTAATAGGATTTTTTTTTTCCCCACGCCACAGTTGGCTTTTGTGTAAGAGGGTATAGACGACGCTTTACTCCACGAATGGGGTAGAAGAGGTGGAGTGGTTCTATGCAAAAGAATGATAGAAAACGTAAATGGTAAAGTTTAGGAAATCGTTCTAGGTCTAACTATGGATTTACTTGCAGTTGCTTTTAGAGTCTCCGGCTGTGGAGTGGGGCTGCAATTTTCTGTGCCTGTTGTATTGCAGGTTTTGATTTTGTTGGTGAAGGAAAGACTATCTTTCATTTAGTAATGTCGTGTGCAGATGAGATGGAACCTTACCTAGTAGGTAAAAAAAAAAAATTAGTCTGTGAAAATGCTCTTTTTTAATATAAATTTATGCTTGTCACCTTTATCAGTGTGTATAAATGGATGAAGATTATATTGTTCAGCTGACAAATATTACAGTCAATGGAAGATATAAAACTGTCTCTTAGTATCATTTTGAACTCTCGGATTTTCGTTATCTGCCAAAAATTCCGCAGACTTTGCCTGAATTATATACCGGTATCCAACTGTGTCCACGGCAACGAAAGGCGAACAGGATGGTGAAAAGGGTATTACAGTATATAACGAGGGTTGGAGGGGGTGTGGAGGGCGAGAAGGAGGTGGGTGGATATTCTAAGTGAATGTGTAAATATGGATGATGTGGAAGTCAACGAAACCAAGATTTATGCGCCTTTGACTGTGACTCGGCCTAAATTTGCTATCTCTCCATCTTGAGTGGAGAGTTGTTGCAATAGATTAACACTAGTATGAAGCTGATCTCGAAGAAGTGGTATGGGAAGGATGTAGAGCCATAGCACTGTATTTTCATGCCACTGAGCTACGTGGAATAAGTCATAAAAGGACGAAAATCCGGACCAAGTTAAGGTGAAAGAATTATAGGAATGTGGCCAGTATCTTAAGTGGCTTTGAGAATTTTGTAACTTATTTCTCGTCAACATGTTTTCCATCTTACATCTTATATTTTCCTTTCTGTCAAGTAGATCTGCTTCATAATCAACATACTTTACATCAATAACATACAAAAGGAAACGAAGGAGTAATGTGCAGGATAAGTTGCTTGAGATGAGGTGCAACAAAAGCTCAAATCATCTCTTAGGGTGCGCCCCTATGAGAGGTGGATGGAGTTGAGTGGACGGATTGGGCTAAGGTGGTGATGGGTGGGGAGAGGGGAAGAGAAAGGGGAAAGTATACCTTGTGAATATGGACTGTAAGATTCAGCTAGTAGCCGAAGCACTCTTTATTACTCACCATGTTGAAGCAGGAATGGGTGTGGTGGGTGGAGAGGAATGGGCAGGATGGACTGAGATGGTGGTGGACGGCAGGGCATAAAGGTGGAAGGATGAGTTGTGAGTATGTGTGTTGTGAGTAGGTTAGTGAGGTGCAAAATCAAGGGCGAGGAGCAGCAAATGGGTGGAGTGGGCGGCATGGAGTGCGTGAAGTGGGTGGGAATGGACCAAGATGATGGTTAATAGTGGGGCAGGGCGGGATGATCGCGTGCTATAGTGATGAAGGTTGCATGAGAAGCAAATATGAATAAGAAAAAAAAAGGAAAGCAAGATGTTGAAAAGAAGTACGATTGATGGGGGAATTATAGACAAAATGGCCATGGATGATGGGGGATGAAGAAGTGGTATAATGAAATGGTACTGTAGTGTATATCCTATGAAACTATGAGGTAAACTAATAGTACAGTACTTAGTAATGAGACAATGTACTGCAGGTGGGATAAAAATATTACTTAGGAAATGTAACACAATGGTTTCATGAAAATTCTCGAGTATTACCTTAGGCACAATGGATTATATCTGGTGATGTTGTCAGAGAGAATTACATGAAACAATGCATAACGTTTTCAGTCCCAGAGATAAGGCTACAACAATGCACTCGTTATTCTTGATGCCAAAACGTTATTACTGAACAACTCATGCAGACACTGGTTAAGGTTACAAAAGAACTGAATGTAGCAAAACCGTATCTCAGAACTAATTTTGTTTCGAATGTCTACTTCATGTTCTGTAAGTAGTGGAGGTAGAGGGACAAAAATGAATAAAACATGAGGGGGAGGGAGAGTACAGAGGTAGGAAAACCGGGCAAGGGAAAGAACTAAAGATGTTTATGAGATAGTTTACATGTACTGGGAAGGTTGGTGTAGGAAAGGAGGGGGGGGTGCGAGGAAAGGGAGAGGGAAGAGGAAGGGAGGAGCCAAGGTAAGAGGGACGTGGAACGGAAGATCTTGATAGCAACAGTGAATATATTGCTTTAGTATAATGACTTAATTTCTACTACTGTTAATGACAAAATGTTCATGAGTTCTGTATATTGTTTATAATGCAGTACGTCAACAATCATGATTTTAATTCCTGTTCCTGACTATTGCATTGTATTCACGACATAAAAACCATTGTTAATGGTGGGGGTAAAGAAAAGCACTGGGAATGGAATGGGAAGAGGGGTGGGAGTGGGTGTAGAGTGTTGGTGGGAAAGTAGGGGAGGAAAGGCGAGGGAAAGGACTGGGATGACTTCGCGGCTCGGTCGATTTAGTGCTGGCCTCACATTTTGAGGACGCTGTGAGTGGTGGGTTCGAGCCCCACCGACTGCCAACTGTGGGATAGACACTCACAGGCTGACGCCTTATCTGCAACAATCGAATAATAAAACGCACACTACACCGCTGTTTCCTTAAGCTGGCTTCTGTTTCACCGTCTGTGTCTTGTATTTTTTCTACCCTATCCTATGAGTGGAGGAATGATGGACACAGGTGAAGAGGGAGAAGAGAAATGGTGGTATAAGGTAAGGATGACGGAGAAGGGGTTGAGAGGGAGAGGATTTGGAGCACCGAGATAATAAATGGTTACGGAATTATACTATAAATGTTGATCAACAGATTAATTTCTGTTACTGGTAATAATGTATTCATAAATAAACAAAGAGATGGACATATGCGAAGCCCATTTAGGACTTTTTTTTTTTATTATTATACTTACAGATGTATACTGTTTGTTATTAGCTGTAAAATGAAAATGAAGGCTGAAGTGAGACTGGAATGAGAGAAGACATGAGGGGGAGGGTAGGGAAGTAAACGACTGACGTCTTTTAGCCCAATGACGCGCATAACTATCTGAATATCTATGTAATATATAATTCTTGATGCTTTTTGAGGATTTTTTTTTTTTTCGGTTTTGGGGAGACCACGTACTGGAGGTGTTGGATACAGTCTTCATCAGCCATTAAAAAAAAAGTCCCCATAAACTGAATAAAACAGCCTGTAGCAGCAAGAATAAATTACAAGTATACGCCACCGGATGAAAAGAATAGCGAAAAAACAAAATTAAACAAATGATGCCAAAACCTAGCCCGACAGCAGTTATTTTATTGCTGTTAAATACTGACTCGTTTCTGCCATTTAGTGTCAGTGCGCAATTAAACCATTTGCCCCAGCACTTTCAATATAGGATGGAACTGGCCAATTTAAAAGTTAATAATGGAGGAAACCCCGGGATAGAGACCTATAAGCTTTGCGACTACGAGCCGATAGGCGGAAGGCAGTACGCTTAGTACCCTTCCACCAAAGTCCCTCACACAGGAACCCTGGGAGTTAATGGGTATAAGTCTAAGGTAATGGCGCAAATGTTTTCAAGTAGCCCCCTCTGAAAATCCGTGATCTTGTGTTTGACCCTTCAAGGTCAATCAAGGTCAAAGGTCATGCTGCAAAATGAAAGCTCATATGAGACTTCCTATAGCTTGGTAATGGCAAATATCTCTCTATTGTCAACGAGTTTCGAGTTATAGCCCACTGAATATCCGTGACCTTGAATTTGACCTTTCAAGGTTATTCAAGGTCAAAGGTCTTAGTGCCAAATGAAAGCCCACCATACGAGTTCCTGTAAGTTTCTAATAGTAAATATCTCTATCTTCAACCGTTTTCAAGTTATAGCCCTCTGAAAATCCGTGACCTTGATTTTGACCTTTCAAGTTCACTCGATTACCTCCAAAAGTTAATAACTTTCTTTTGGGGACATGAAAGATTCATGTTATTTCATTCAGCCGGTTTTCCCTAATGCTGCTAACAAAATACATACAAACAAACAGACAAACAAAAAACAAACTCAGCCAATAATAATACCCCGTCGGATTCTGTCCGGGCGAGGTAATAAACGCGGAACATGGACTTTCAGTACTTATCTTAGCGTGCAACACATTGCATTCAAAGGTATATTATAACCGTTAGTGCTGAAAACGTTCTTAATGTTTGACATAATGCTCGTTGGCAACATCAACAGAAACAAGAATTATTAACACCCACAGAGTGGAACACCCGCATCGCCAGCTGGTCTAAGTGCCAAACATTAGACTTTCCCTGGGACCTTAAACTTCGACCAATTGTTCTCAGTATCAAATTACTTCATTTATACCTGGCCCTTTACCCTTCCCCCCTCCAAGTCTGGTCCTGATCGGATCAAAACTTAGTTGACCTTGCCTTGTGACTTTGATCTCTGACCTTTTCCTGTGACACTAAATCTTGAGTGATTGTTTTAAAAAGCAAAACCCTCTACCCTTGTCTTGCCTCGAACAATTCTTTGGAGTCTGGTCTAAGTTGGAAAAAAGCTGTCTGAAGTTGACCATGTCATGTGACGTTGATCTATTGTTACTCAGAAAAAAAGGTCAACAACTTGGCTGATCCCCAACATTTCCGTTAATCTATCTATCTATTGCCAGACGCCTCAATCCCGTTGGGGGTGGCCACAAACAAATCGCCTCCAAGTCGCCCTGTCCCCCGCCATTTCACTGCCCTGCTCCCAACTCACACCCCCCTCTCTCATATACCTCTCCACCCCATCCCTCCATCTCATCCTCGGCCTCCCCCTCCCTCTTTCCCCCTCCACCTCACTCACATACACTCTCTTCGTCAGTCTTTGGCCCTCCATCCTCTCTACATGGCCAAACCACCTCAGTGTGTTCCTCATAACGCTTCCTGTCACATCCACATCAACACCACAACGCTCCTTTATATCCTCATTCGTCAGCCTGTCTCTCCATGTGACTCCACAGGCTCCTCTTAAATAACTCATTTCCACTGCTCTCACTCTTGACTTGTGTCCTTCCAAAAACGTCCAAGCTTCACTTCCGTACGTTAGAGTTGGTATCACAATACTGTCATGTAGTAACTTTTTCACTTCCATGCTCACTTCCCTGTTTCTTATCACTGCTTTCAAAGAACCAGCAACCTTTCTTCCCTGCTGTACCCTTTCAAGCACTTCACCCTCCAAACCTCCATCCTTACTCATCACACTACCCAAGTACTTAAACGTACTCACATTTTCCAATTCCTCACCAACCAACCTCGCTGTACATTCACTGACTTCACCTCTCTCAAAGACCATCACTTTACTCTTCCCTACATTCACCTTTAGATTCCGTTTCTTACACACTCTCTCAAACTCATCCACCAAGCCTTGCAGCTCCCCTTCGTCTTCACTCAGCAACACAGTATCATCTGCAAACAACAGTACAGGGAGTTTCCAAACACTATCCTCTCTCACCAGGGCCACTCCAACATCCACTACCCTACTTTGTACCTCTTTTATTACCCCATCCATGTACAGATTGAACAACCATGGAGACATGACATCCCTGTTTCAACCCAAATTTCAAAGAGAAAAATTCACTTAGTTCACCATCCACACGCACTGCAGCCTTCGCACCATCGTACATACTCTTCACAGCATTCACTAACTTCCCATCTACTCCATATATTCTTAACACTTTCCACAATCCTTGTCTATCCACCCCGTTAATCTGGGTCCAGATCACATGAAAACTGTTTTATTTTCACACACAATCACACGGGATGAACTTTGACCTTGCCCTCTGACTTTGTTCTTTGACTGATTGTTCTCAAAATGGAATCCCTTTCGTCTTTACTTACCCACAGCCCTGCCACCAGTAGGGTTGGAACTGGGAAAAAATCTGCTTGGTCAAAATTTTATCTAACCCTGTGACCTTGACCTTTAGCTTATGTTCTCCAAAACAATAGGTCAGCTTCTTGACTGACCTTCAACCCTTCCACCAAGTTTGATTGAAGTCAAAGAAAAACGTTTTAGTTAAGCTGGTCACTCAGACCGACAGACCGACCTACATACATACATACGTACGTACAAACAGACAGACAGACAGACACACAGACAGACTGACAGACAGATAGACACACACACACACACACACACACACACACACACAGACACACTTACACAAAGAAACAAATATACGCACACGCACGCACGCACAAGGAAATAGGCAGGTACACACACACACACACACACACACACACACACACACACACACACACACACAGAAACTGGCTAACTAACAGGGGTACAAAAGTTCTTGAGCTCTCGCCTTCTTTCACTCTCACACTTGCAACCTCTCTCTCTCTCTCTCTCTCTCTCTCTCTCTCTCTCTCTCTCTCATAGTGGGAGTGTATTTTATCAACGTAATGAAAGGTATTTGGCTGCATTTTTTTTTTTTGGAGGGGGGGGGGTTGTTTGAAGCTCAAGAATACTCTGATGATGGTTATATTCTTAGCATTGCTTTTTCCCCCTCTTTCCTCCTCTTGAGGGCCTGGATGTGACTTCGAGTGTTGTGTTAAATGTTCTGGGGGAAGACTGTGGCCTAGCAGAAAATGGCTGCGTCAGTGACCTTCGTGTAGTCGATAAGTGTTAACCCTAAGCCTTCAGGTTATTCATGTAACTCGTAACCTGAATATTACACTAACTGGAAATGTTTGGGTGGGACAAAGACACAGGTTAGAGTTATATTCTCTATTTTCCCTAACGTTATGGGCTACACAGAACCCAGCTATGTAGCCCGAAACCTGTGTCTTTCACCAGCCCAAAACTTCCACGTGTCGTAATGCATCATTTACATAACACGACTATTGAGGGTTGTCTTCTATGGGAAGACTGTGTTTAAGCAAAATGCAAGCCAATAGGCAATACTGCTAATAATGTGGAGTGGAGACCTACTGTATTTCCCCCGTTTCTTTCTTATGTCCTCCCAAGGCTTTTGCACTTGTCATTCCTTTATTTCTTCACCAGTTTGCTTCAAACTTGATACAAAAATTATTTGGGACAATAGCCCCTGATACCCTTTCATTTTTTTATTAAGAAATTTTAAAGGAATTTCTTTGGTCATGTGTCAGATTACAATAAGTCCTCGTATTTGGACCCATTTTACTTCGACGCCTCGATTTTCACGCAAGAAAAAAGTTTCCGAGTTGTCTCACAATTCGCGAATTTCCCCACAATTCGATGCTCCCAGCCGGCAGTCGACACTCAGCAGACGATGCGTACCGATGCTCAGTCTAAGCACTGTCCATTTTTCAATGCAACAGTTTTCCATGATCTTTATACAGCAGGTCCAGTGGGGCTGTAGACACACGCGAGTTTGTTATTGTTTATGATCGTAACGTACGATCTTCAGCGGTGTCGTGAATACACAGCAGGCCCAGCTGGGCAGTAGACACGTGAGTTTGTTACTGTTTGTGATTGTAACGTACGATCATCAGCCGTGTCGTGCTAGTATTTCTTAACAAAGAATCGTTACATATTTCTCGTAACACTATTTATTTTTGTTTTGGTGGACAAATACCTGAAATGGATGCAAAATAAAGCTTATCGATATTTAAGGAAGGAAAGAATAATAATCGTCCCATTACAGAGATGGTAGACTCAGCCCACCAATTTTTGATTCTGTTTGACTATATTACAGCCTCTCTTCCTTGTAGCAGTGAGTAAAGTAATGTTGTTATAATTTCTCCCTTCCTTTTAGTGACAAACAGGGCACATAAAATGACCGGGGTTTAGTTAACTGACTTTGATGTCGAAAATTAATAATCTGGTGAAAAGTGGCAGTTTTTCCTTGGTTAGTAAGACCGGGAACTAGCCCATGTACCCTCAACACACCTTCACTTACCGCTCAAGCCAGTCATCACTTTATTTCTGGTAAGAATTTTGGTGTTGCAGCTCTTTATAACAGTTTTAAAGTCTTTTCAGGTACATGTTTATAGTGTTATGCTGTTTTAGCACTAGTAAACACTCTTCATTTAATTTTGGGTAGGGCCTGTTTGGTGTTATAGTACTTTCTGATAGGGTAGGTATGTACAGACGTCGGAATAAGTTCGTTTCCATTTCCATGGACTAAGATGTTTGTAACACTGCTCGATGGAGAGGTATCCCCTCCTCCTCCCTTCCTCATAGTCCCACACTCCCACCCAACCCCCCCACTTTTCTCTCCGACTCCATAACCCCACCCGGTACCCTCCATACTCTCGCTCACAGCCAGCTAGGGGTTTCTGTGCTTCAAGCACCTCTCTAATTACGTGTAGGCCGAACAACTAATAAAGAAATAGTACAATATATACATAAACCAAGTTAGGAAAAGGTTCACTACACTATGAGAGAGAGAGAGAGAGAGAGAGAGAGAGAGAGAGAGAGAGAGAGAGAGAGTTAAAAGACAGGGAGCGACAGGCGGAGAGGGAGAGCGAGTGGAAAAATGAGAAATGAGAGGGCAGTTACGGAGAAAAAAAAAAGAGGAGAGGCAAGGAGAGAACAACGAGAGTTTAGGAAAGAGACAGAAAGTGAGAAGAAGAGACAGTGAGAGGTGAAACGAAATACAAGCAGTGTGAAAGGAAAAGAGAAAAGGGAGATGTGAATCGGAAGTCTGGGAGACAGGGAAGTAGAGACAAAAAGGGAGACAACTGAGAGAAAATGGGAATGGAGCAAACATAGAAATAGGGATAACAAAAGGAGAAAGTGGGAAAGAGAGCTACGGAACAGAATACTGAAAACGATAACGAGAAAAATTAGAAAAGAAAGCAAGGTAACAGGGAGGAGGAAGAAAGTGTGTTATTATGGCAAGGACGCAGGGAAAGAACTAAGCAGGATAAGACGAAAGCAGTTGAGGCTGAGTAGAACGAATGACATTCAAGTAAAAAGGAAGGGAGAGAAATAGAGAAATTAGAGAAATTTGCGGAAAGTAGAGATTAAGGGTGGGAAGAAAATAGGTTAATTATTTTTAGGGCAAGAAAGAGGAGGGGGATGTTAACAAGGGAAGACAAGGGGAGGGAGAGGGAGGGAGGAAAGGAGGGAAAGACAGTGGGAAGAAAGGAATGAAAGAAGAGATTTCGGGTGACAGGGAGAGACGCAGCGAGGAGAGAGAAAAGGAGCATGCACTTATTACTGGGGGAATAAAGCAGTGAAGGAAATGGGTTTAGTACAAGTAAAGAAATACGGAAGAGTAATGGAGAAAAAAAGGTAACATGTGCCATGAAAAAAGTAAGACAAAGTTGTGACACACGGAGGGAGAAGGAAGAGTGAGGTAAGGAGGGAGTGACAGAGGGGGAGACAGACGAAGGAAAGGAAAGAGAGAGGGAGGAAGGTAGGGACTGAGCAGATAGCTATAAAGAAAGGGGAAGGAGGGAAAAGGAAACTCGGGATGAGACAAAGGATCCAGAGAGAGAGATGAGGGGGGGGGGGCAGTACACAGACAGGCACAGACAGATAGGTCGACAAATATTCAGAAAGTGTGCTTTTGTGTGTGTGTGTGTGTGTGTGTGTGTGGGTGGGTGGGTGGGTGGGTGCTTCCGTCCCTGTGTCACTTCTATAACATTGTTCCACATTTTCACCTGCGTGTTTTCCTCTTCTCTGCTTCAGCTTCTCCTCTCACTTTTCTTATCAGTATTTCTCCTGATTGGTCTTACCTTTCCAAGACTCTCTCTCTCTCTCTCTCTCTCTCTCTAGGAATAAAGAGATTGTTCTCACAGTCTGTATCTTCTTCATACGGCCACTTCCTGAGTTGCTGTGGAATTTTAGTCGCTTGAAAAAGACATACGTCGACTTAAAGAGTTCAGGAGACTAAGGTATCAGGTTCGCCTGAGGACTGTGGGACTTTCTTAGTAGAAACTCGTAGACTACGAGGTCAGCTCATTAAAGTGTTTAAAATCTGAATGGGTTTCACAATCATTACATACGAAGTAGCTTACTCTTAACACGGACTCTGCACACAACCATGGTTGGAAGCTGTAAATGAAAAAAGAATTACAAGCAGAATTACGAGAAAACTTTTTCAGGTGCAAGATCTGCTCCACATGGACCTGATTCAACATGGACGTTGTTAACACTACAGTAGAGAAGTTTAAGGGATTCATCGGCAGGATCTTACACTAGAATAAATGTGAACTGGATATGCATTCCCAGGCAAACAAGAAGTATCTCCACGGTATGGGCTGCATAGTCATTAAGATCCTAACTTTTCCTTGTAACTCCTCTGTGTGTGTGTGTGTGTGTGTGTGTGTGTGTAAAAGAGGTGACTGCTATCGCAACATTTAATCACAACAGATTTATTGTGTGTGTGTGTGTGTGTGTGTGTGTGTGTAAAAGAGGTGTCTACTACTGCAACATTTAATCACAGCAGATTAATTTATTTCTCTCTCTCTCTCTCTCTCTCTCTCTCTCTCACACACAGTGTAGTAAACCTTTTCCTAACTTGGTTTATGATTATACTGTACTATTTCTTTATTAGTTTTTCGGACTACACGTAATAGGGTGCTTCTGAAAAGCCTAGTATTCCGGTAGATGTCACTACCATTTGGACAAACACATTCCCCGCTCTGTTTAATAAGCATATTTTTCTTTGTTAAATATCTACACTGTTGTGTGAAACTGTGAATCATAGTAATGTCATATACCGTAATATAAACAATACAAATAGAACACGTATATATAACGTAGCGTGAATGTTTTATATTTATCATAAACGGAAATTAAAGTATCATTGATGGAATATGATGGTCTTATACTGTTTTAGTTTCTGCTACATGTAGTGCAAGTTAGGTTCTTAATACATAGTTTGTTTAGACTGTAAATTACGCCTAGTAGGTATCTTGACTCAATCAGTCTCTATGTGGGCAGAAATTTAATGTTGAGTAAATACTGTGACTAAACATTTTGCTCACTCCTTTCTCGCATGCGCACAAGACAGTCCAGTGTTTTATTTATTTTTTTTTCACGAGAGATTTTTCAAAACAAACGCACTAGGGCTAATGCTTAAAATAATACAATTTAGACTACTTGTAGTATGGTTAGGTTAGATAAAGTAAGGTACTGTAATTGTTTTGGAGGATCTGAGGGGTCAACACCACGGCCTTCTCAAACAGTGGCAACACGGGTTTTGTGATGTGCATGCGTGAAGGGAGTGAGCAAAATGTTGTCTCAGTATTTGCTAAACATTAAATTTCTGCCCATATAGAGACTGAATGAGTCAAGATACCCACTAGGCATAATTCACAGTCTGAACAAACTATGTATTACCACTGAAATGGCGGGTTGCCATCATATTCCATCAATGATATTTTAATTTCCGTTAATGATAAATATAAACAATTCACTCTATGTTATATATACGTGTTGTATTTGTATTATTTATATTACAGTATATGACATTACTATGATTCACAGTTTCACACAACAGTGTAGATATTTAACAAAGAAAAATATACTTTTTAAACAGCGCGGGGACTGTGTTTGTCTTAATGGTGGTGACATCTACCGGAATACTAGCTTTGAAAGCATCCCATTAGAGAGATGCTTGAAGTACAGAAACCTCTAGCTGGCTGTGAGCGAGAGAATGGAGGGTACCGGGTGGGGTTATGGGGTAGGAGAGAAAAGTGGGGGGGTTGGGTGGGAGTGTGGGACTATGAGGAAGGGAGGAGGAGATACCTCTCCATAGAGCAGTGTTACAAACACGGAAAAGGAAACGAACTTATTCCGACGTCTGTACATGTCCCACCGGAACGCTCTTCTATTTTAACCATTGATTCTTCACACTTCAACGTTTCGCGTTTCTCACGGTTTTAGCAGAACATCCAAGCTTCGAAAAACGAGGATTTACAGTATATAAACACGTAAATTTTGAGATCGTATGTTTTTGGATGTTCACTAATTATCATGGCAATTTGCACGGAAGTATGTCAGTGCACTGCAGTTGTGTGGAGACCATCTTGCATTCTCTTGAAGATGTTGTCAACCTTGTTCTGTTTGTTTCCACCCCCCCTTTTTTTTCCAGCTCCTTTTTCTTTTCACTCAGTATATTTGGGGACCTGGGTGTAATGTCGAATGCTGCAGGTCGTGTTCTAGGGGAAGACTGGGACTTACCAAAGGCTGACTGTCAACCTTAACCCCTTCAGACTGATTACGTATGTTCTAATTTACTTGTGCTAAGTAGAGAGCATTTATATAATTCACCATCATAAACACTGGTCGAGGTGGAGTAGCTAGTTCTGGCCCGCCTGAACTTCATTGCTAGCTTGAATTTAATCATTTTTTGGCAATATCGGTAAAATTAAAAATACGTCATTTTGGTGAAGCTGTTAAACCCCGTGCAACAGACAAGCAGTATTCTAGGCATTTTTGTCTTGATCATAGCTCCTTCGTGTCCCTCTTCACCCGACAGTAAAATTGGCCACTTTCGAGTTTTGGAATACAATTGAAGTTCAGAGGATCTACTCTGATAATTTTCTTAGTATCAGCACACATCGCCGTTAAAATAAATGTATATCGTGTGAAAATAATTCTGACATTTTATCAAGCACTTGCTGAACAATGTTATCATTTCGTTATACGGTCCATGAGGAAAGAACAATTTTGAAGACTCCATCCTCTCAGTGTTTGAGAAATTGCTAATTGTTTTCCTTATTTACCGCTAAATGGAAGCATAACAGTGTTTTGGGTCAATCAATTTTCGCACGAATACCCAAGAGGCCAAGTGCATGAAAGTGATTAATGAGCACAAATACTTATCACATTCTAGGTCAACAACCCTGCAAACAAGTTACTTGTAATTTTTAATAGCCGTTTGTATAATATAATCCTAAGCAATCAAGAAGCTAGTATGCTATCTCTGTCCTTTGTCTAAAAGAACCTCCACCCTTGTGTCCTCGAGTAAAATCTTGCATACTTTCGTGACAAGACATAAAAAACTGCATAATCATAAGTCTAGCTTGCAATTTTTAGTTAGTAAACAAGGAAAATATTGCAAAATATTCGATTTTTCTCAGAGAAAAATACATTTTCAGAGATGCTAATTGCTATAATTTCTCGGCATTGTCTCTACATACCTCAGCCTACTCCAAATTAAATATGCGCATTCTTGTATTTATTTGTTCTTTCCATTGAGCCCAAAACAATGCATAGTCAGTGCTGGGAATCGTTTTTGTAGTGATTTTTTTTTTCTGGCCCCACTGTCACGACTAGCCATAAAATTTTCACGTGTAACCAGGCAAACAAGTAGTTCGAGAGGTATTAGGTTTGCACGCAAACAAGGGAGGTAAACGGGTCACAGAAACATTCACGGGTTTGGGTGGTAAAGGCATATTCGTTGAGAAGGCCAGAGCAGAGGTGGTCAGAACGAAGCAGACTGCTGTACGAAAACAGGCGAGATGGTGCGACTTGTGGAGAGTCCTACCCAAGGATGACTCAGCAGGACGGTACAGACCCAGTGCAACCATAACAGGGGGGTTAGGGCAGCACCAGCGTCGGTAATACTTGTCTGTGCCATTATAGCCACAAAAAGTGTTATCTACATTTATTTCCGTAACCAGTGAGGGTTGTGAAGTTGCAACCTGGGAGGGTTGTGAGGCAGCGACCAGTGGGGCTGTGTGGCTGCGTCCGGCGGGGCTGTGTGGCTGTGATGATGATCAGCGGGGATGTGAAGCTGTGACCAGTGGGACTTTATAGCCGTGACCAGAGGGGTAATGCAGTTGCAGACAAGTTCGTGTCGTGTGTGCTTTGACAGAGCTGTAACTGTTGTTTTGGAGAGCAACTTCGGTAAACATTACTTTTTCGTTTCGGGTATATATATATATATATATATATATATATATATATATATACTGTCTGACTCTTCTTCTTCATTTCTTCAACATTCGCAGCCTTTCCTCTAACTTTCGCTCTGTTGAGCATCACCTCTCCTCCTCTAAACCTCACCTTCTTTTTCTAACGGAGACTCAGCTGTCTGAGGCAACTGACAGCAAACGCTTTTCTGTATCCTCCTACTTTCTCTATACTCATTTCAAAGCCAAAGATGGCTGTTGTGTATATATACACAACGACTTATCTTGCTCTCGTGTTCCTGAACTCGATTCTTCTGAATTCTCTACGCTCTGGCTTCGGCTTTCCTGTCATTCTCTGACTAAATATATCTGTGCTGTTTACTTATCCCCTAATTCTACTGACTATCAAAAATTCTTCGACTATCTTACTTCTACGATGGAACACATTCTATCCATTTCTCCTTTCTCTGAAATCTCCATTCTAGGAGATTTCAATGTTCACCACCACCTTTGGCTCTCCTCTCCTTTCACGGATCCACCTGGCGAACAAGCCTACATCTTTTCTATCCTTAATGACCTAGAGCAGCTTGTACAGCACCCTACCCGTGTCCCTGACCGCCTTGGAGAGAGCTCCAACATACTTGACCTCTTCCTCACAACTAATCCTTCTGCTTACTCTGTTAATCTTTTCTCTCCGTTGGGCTCCTCCGATCACAACCTTATTACCTTAACCTGTCCTATCACTCCGGTACAGCCTGTGGAACCTCCAGGGAAACGTCGTCTGTGGCATTTTGGAGCTGCGGACTGGGAGGCCCTCAGGCAGTACTTCTTTGATTTTCCTTGGAATAATTATTGCTTCCATGGCCGGGAGCCATCTGAGTGTGCCTTGCACATTATGGAGGTTATTCTCTCGGGCATGGAAGCATACATTCCTTTCTCATATCCTTTGACTAACACAAGAAAGCCTTGGTTTAATCACGCTTGTTCTAATGCTGTCCGCAACAAGGAGAGGGCCTACAAAAGGTACCGGAGCCAACCCACCCCTGAATCACATCATCTTTATGTTTCTGCCCGGAATCGTGCTAAGTCTGTTCTTCGCTCTACTAAAAATAATTTCATCCATACTAAATGCTCTCAACTCTCCAACTCGAATTCTTCTCGCTCCTTCTGGCACCTTGCCAAAAATCTTTCTAACAACTTTACCTCATCATCCTTCCCTCTTCTTTTCTACTCTGATGGTTCTGTAGCTATTTCTTCTACTGATAAAGCAGATCTCTTTGCACAGACTTTCTCCTCCAATTCCACCTTAGATGATTCCGGTGCTGTTCCTCCATCACTTCCCCTCTCTGACTTCCTCATGGCTGACATCAAAATTTCTTCAGTTGATGTATTTTCTGCCATCACTGGCCTTAGTACTAACAAGGCATATGGGCCTGATGGGGTCCCTCCTGTTGTTCTCAAGAACTGTGCTTCTGTGCTTACACCCTGCCTAGGCAAACTCTTTTGCCTTTGTCTGTCAACTTGTACCTTTCCTTCTTGCTGGAAGTTTGCTCTCATTCAGCCAGTCCCAAAGAAGGGTGACCACTCCCAACCCTCCAACTATCGTCCAATTGCTTTAACGTCCTGTATTTCAAAAGTTTTCGAGTCAATTCTCAATAGAAAAATTTTAAGGCATCTTTCCTATCACACCATTCTTTCCGATCGTCAGTACGGGTTCCGTCAGGGACGCTCCACTGGCGATCTTCTCACCTACCTTTCAGACTCCTGGTCATCCTCTTTTCGGGACTTTGGCGAAAGCTTTGCCATTGCACTTGACATCCCAAAGGCTTTCGATCGAGTCTGGCATAAATCTTTAATTTCCAAACTGCCCTCCTACGGTTTCTATCCTTCTATCTGTGCCTTCATCGCTAGCTTCCTTTCTGGTCGTTCTATAGCCGCTGTTGTAGACGGCCATCGTTCTTCTCCTAGATCTATCAACAGTGGTGTTCCTCAGAGCTCTGTCCTATCACCAACTCTCTTCCTTTTATTCATCAATGATCTTCTAAGCTGTACATCTAACCCTATCCACTCATACGCTGATGATTCCACCCTTCACCTTTCCATTCGGTTCCCGCAATGCCCATCTCAACAGTTACTTCAACAAACAAGGGATGAGGCTATGGCACACCTAATGTCTGACTTGGCTCGTATCTCTGACTGGGGTAAAAATAATATGGTTGTTTTTAATGCATCTAAGACTCAGTTCTTACACCTATCAACCCGACAAAATCTTCCACAGGTATACCCACTAATGTTTAATAGTATTCAGCTTAATCGTGCATCATCCTTGAACATGCTTGGGGTTTCATTTACTCGGGACTTATCTTGGAAAGATCATATTACATCTCTTGTAAAATCTGCTTCCAAGAGATTGGGTGTGCTAAGCCGACTCCGCTCTTTCTTTACTCCTGCACAATTGTTGACTCTATACAGGGGTTTTATCTGCCCCTGTGTGGAGTACAACTCTCATGTGTGGGAAGGCTCCCCACATACAGCTCTTCTCAATAGGGTGGAGTCAAAGGCTTTTCGTATCATTAACTCTCCTCCTCTTACTGACTCCCTTCAACCTCTGTCTCTTCACTGCACTGTTGCATCTTTATCTCTTTTCTATCGCTACTTTAATGGTCACTGCTCCTCTGAACTGTCTGCTTGCATTCCTCCACCTCTACGACGGGCGCGTAGCACCCGTCTGGCAGCAAACTCTCATCCCTTTTCTGTCCAACTCTCTAATGCAAGAGTTAACCGTTACTCCCAGTCTTTCATTTATGCAACAGGTCAACTCTGGAACTGTCTCCCTCTGTCTGTATTTCCTGCTGCCTATGATCTCCAGTCTTTCAAACGCAGTGTGTCCAGGCATCTCAAAATGATCGGATCTTGAATTTGGCTCTCTATTGTATTTTGTTTTTCTCTTGGAGGGAACTGTTACTGCGGGCTCATGGCTTTTGATTCCTTCTTCCTCGCATAAAATATATATATATATATATATATATATATATATATATATATATATATATATATATATATATATATATATATATATATATATACTACTCTGTTGGAATAAAGTGTTTACAGGGGTTTATTTTTAATCTTTAGGAGTGTGCATGTTATTATACGTTATTAGTCTTCATAAGTTGTTCATCTGTGTACGTTTATCCCTCATATGGTTAAATATGATTTGCTCATGTCACATGAGGCTTATGAACAAGGCATCAGCGTGGCACCCACCCAACCTTATATTTATGTTGGCGTTTTGAAATAATGAACATATGAATACAAGCAAATATTTTACTCAGATTGCATTTTGCTATTCGTCCCATATATAGATAACATTATTGTGCCAATTTTATCAGATTTAACGTTTCTGTTTGGACCATATAATATTCAAGCCAAGTTTTAGGCCTTTCGTAGGCTTGAAACGTGGCATTGTAACTAGTATCATGAAAAAAAAAAAATCGAGTTATTTAGACGCTAAAACTATGATTATTCTGAGTTCAAATTAGACCTCTTTTTGTAAGGAAGCGGTAGCAGATATGCATTTTATATTGTTATGCTTAACTTTTTCATAAGATACCGTTTAGTCCTATAAATATTTGGCGTAATTGGAAAAGACTACAACACAACAATGCACTATCGTCTACGGAGGAAGGGTAAATAAAAAATTACATATGAATGACATTCACAAACCCCAGAGCTACATTTTTTTTTTTTTTTAGCAGACTGGAGAGTAAGAGTGGCATAAAGAGCTAATATCTACAAATGCCTCAATGTGATGTGATGTCTCTTGGACATCAAGATCATTTATTGCTATTCTTTTGATGAACTACTCTGCTCGCTGTTGAAGCGTTGTGCATACTGTGCACAGCTGCACTTGCTATTGAACTGACAGCGGCGGCCAATATAGTATGTAACGTTTCCCTTTTCACAGGAACAGTTCCTGTTAGTCCCTTTAAAACAACTGCAGGAAATGTCTTTGTTCATCTGTACTGGCCATGGTGGCTGAGTTGACATAGCTGGAACTAGTATCTCCTTAATGCGTGTCCAGCCATAGTCTTCATATTGTGGGATGTTAGGTTTATTGATATGAAAAGATTTATCACAGCAGCAAGGGCTGCAAGTGTTCAGATGTTGGAGGAAGGCATCTTCTGTTGGTGGCAACAACTTCAGTAGCATAGACTTGTTGCTCAAGAACTTGTGTCTTCCGACATGTGTAAGGCTAAGCCATTAAAATCCTCTCCCATGTTGGTAAACACTGCCACTACCACTATGCTCGTTTTTCCTTTTTATCTTTCCTTTTATTGAAACAAAGATGCACTTGACAGGTTGGTGATGACTGGCTGAATGCAACATGTCCGAATAACATTTACTTACCCAAATTTCCCCCCCAGATATATGTTGTTAATTAATAATGCTAACGAGTAGAGATTATGAAGTAACGTTGAATTCAGCCAATCATCACCAACCTGTCAAGGGCATCTTCGCCTCGATTAAAAGAAAAAAAATATGAGTATAATAATTCTCTGGCTTGTTCAGTCACTTTGGACGTGATGCTAGCATCTTGGTTGCCAAAGTCCTCTAATGAAGGAATATTAATGAACTTACTTTTGTTGAGCGAGGCCTTCTTGCCAGAGAAAAATGGGTAGCTGATTGTATCCCTTTCACTACGGCTGTGAATGAATGGCAAGGCACGGCTTTGTGAAGGTCCCAACACAGCAGCGATCTCGTGGATGGGGAGGTAGCACTCACGTCCTGTTCGAATCCATACCTCTGGTAGATCATACAATAGCGTTGATGCATAGTACACACATGTGGTAATGATATCTGTATCATTTGCATGTATTATCACGCGGTCAGTAGCGTAATTTTTCACGCTATACAGAGAATGAAGAATCACTCTGTTGTCTGCTTCCTTTTGTGTAGACTCCATATCTGGTACATTAATGACAGAACCATTGGTGATCAAAACACTTCGTGTTTTCTCCTTGAACCCACCACCATTTAAAGGTGATTATTGCATATGGATTCAACCTCTTCCTCTTCAGTCCATGTCTCACAGAGGAAGTTCAGTAGTTCTGCTTTGTTACTGGACACGGAGAACTCTTGTGTATCAGTGCTTTGTACTACTTGCTCACTTCAAACATTTTTGCACTGCTGGGGCAAGTGTACTGATGTTGATGCACTGTCATCTTGAGACTGTTGGCTTCATATCGTTCACAGGAGAAATGTATCACTTCTTTCCTTTTGGCACATACTCTGGAAGGCAATGCTTGTAATGTCATGCTATTGCCTCCAAAGTTTCACCACTGCCATATGGCATACATGGCGTCAACCACAACAGGTGTCGGTTGCTCTTGCTCTGGGAGGCTACTGATACAGTTGACTTAGTTTGATCCCTGAGGTCCTTCACAAGGGTGGCTTTCGTGCCTGCAATTCTCATGGTGCAATTGTCATTGGAAAGTGTCCGACGGGTCTTGCTGCTTGTCCAAGAAAGTGACAATAGCTACCTTGTCACCACTTGCAGCAATTTGATTAAGCATTAGAAAGGCGGTCACTTCATCATTATTTCCTCCTGTGGAGAGCTTGTCCTTGGACTTCTTTTCCTTTATGTTCTGGGTATGGAATGTCTTCAGTTTCTTGATGGAACTCTTGTTTGTGTTGCTTGCTATTGAGTCAGGCAGTGCCTTCAGTCCATTGTCTTTTATATTCACATGTGGTCTTCCACCTCAGCATCTGCCTGTTGTCCGGTGGACAGGCTGATTAGATTGGTTGTCTCTGCTGTGAATGGATTCACCTTAACCGCTGCCATGATTTTGAGGAACGTTCCTGTGTCTCGAGCAACACGACTTTTGCCTGATTCATATTGTGGGCTTAGGAAGTTCAAGTATAGCATAGATTTTAACTTTGCTGAAACTGCTGCAGTAACTCATTTCGTGTATACTTAGTACAAGCAGCTACATTCATTGTTATCCCATTTAAACTGCTCCCTTCTTTTGCATCGGCACTGTATGTCTCCTTATAACAGGGTAAACACCATTGTGATCATCTTCTGATTTTTGTCCAACAAAGGCTCCATTCATCATGGTTTGGTGTACCTCTGGGGTGGTGTCTGGCGGTCTCTTCATCTCATCCAGATAATATAGAGAAAGTGACTGTTGGCCGTATTTGTAATGTCCAGCAGCCGTCAGACAGGGGAGCATCTTTTCTGATTCACAGAGGTGTCCAAGCCAGTTCCCATCTCGCTGATTGTAGATGAATCTGCGAAGTATGTCTGACATCTCCAGAAAAGTAGCCCAGAAGGTTGCTGTAGGATGACAGCTGAGCGAATTTTGGAACTCAGACAATTATTGTTCTTGGAGAAAGGCCAATTGCGGGTGTGAAGTTTTGATCAACTTGGTTGGTCATCGACAAGGGTGTCTTCTAGCAACATAATTTCTAATACGGATTAGATGGCTGCTTTCCATTTTGTTGTATCTCTGCTTGCCATCCAACCATCGAAAGTGTCCCAACAGAAACGTCACATAGCTTTGCTGTGAATTCGAATGGCTTGCGTGGACTGGTAGTAGTCTGCCTTCTCGCCAAATATTTTCTTAGTACAAACCTGCTTGACAAGTAAATCTTCTGCCCCAGCATCCCTGATTATCTTGAAGATTTACCTCAAGATAGTTGTGTACCAGGTGAAAGCCTCCTAGAACCAAGATTACGTTGGCAAATTCATCCTGACGCATATCTCTTATAGCTGTTGGAAGTTCTTATGTGGTTTGATTACAAATTATGATTGTCCACTTATCACCAAGTATATTTGTCGTCCTTACTATTCTGGGCATCTCATCCTCTAACACAGCTGGATCAGTTGGAGATGTGGGGATCAGGGGCAGGTATCCAATCTTGCTCTCCTTCCTCTTTGGTGAGAACTTTGCACAGAAGGCCAAAAATCCAGGGTGGTCGTCTTCTGCTTGATTTTGAATCTCCAGCCATTGTGATGAATGCACTATCCTTTCTAGTCGCCATACGAGTAGCAAATCCTCTTCGGTCTGGTCACTTGATGTTTCTAAACTTTTGGTGTCTTGTATCCTGTTGAGCGATCTGGATCTCTCCCTGTCACTGGGGGAAATGCTGCACACACTCATGGGCAGGTCAGAGTCTTCTCGTGGAAGTTAGAGTAGACAGAGTGATCGGCTCAAATCTTTTCACTCGGTCTTTGTGCTCTGGACTTTCAATTACGATTGATTTCTTAGCATTGAAACTTCCTCATTCTATAGTTTTCTTCCAACAATCCTGATTGTACTTAGCAAGAGACATGTGGGAATATTTTGCTTGTATGTCATGTTCTGAGGAAACGTGCACTCCTTCTTTATCAACCTGTTCCATTATATTGATGCTCTGGACTGTCATTTGTCGCTGCACACTGTCATAAATGATAACTGTCCCAATCTGATGCTCAACATAATTAAAGACTTCCTGGATGTCTGTTGGAATACATGGTAGGCCACAGCCATGCACATTGGTGAGTTTACATTGGCTACGTGTTGTAGAGACAGGCCAGAGAAAGGGATGGGGGACTGAGTTATCCCCGTATCCTGAAGATTGGGTCTATGAATGTGCGTGGATGTAGTACGATTGAGGCTAAAAGGAAGGAGATTGGGAGAATGTTTGTGAGAAGGAAGTTGGATGTGTTAGCACTGAGTGACGCGAAGATGAAAGGGAAGGGTGAGTCTACAGTATGTTTGGAAGTGTGAATGGAAGATTGTCAAGTGTTGATTGAGGAAAGGCAAGAGAAGGTGTGGCTTTGTTAGTGAGTCCGGAAGTACATCAGTGTGATTGAATGGAAGGAGGTGTCATCGAGACTGATATGGGTAAAACCGAAATTTGAGTGTGAGTTGTGGGTGTTTGTGAGTGCATATGGGCCTGGTAGTGAAAGGGATGAAGAAGAGAGGGAGTCTTTCTGGAATGATGTTGATGAGAGTCTGCAGAGTTTTGGAACGAATGTGAATGTGGTAATGATGGGAGATCTGAATGCTAAGAGTGGGAAATGTAGCAGTGAAGGTGTAGTTGGTATGCATGGTGTGCCTGGAAGAAATGAAAATGGGGAACGAATGATAGCGATGTGCGTTGAGCAAGAGTTGGTGATTGGAAATATCCTGTTTGAGAAGAAAGATATTTATAAGTATACATGGATGAGACAGGAGGGTGGAAGGGTTGTTGATAGAGCTTTGATGGACTATGTGGTTGTGTCTAGGAATGTAATAGGAAGATTGTTGGATGTGAGAGTTCTGAGAGGGGAGGGTGGAGGTATGTCTGACCACTACCTGGTGGAGGGAAAGTTGAGAGTAGGTAAGAGATGGGTGAGAGCTAGGAGAGTCAGGTGCGGCAGGGAGGTTTTGAAAGTGAGTGAGTTGGATAAAAGAGAGAAAATGATAGAGTATCAGGAGAAATTGAAAGATGAGTGGAACGCGGTGGAAGATCAGGAAAATGGCAGTGTGGAGGAGGAATGGAAGTTGTTTAAGAGTTCTGTGGTGGGGCATACGGAAGAGGTGTGTGGTGTGAGACGTGTGGGTGGTGGTGTAAGAAATGGAAGTGAATGGTGGTGCGAGGAAGTAAGTATGGCTGTGGCTGAGAAGAGACGTTCATATGAAGTGTGGCTGCAGAGGAAGGATGAGGTACCATATGAGAGGTATAAGGAAAAGAGGAATAGGGCGAGAAGGGCTGTGCGTGATGCTAAAGTGGGAGCAGATGAGAGGTGGGGTAGGCGGTTGACTGAGAATTTTCAACGGAATAAGAAAATGTTTTGAAAGAGGGTGAAAAGGGTGCGAAAGGGAAAGTCTGGGAAGGAAGAGCGAGTAAAAGCAGAGGATGGAAGGATGTTAACTGAGACGGATGTAGTAAGGAAGAGATGGGCAGAGTATTTTGAAAACTTGTTAAATGTAGAGGAGGAAAGGCTGGCTAAGATTGTGGCAGATGGAAGGGTGCAAGGAATAAATGTGGTGGGAGAGTTGAATGATTCTTTGATCACGAAGGGGGAAGTGCAGGAGGCAGTAAAGGAGATGAAAAAAAGGAAAGCTGCAGGTATGGATGTGTGTGCTGTGGAATGCCTGAAGGGTGGTGGAGTGACTATTGTTGACTGGTTAGTATGACTGTTGAATGTGTGCTTTGTGAAAGGTATGGTGCCAGTTGACTGGGCAAGTGCTTGTGTGGTCCCATTGTATAAAGGCAAGGGTGATAAGTATGAATGTACTAGCTTTAGGGGTATAAGTCTGTTGAGTGTTGTAGGTAAGGTGTATGGAAGAGTGTTAATTAAGAGAGTTAGAAAGGGTACAGAGGGAGTGATTGGTGATGAGCAGTGTGGCTTTAGGAGAGGGATGGGATGCGTGGATCAGGTGTTTGCTGTGTGACAAGTGTGCAAAAAGTATTTAGCGAAAGGCAAGAATGTGTTTTGGGCATTCATGGATTTAGAGAAGGCGTATGATAGAATAGATAGGGAGGCTTTGTGGACTGTTTTAAGATTGTATGGACTTGATGGTAGGTTACTAAAAGGGGTGAAAAGTGTTTTTGGAAATAGAAGGGCGAGTGTAAGAGTGCGAAATACTGTGAGTGATTGGTTTCCCGTGAGACTGGGGCTGTGGCAGGGATGTGTGATGTCGCCTTGGTTGTTTAATATTTATATGGATGGTGTTGTGAAGGAGGTGAATGCAAGAGTTTTAGGTGGAGGTCTGAGTCTGGTAAATGTTGATGGTAGAGAGTGGAATCTGAAGCAGCTGCTGTTTGCAGATGATACTGCACTGGTGGCTGATTCAGAGGAGAGATTGAGACAGTTGGTAGAGGAGTTTGGAAAGGTGTGTGAAAGGAGGAAATTGAAAGTAAATGAGAATAAGAGTAAAGTGATGAAGTGTATGAGGTAGGTAGATGGTAAGAGGATGAATATGGTTTTGAATGGTGAGTTGCTTGAGGAGGTAGAGTGTTTTAGGTATTTTGGGTCACATGTTGCTATGGATGGGTGAATAGATGCAGAAGTGAAGTTTAGAATGAATGAAGTAGGAAAGGTGCTGGGAGGAATGAAAGAAGTGTTTAGATGTCGTTCGCATAGAATGGATGTAAAGAGAAGGCTGTATGAGGGTGTTGTGGTACCGACTACGTTATATGGGGCTGAAACATGGAATATGGGTGTAGCAGAGAGGAAAAGGTTTAATGTAATGGAGATGAGGTGTCTGAGAAGTATGTGTGGAGTGACGTGTATGGATCGAGTGAGAAATGATGAAGTGCGAAGGAGAACTGGAGTTGTTCGGGAGCTGGCTGATTGAGTTGAGCAGAGGGTGTTATGATGGTTTGGGCATATGGAGAAAATGAATAATGAGCAATTGGTGAAAAAGGTAACTAGATCTGATGTGAGAGGTGTAAGGCTGAGAGGGAGACTACGAATAGGATGGATGGACAGTGTGAAGAGAGCGTTGGATGCGAGAGGGATGTCTGTTGAGCAAGGAAGAGTGGCTGTGCGTGACAGAAATAAATGGAGAGAAACTGTGAATGAATAAATTATGATGCAGCCCTGAGAGGATATTCTCCCGCATTTGGTCTGATCAGCTAGTCAGGTCAGGTGCAGGTAAGGGGATGGGTCTATTATAATGTGGCAGGGGTAAACCAGCTCTGCTGTCGGGCCCTGATGCGGATGTCACTGACTACACTGCGCAGTCGACCCTCGTGCAGTGTGGTGCGGTGAGGATCTGTCCCTTTTCCCCTTTGGGGCTAAGATGCTAATGAATGTGTTTGAATGGATGAGTAAATTGGGAATGTTTCGTCCTGCCTCGGCTACCTCCCTTTCCTTGGGGGAGGCAGCCTAGGTATATACATAGATAGACGTGTTGTAGCAGCTGGTGTGACGCAGTGAGTGTTTTTTCTGTAGTTGTTGGATCCACAGTGACCTGACTGCTTTCATCCATATCTAGTTTTTTACAAAATGACAACATGGCTGTGAAATTAAACAGACTTTGGAACACTATCTCCTTGGAAAAAGCAGAGGAAATTTCTGTTGCCTGATGGTCTTCCATTTGTTTCTTGCACAACTTGGAATCCTCTTGGATGATCTTGGCAGCACGATGTAATATGTAATGCATTTCATTTTACCTCTCATGTTGCTCTGTTTCTTTTCTGCAGGTTTTCTAGAGCACCGTCAAGAGACACAATAGAGGCACAGGGAAAGCCAGATCCAGTGGTTTGCTCAGTTATAAGAACAGGTCCACCGAAATGTTGTTGCAGTTTCTGTTTCAGTGACCTAGAGCTGCAGCTATCTGCCTTCTTGATGCCAAGCTCCACAAGAATACCTCTGTACTGATTCTGTACATATTTAATGAGGAATCCCTTCTTTTCTTGGAAGAGGAGAACCTCAATCTGTTCAGCTATGAGCGTAAAACAACATCATACACATTCTGTTGTTCTGACTTGCCAGTCGGCACTCTTGTGGCTTTGAAAGCATTCATCCATGGCATATGATAGCAAATATCATTGGCTATCATATCACGTCCCTGTCCTATGACCCTGAACAAAATGTCACTCCTGTTGAGCCGTTTTGTCATTTCAGTTATCGATTGCTGACTATTCTCAGTGGAAACCTTGGAGGCTGGCTTCTTGCTTTTTGACCATCTTTTATTACAAATTATGCTGTGAGAAGAGAGGAAGAAATCAGTAGGATGGAAGTTGTGGAAGCAATGAAAAAAGTTAAAATGGGGAAAGCCCCAGGAATTGATTGAGCGTGTGGTGAAATGCTGAAGCATGGGGGAAAGATAGTAGTAGAATGGATGTGGAAGATGTGCAGATTGGCATGGGAGGAAGGTAGAGGACCGGAGAATTGGAAGTCAGGTGTAATTATTCCCCTGTACAAAGGAAAAGGGGAAAAAGAAGTGTGTAGTAATCATAGGGGCATTTGTCTTCTTAGTGTAATAGGAAATGTATATGGCATGATACATACTGACAGAGTTAGGGAAATAACAAAGGAATTAATTGGAGAAGAACAGGGAGGTTTTAGGAAGGGAAGAGGTTGTGTAGATCAGATATTCAATCATAGATCTTTAGTGGAAAAGTTTCTAGTGAAGGGAATGAAGTTGTATGCGGCCTTCATGGATTTGGAGAAATCATATGACAGGGTGGATAGACAAGGACTGTGGAAAGTATTAAGAATATATGGAGTAGACGGGAAGTTGTTGAAGGCCGTGAAGAGTATGTATGAGGGTGCCAAGGCTACAGTGCGTGTGGATAGTGAACTGAGTGAATTTTTCTCTTTTAAGGTTGGATTGAAACAGGGATGTGTCATGTCTCCATGGTTGTTCAATCTGAATGTGGATGGGGTTATAAAAGAGATACAAGTTAGTGCAGTGAATGTTGGAGCGGCCCTAGTGAGAGAGGGCAGTGTTTGGAAACTCCCTGTACTGTTGTTTTCAGATGATACTGTGTTGTTAAGTGAAGACGAAGGGGAGCTGCAAGGCTTGGTGGATGAGTTTGGGAGAGTGTGTAAGAAACGGAATCTAAAGGTGAATGTAGGGAAGAGTAAAGTTATGGTCTTCGAGAGAAGTGAAATCAGTGAATGTACAGTGAGGCTGGATGAGGAGGAAATGGAAAATGTGAGTGCATTTAAGTACTTGGGTAGTGTGATGAGTAAGGATGGAAGTTTAGATGGTGAAGTGCTTTAAAGGGTGCAACAGTGAAGAAAGGTTGCTGGTTCCTTGAAAGCAGTGATAAGAAACAGGGAAGTGAGCATGGAAGTGAAAAAGTTACCACATGACAGTATTGTGATACCAACTCTAACGTATGGAAGTGAAGCTTGGACCTTGTTGAAGGGACAGAAGTCAAGAGTGAGAGCAGTGGAGATGAGTTATTTGAGAGGATCATGTGGAGTCACATGGAGAGACAGACTGACGAATGAGGAAGTGAGGGAGTGTTGTGGTGTGGATGTGGATGTGATAGGAAGCATTAGGAGAAACACACTGAGGTGGTTTGGCCATGTGGAGAGGATGGAGAGTGAGAGACTGACGAGGAGAGTGTATGTGAGTGAGGTGGAGGGGGGAGAGGGAGGGGGAGGCCAAGGATGAGATGAAGGGATGGAATGGAGAGGTATATGGATGAGGGGTGTGTGAGCTGGGAGCAGGGCAATGAAATGGCGGGGAACAGGGCGACATGGAGGGGATTTGTTTGTGGCCACCCCTTACGGGATTAAGGCGTCCGGCAATAGATAGATAGATAGATACGCTAGTCACCTTTGCATAAGAAATTGGCGTACGTTGCCTCGTTGTCCTTCTAGAGGACGTGCTGCATTCAGGCTGGGCCTCATACTTAGAGCTCTTAATGAGGCGTCGTTTTCCTGCCAGTCTGTGGCTTTTTTAGTTTTGGTAAAAGTTTCTGCACTTTGCATGCCATTTTGGGGGCATGTCGGCAACCCATGTGTCCACTGCAGTAGCAGCATAAAGCCTTCCATAAGCCTCATTTTGCCGAACGCCCATTGCTGTAGCAAGTTTAGGTGTCGTCGTAGGCCGTACCTCATACAGTCCATAAGGGTCTGAGTCTTGACAAATTATGCACATTGCAGACTCCATAGGGTCTACTTTCATCTTCTCTGCCTGGCACAATGACACCTTACTTTCTGTTGCCCGTTTTCCTGCTTGACTTGCCATTGCTGTTCACATATCTGCAATACAAAATACAAAATATACCTGTCAGTTACACCATCACCAGTCTGTTAGTGAACCATATACAGTACATCTCTCTCTCTCTCTCTCTCTCTCTCTCTCTCTCTCCCTCTCTCTCTCTTTCTCTCCATTCATACATACATCCATCCATCCATCATCCAATGCTACATTCCCCCATGAGGAGCGTAGGAGCCCGGGGCTAGGCAGTTGGTCCCGACATTTAAGATGAGAGTGACCAGCCTCACTTATCCCTGAATGGTATTACATGAGCAATCAACCCCTTGGATATAAACCTTCTCTGGCTCAATCCAATTTGAGCGCAATAATTACCCACTGAAACCACCAGATGCCAAAATCTGGTTAAATGGTTACCACCCAGCGTAGTAAATGCATTCCCGGTGTACTGGAAACCATTTGGCTTGTCACTCAGTGTAGAGTCACCCACAGGCTGAAGGAAGAGGAAAGAATGAAGGAAAGAAAGACAGATGAGGGAGTGTAAAGTCACCCGTAGGCAGAAGGACAAGGAAAGAATGAAGGAAAGAAAGACAGAAGAGGATGGAAGGAAAGAAGGATGGATACATACATATATATACATATACGGAGAGTGAGACACTGGCGAGGAGAGTGTATGTGAGTGAGGTGGAAGGAGGGAGAGGAAGGGGGAGGCCCAGGATGAGATGGATGGATGGAGTGGAGAGATATATGAGAGAGGGGTGTATGAGCTGGGAGCAGGGCAACGAAATGGTGGAGGACAGGGCGACATGGAGGCGATTTGTTTGTGGCCACCCTTTATGGATATATATATATATATATATATATATATATATATATATATATATATATATATATATATATATATATATATATATATATATATATATACATATATATATATATATATCATCATCATCATCATCATCATCATCATCCTGACCTCCTTTCCCACCCTAGAGCAGGGTGAGGAGAAGCAATGTCCAGACAGCCCAAAATTGCCTAATCCAATGGGCCACGCTTCCATTCACTCATCATTCAAGCCCCCGGAATCCTGGCTCTATCGGATACGCCAAAAACAGTCACCACATTCTGTAGCTTCACATAATCGTATCTGACTGAGTCAATCCAGACGCTGCCACGTTAAAAAGGGGTGCCAAGAATCCCTGATCATGCACTTCACCTCACAAAATTCATCCAGCCAGCTCGATCTCCTGTCAGTTCCCTAGCCTCACCGACTTCCAAACCCCTCTTCTTCACACATTCATCCACCATATCGTATCTCTCCACCTTCTCCTTGGTCTACCTCGTCTCCTCCCTCCTTCGAATTCGCTCAGATATACCTTTTTCACCACTCTGTTGTTATCCATTCTCTCCACATGACCATACCATCTCAGTACACTCTCTTCAGTTCTGGTATCCACTGACTTCCTCACTCCGCATCTTTCACGAATCACATTATTTCGTATCCTATCCACCCTCTGTATTCCACATACATTCCTAAGCAGTCCCATCTCCACTGCTCTTATTCTTGACTTTTCATATTCATGCCACACCATAGTCTCACATCCATATGTTAAAGTTGGCACTAACACTCTTTCATGTAAGCCTCGTGCAGCTGCAACACTGAAGCCTCTGTTTCTTATCAAGGCCTTCATTGCACCAGCTACTTTTCTTCCTTGTGTCACTCTACTTTCAACTTCTTTTGCACATTTTCCTCTCTTTTCTATCACTGTACCCATGTATTTGAACTCTCTCACCAATTCTGGTCTCTCTCCATTCACTGTTACATTGCACTGGGAGTCACCTTCTCTCTGAATAATCATCACTTTACTTTTTTCTGCATTTACTCTCAAGGAACGACGCTTATGGACATCAGCAAAACTCTGTACTAGCCTATCAAGTTCTTGTCCGGTTCTTGCAAGCACTACTGCATCATCAGCATACAACAAATTTGAGATATTCCATCCATCACCATTCATTACCTATGCCATCCCTCTCTCCATTACTCGTGTTTTTACTTCTCTCATCACCCCATCCATTTATATATTGAACAACCATGGGGACATCACACAACCTTGTCGCACGCCCACACTGATCGTGATCACCCGATCCATTTATATATTGAACAACCATGGGGACATCACACAACCTTGTCGCACGCCCACACTGATCGTGAACCATTCACTTAGATGCCCATTAACCCTTACACATGCTTCACTATCATCATAAAAACTCTTGACGGCTCTTAGCAGCTTACCCTCAACACCGTACATGCGCAAAACTTTCCACAAAACCTTCTCTGTCCACTTTGTCATATGCTTTTTCCAGATCCATGAATGCCATAAACACCTTATGGTCCTTCTCACAAGCCTTCTCCACTATCTGTCTCACTGCAAATATTTGGTCCACACATCCTCTGCCACTCCTAAAACCACCTGTTCATCACTCACTAGGGCTTCTGATATCTCTCTTACCTTCACTATAATAATTCTTCCATATACCTTCCCTACCACACTCAGTAAGCTTATGCTACGATAATTCTTGCACTCACTTCGCTCACCTTTATTTTTGTACAGGGGTACAATCACAGCCTTTTTCCACTCTGCAGGCACAGTTTCATTTATCCATGCCTTGTTACATATCTCCAGCAAGCACTTCATTCCATTCTCTTCACTACACTCAAGCATCTCTGCATACACCTCATCAACCCCAGCTGCTTTCCCATTTTTCAGCCGCTTCACAGCATTCTTCACCTGTGAGAGTGTCACGTCTCCTGGTACTGCATTCCTCCTCTGCACACCCCCAAAACCAATCATGTTTACAGCTGCTCTGCTCTCTCTATTCCCATTCATCAGGCTTTCAAAATATTCTTTCCATCTGGTCCTTACTTCATCTCTATGGGTTAATAATCTACCACCTGCATCCTTCACACCATCCCATTTCTTTCCGCTTTCACTTCTACACTTCTGCACCTCTTTCCAGAATAATTTTCTATTTTCAGAGTAGTTCGCGTTCATTTTTCTTCCTAGATCCTCATTTACCTCCTTTTTCCTCCTCACTAGTCTCTTTACGTGCTTCTTGCTCTCAACATATTCAGTTCTTATTTCAACTGAACCCTTATCCTATAACCACTTAAGCCACTTCTTCCTCTTTTCCTCCACCGCTCTCTTTTCCTCCTCATCCCACCATGCCGTACCTTTCTTGTTTGTTGTTACTCTTGCCACATCACAACCTCTCTAGCATCCCTAACTAAGCAATCCCTATATACATTCCACAGTCTGTCCAGATCCATTTCATTTATTCAGCAATTCTAACTCGTCCTCTACTTTGGTCTTGTATTCATCTGCCATTTCTTTGATCCTCAGCTTCTCAACTTTCAGTCTTTCTCCCTGACTGCTCCTCTTTCTCCTGATCCACCTCATTCCTCTCAGCTTGATCTTGCATATGACAATCATGATCTGATAGACCTCCACATCGTCCTCTCACCTCCCTCGTATCAGCAACCATTCCCATCATCGACCTCTCTACGAGCAGGTAATCAATCAAGCTTCTTTCAACACGATGCCCGTTCCCTCTATACCACGTATATTTATGTGCATCTCTGTGTTTGCAATATATATATAAAGTGGTGGCAGAATCGGTAGAGAGGCGGCCTGCAGTTCTAATGGACCCAGGTTCGAATCCCGGCTGGGTCAGGGAACAGTTTAAGGATTTGAATTTCTTAAAAAGCAGACTTTTCTGATCTACCAGATGACCTGGTAGATGTCATGTCATAGATGTACCCTCACTAATACCAATACACCAGTCCTGTATGAGACAGCCCTAACATGTATTCAATATGGATGGTGGGTGTTAGCGCCGAAGTGGTGACATGTGGAGATGTAGGAGGACTACTGGGCCCCAAGGAGGACTACTGGGACTTGGGAATAGGCCTTGACGCCTTTGCCCAGAGACGGACATGTTAAAAAAAAAATAACAAAAGTGTTGCATCACATCCTCCTGAATCTGCCATTTTTTGCTCCATTATCCCTCCACCTTCTTGTCTCACTGTTGTTGTTCACTTATCTGCAATACAAATTACATAGGTTAATTACCATGATCAGCCTGTTAGTGAACTATAAACATCCACACATATTAACCCTTGTCTGCCGGGGGTTTTCCGCTATCACCCACTCCTCCTTATGGGGAACTTCCGAGATTTTGGGAAAAATACCCTTACTTCAAACCCTAATATCTGCCAAACTATTAAAGCCAGAGAAAAATTAATAAAGCATAAGACTCATCAACTCTTCCTCTTTCAAATGAAAGTATTCCGAGGTCTCCAGGTGGTCCCGTTGATGAGTAAGGATTTGTTAAAGATGACTGGTTTTCCTTGTTTTGGCAGACTTATTCGAGCGTACGCCACTGCCATTGACCTTGGACTCGCTGGCTAGCATTGGCAGCACTGACTGGAGTGGCGATTGTAACATGCTCGGCCTCTCGGAATAAGAACATAAGAACATAAGAAGAGAGGATAACTGCAGTAGGCCGGTTGGCCCATGCTAGGCAGCTCCTAGAAGAGTCACTGAACTACTAGAATGAGATAAGGATAGCAAAGAAGAAGGCTCTCCCCCGCCCTCCAAACCCTCCAGCCGAAGCCGGCAGGAAAAAGTCAGAAAGAACACCACGCCGTATAGAAAAACTGGCGTGGACATTTTACAGGAAAGTGTGAAAGGAGAATAGAGACTATCATAGTGTAACCTGAAAAGAAAATTTATTTTTGAATTAGTATTGGTTATAATATTTTCTTTATTCTATATCCACCCCTTATTTGTCATATGCTTATCTAGCCTATGCTTGAAACTCTCAATGGAAGAGGCAGCAACTACTTTACTAGGTAGCTTATTCCATTCGTCTACTACTCTATTACCAAACCAATTTCTACCGATTTCCTTTCTGAAACGGAATTTTTCTAGTTTGAAACCATTATTTCTAGTTCTATCCTGTATGCTCACTTTAAGTACCTTGCTAATATCTCCCTTATTTATACCATTCATCCACTTAAAAACCTCAATTAAGTCTCCCCTTACTCTACGCCTCTCTAGCGAATGCAGATTTAGTCTTTTCAGTCTGTCTTCATATGACAGGGTCCGGACGTCATGTATCATTTTAGTCATTCTTCTCTGTACATTTTCTAACGAATTAATATCCATTCTATAGTAAGGACACCAAAATTGTACTGCGTAGTCTAAATGTGGCCTTACTAATGCTAGATAAAGTTTCAGTATTACTTTAGATGATCTATTGCTCACGCTTCTCGAAATAAATCCTAGGACCCTATTTGCTTTATTTCTCGCATTAATGCACTGTTGCCTTGGTTTAAGGTCGTTACTAATCATAACTCCTAGATCTCTCTCGCATTCCGATTTGCTAATTTCTTTGTTATCTAAGCTGTATTTAGTATCTCCAATGGTCTTGCCTACGTTAAGTACTTTACATTTTTCAACGTTAAATTCCATTTGCCAAGTTTTAGACCATTTGGACAATGTATCGAGGTCTTTTTGTAAGTAATGGCAATCGTCAGTCGAGTTAATGATACGCCCTATTTTTGTATCGTCGGCAAATTTGCTGATTCTGCTATTGACTCCTAAGTCTAGATCATTTATATATATGATAAATAATAAGGGACCGAGTACTGAACCCTGTGGTACACCGCTAGTTACTAATCCCCAGTCCGACTTAGTTCCATTTATTAATACTCTCTGCTTTCGTCCTTTCAGCCAGGATTCTATCCATTTTAAGATATCGCCGTCTATACCGTGTGCTCGAACCTTTCTAACTAACCTTTCGTGTGGGACTCTATCAAAAGCTTTACTAAAGTCCAGATAAATAACATCGTAAGCTTTATCGCTATCTACTAGACTGTTGTAAGGATGAGTCATCACCCCTTCCATGTGGGTCCCCATAGGGTTTTCTGCCCGTTTCATAACGCCACTATGCTCTGTAGATGTATGGGAAAAGAATAGCTCTTTATTTTTTGTACTCACTTCTTGCATCAGTTATAATAATTTCCTCTACAACGGCACTTATATTTATTTGTACATCACAATTACTGGTAATTGCACTTTGAGAAGTAAATGGTCTGGCTGTTTCATGCAGGATGGTTGAGCATGAGGTAATTACTTGTCCAGAAATTGTGACTAATTTGTACTAATCAAGGGCAATGTGAAAATATTACTAATGTTACACGCAACTTACATTTTTGCACTTCACATCACAAATACACTAGTGCTCACGTACTGAACGTTACTTTCTGAGTAATGAGGGAAAAAATTTAGTTACAGCCAACCAGGTCATTTTCTTTCCCATACACTTCTGGTTTTCTTTCATTGTACTAGATAGGCTTACTCAATCTATTTCCAATCATTGTTTCACAAATAACCATAAACAGTAACATTTATGCAATGCACTTGTAAGCCTTATTACAAAACACTTATTTCATAACACTTACTAGTTATAACTTATAATATCTTACATTTCACTTATGTGTAAAAAAAAAAAAACTTGTGCATACCTGTTTACTATTTACAATTTTCCACACACCTGCTCAGTCACTGAGCCCTTTCCTCGGCGGTAAGGGCAGAACTTCCGCAGGGGTTGATGATGCAATCGGCCCTGCGCATGGAGGGAAGGGATCGGATGGGGAGTATAAGAAAGACCTCACGTATCTATACTCTACCCTTGCCGTGTACAGACTGAGCCGTGTGTCAGTGGGGTACCTTGGGTACCTACCAAGCCTATGGTTGTCATAGAAAATGGCCGTGAGTTCAAAGGGTGGTGGGAAGGTGCTTGTGGTATATCCTGTCAGCTGGCGGTGCACCACACTCTGAAACGTGACACCTATGCACGTCAGCCGGCGGTTGGGGGTTAAATAAGTGCGGTGCATTACCTGCGATAGAATCTATTTGGGGACTAAACCGATGAGTAATAGACTTGTTGAACGCCACTGTCCAAGAAACATATTACTGACCATCACAAAACATTATCCTACCGCCAGCCTAAAAACACACAAAGAAAAACAAAAAACCCTCTGTACCAACCTTAATTTCAGTGAAATTATGGAAACATGTATGGATCTTAAAGTATTCCCTTCTCTCACGAAGCCCCACCTTTGCAAACTAACTGGCCCATTCTCTCATTTGAATGGTGAGTTTATGGTACAGGCACCTTGTAGACAAAGCTACACTGTCAAGCAATGGCTCCAGTTGAGACCGTACTCTCCAGATTCTACAATGGGGCTGGCCTTGTTCCCAAAACTATGTATTAAAGTGGTCAGTCTGTGTACATTACACAAACAATCATTCCCCTGTTTCATGAAGTTTCAAAAGCTCGGTACAAATAACATTTTAGGCAGTATCGCACTGGACAGAGCATTTGGTTCTATGAGAGAAGAATAGTCCTAATGGGCTTATTTTCATATCTGGCCTATTTTGCATGTTGAAACCTATAATCTATTTTACGATATAATATTCCACTAATATCGACATTTTTAACTTATAAGCATTAAAACAGAGCGCTTTATAAAAATATGCCGTACCATGATTACCACCCAGTTATTCATAACGGATCTGGACATAAAATAAATGTTAGATATGCCCTAAATATATTACATAAGAAATAATCTCTTAATAATATATATAAATCAGGTATCGTTGTAAAAAGTAGATAATTTCCAACGCACTTGTACAGAAATGAGCAACATTAGTGCTGAATACTGGAAATGCTAAGGATTAATAAAATGAATGTGTCAGAAAACGAAAATTTCAGTGTTAAAACAAGCCATTTCTCAATATTTTTTTTTCTACTATTTGTGGAAGAAAATGCATTTGTGGCCTGCAGTTGGTTACCCTAATGTGCCTAAATGTTGGAAAAAAAAAATATGGGTTGAATAGGACAGAGCTTTGATTCAACTAGGGTTTCAACTATTATTTTGTAACCCTGAAAATAGTATTGGGTCACTCTGGAAAATCGGCCGCTTAAAAAAGCAGCAGACTGTTTGCACTGTTGTCCATCCAGGATGTGTTCCTTGGCGAATATAGATACGATTGCTGGTGGCCAACCTTTTGTAGCAGACAGAACACCTTTTCTAACATATCTGGGGTTGGCCCCCTGGGAAGACATTTATTTGTCTTAAAGTTGATATACGCTAGAGCTGCGAAAATTATCAGTGCAGATATCAACTTCCATGTAGCCAAAAACTCGCAAGTGGTCAAATGGGGACGTGGATGGAATGTGGACTGATGTCGGTCGTGTTCTTGGATGAGGCTGAGATTTTAGCTCTCTTGCCTCAACGTGGCTCAGATTTTCGCCCTTTTCCACTTAACGTTGTTCAGTGGCAGAAAATGGTCCCACTGGGTCTCTACATCCTTTTCATAGCTCTTCCATGTGATTAGCATAATTCTAGTGGCAATCTTTTGTGTCAACTAAGTATTCAGGATGAGAGATGGCAGTTTTAGGCCAAATTAGAGTAAAATGAATACAGCATAGTATATACTGAATGTCTAACAGGCGTGAATGCAAGCGTTCTTTCTTTCTTTTTTTATTTGTTTCCTTTGCTTGTTGTCATTCAAAAGTACAGTTGGGGATCTAAGTGTAAATGTGACTGTTGTAGATAGTGTTTTAGAGGAAGACTAGAATCCAGGGCAAACTGACTAACATAAAGACCCTCGCACAGGTGACAGCATTAATGAAATCCTAATTGTACACCTGATTGTTAGTCTGGCCCCATGTTCAGTCGGTAGTGGAATGGACTAGCATTCTCAGAAATAATTACGGTCGAAATTCTTGCCGTATCTTACACTTGTTCTCGCAGGAAATACTAGAGGCAGAGGAAGGTTTGCTCTGTTTCCTTGCCTGTAGAGAACAGATGTAACGGAACTCTCTCTCTCTCTCTCTCTGTTCGTGTGTGTGTGTGTGTGTGTGTGTGTGTGTGTGTGTGTGTGTGTGTGTGTGTGTTTTCCCATTATACTGTATCTTATGAACGGCTTGTGCTATCAACTGTACCCCCCCTACAATATGTCTATGTATAACTTGACCCTTACTGGACACATACCTATCAATTAATCCTTGTATATCTTATATGTATATATCCTTCTAATTCCCTCCCCTAAACATGGCCATGTCTCCCCTACTGCCCCTGTATCATACTTATCCCTTGTACAAACCTCCCCGACCCTGCCTTAGTAATATAATCAAACACCATATACCTCCTGGTGTCAGGAGACACCATCTCAGCTACCCGGGGGAGTAGTGTACCCCCCCTACAATATGTCTACCCCCGATGTATATATGCCCCCCCCCCCAATGCATACATGCCCCCACTAAACTTGCTGACCTAGCACGCTTTCCCAGGGCCCAAGCCTGGGCAGAAGGCGTTACTGCGTCAGTTCTGAGCAGACACTCAAGAAGGGCAGACTATTGTACCATCAAATCAGAGTCCGTCATCACTTACGCCACTCGCTATCACCAAGCTGTCCGTAAACACTCCTATGACATCTTTCAACCAATCGACGTGCCTTCAACCCTACCATCTGCCAACATTACCGTCACCTCCCCTAACTTGCGCATGCTAACATTCCTCAATGACAGTGACTTCATTATGAATAAATTTTCTCTGGCCTTCAGCCGTTCATGGGTTCATCCAACAGTTGTGTTTCCCTCTGTGGTTATCGCATTCATAGGTTTTCTACTCATCATATGTGCAGTGCATTGTTGTCAGGAAAATGGAACGCCGACTCCAAGAAATCAGAGTCGCTACAGGCATAGTACGCCCTACACACGACGTAGAAACTCCCCGTACTTAGTGCCCTCACATTCAGTGACTACCAATGCCATCTGACAATTAACCAAACTGTGAACAGAACTCTTACTACTAGAAAATGATGGTATTTCTTTAATGCATTATTGAGTGACAGTGTATCCTACAGAAACTAACAAAAAAAAAAAATCCTCATATCTACTCCTTGTTTGTCATGTATCAAGATATTATTGTATAATCCCCATTATGTCTATGTATAACTTCGACCCTTACTGGACACATACCTATCAATTAATCCTTGTATATCTTATATGTATATATCCTTCTAATTCCCTCCCCTAAACATGGCCATGTCTCCCCTACTGCCCCTGTATCATACTTATCCCTTGTACAAACCTCCCCGACCCTGCCTTAGTAATATAATCAAACACCATATACCTCCTGGTGTCAGGAGACACCATCTCAGCTACCCGGGGGAGTAGTGTACCCCCCCTACAATATGTCTACCCCCGATGTATATATGCCACCCCCAATGCATACATGCCCCCACTAAACTTGCTGACCTAGCACGCTTTCCCAGGGCCCAAGCCTGGGCAGAGGGCGTTACTGCGTCAGTTCTGAGCAGACACTCAAGAAGGGCTGACTATTTTTGTCAGAGCTCGTAATAAACTCCTTAACTAGCTGTTTGTACACGGAGTTTCTATCACCAAAGTATTGCAAGTTAAACAACATAAAACTTTCAGGGTATCAAGATATGGCCAAAATCTTGGCCGAGTTCGAAAATGGGGACTCTGGGGCAAGGTCAAGGTCAGCAAAATGGCTGCCAAAGGTCAACTAATTTTTATTGCCCGCCTTTAGCACCATTATATCTCATGAACGGCGGGAAATATCAAAATGAAACCTTCAGGGTATCAAGATATGGACAAAATCTTCCGCCGCCCCATTCCCCCCGAAGGCAGCCGCCCCCTGATCTCCCCGGGGGTGGCGCTCCCTGGCCCCCCCAGGGATGGGCGCCGCCATCCCCTCCCCCCCCGGGAGGGTACAGGCCCTTGGGCCTCTCCCGGGGGGCGCCGTCTGCGGGGCCCCACCCTCCAACCCCCCGGGGCCCCCCCCAGTGGGCCCACACCACTCGGCTCCCTCCCGCGTGGGAGGCGCTGCCTGTTTGCAACTTGGCAAGCAGTATATTCTGGCGAGTGATTAGCATTCGGCTCCGGAATGTTTTTCTTCATTTGTATTTGTGTTTATTTGTGTTTGTGTGGTTGTTTGTGTTTTTTGTTTGTGTGTTTGTGTTTATTTGTGTGTATGTGTGCCTGTGTTTGTGTTTGTGTTTCTGACTGTGTTGTCATATATATATATATATATATATATATATATATATATATATATATATATATATATTGTTACATAGCCTATGATTTCATCATCCTTTGTGTAATTTTAACGCACAGTATGCTGCATGTTTGATCACGAGCGTGTTCTGCCTCAGTCCCCCCTTCTACCGTTATAGTAGAGTAAGTCGTCCTTTCTGTTATTCAGTGCGGGATTGTCGACCGTTTGTCCCCATCGCTTCATTTGCGCGTCCTTATTACAAGTTGTATCAGGCTCTGCTGGCCCCTATATAATGAGCTCAGTCTCTGCATCATGGCCACTTAGATCTGCTCCTCACTTTGTTCACATCTCTGTCCTCCCCTATACAGATATTATTATTGTGAGTGCTCAAGAAATCTCCAACCATCTAGCAGCTGTGTGTAATTTGAGTATTACTGTTATTGCATTTTTTCTTGTACTGTATAGCATAAGTTTAATTTGTAGGCTTAGTGAAGTTTTTGTAATTCATGTATGGATCTTTATGTCAGTCATTTTTGATAATAGTTTGTATCTGTAATAATTTATCTGGCATTCACTGAGTATTATCTGGTATCTCATTTTATCAGGGCTGACTTAGATAAATTTACACTTGCTAATTTCGTGTTAATAGAGGCTATTGCAGTTAACCATATATTTAACCTGTTTATTTGCCATTACATTATCTTTATGAGTCCTGAATGTTTTGTTGTTAGTTTGTGCATTAAACTTTAACTTGTAATTTTACCTAACTCTTTTGTTTTGAACCTGGAACTTTACGGGACAGTAGTGACTCTTCGTATTCTCACTTAAAGTGTACATTATCTTTTTCTGTTCCGTAACAATATATATATATACAGTTCATATATAATATTGTTCACAGACAGACAGGCACGGTTGAAGAAAGAACGTCCTTCTGATTTCGTTGGCGGAGGTAATTAATTGATCAGATAATCATCATGAACAATCTTATTCTCACGATTATCCACGGGGTGTGTGGGACGGAGAGTTGGGATAAAAAAGGAGCAAAAAGTTAGGGTATTATTACTAGGTAAATACAACATCTGTGGTCCGTAACAGTATTTGTTTATGATACTGAAGCTCCAAAGACCAGATGAGGTTCACTGGAGGATCAGACTTTTTCGGAGGGCTTTTTGTGGTGGTCAGACAGAATCCCTTTACCACAGTTCCGTCTATATTAATTTTTTCTTGTCACATCCACACAACTTACATATGCTTAGCAGATATTTTTCGATTTCCAGGAATTGGGTATATATAATCTGCAATGACTCCTAGGAGTATAATTGTCTCCACAGAAGAAGAACATGGTCGCAATGGGTAACAAGAAGGTACGAAACTTCATCGTACTAAGTGGGTTAACTCTTCCCCAAGCTGACGAAGTACGGATGGAGGAATGAGATTTGTAGTGAATGTGGGTATTTAATGGTTATGTTGATGTGAACTGGAGTTTGAATATTGGTATCATGCTCTTTCTCTCCGACATGGAGAGTATTTATTCCCCCCTGTTTGTTTGTTTGTTAGAAGGATTACTAAAAAACTAAGAGAGAGATTTAGATAAATTCTGGTGGGTAGATAGCCCATGTCCCAGGGAACAATCGATTAACTTTTGAGACCGATCCGGATCGTATTACAGATTCTGGATCCGGAAAACACTTTTTGCGAATCCCTCATGAATGATGAGAAAACCTAACCCATTATGAAGAGTGGGTTGGAAATTGCGTTGACCTTGTCGGAGAGATAACTGAATGTCACTCTAGTTTTACTTTAATTTGGACCAGATTTGTGTCCTTTTACAGCTTTTTGAATGGAGCTTAATGGCAGAATGAGACAATACTACGGATCTACATTCTTTCCATAGCACTTCTTTTATGATAACCATCAGATTTTAGTTCTACTGTATTCTTATAACCCAACATTCATGATCGAGAGGTGGCAGTTTTAGGTAAAGTTAGCGTAAAAAGAGTTTAGAGTTTACCACTTTTTCAGATGAAGCTCGTGTTGTATATGAACCGACTCAGTTCTTATAATTGTAAAGGCGCAAACACGCCTCGAGTGCTAGTGAACTGCTCTGACAGAAATGGCGCTCCTTAGATAGAGACCAAATTGATAATAATAATAATAATAATAATAATAATAATATTATTATTATTATTATATGTAGTGCTGCTCTCGGGTGTCTGCCCTTTCCACTCCTCCATCCTTCTTTCCTTCGATCCTCTTCTGTCTTTCTTTCCTTCATTCTTTCCTCGTCCTTCTGCCTACAGGTGAATTTACACTCCCTCTACTGTCTTTCTTTCCTTCATTCTTTCCTTTTCCTTCTGCCCGTGGGTGACTCTACACTGAGTGACAAGCCAAATGATTTCCTGTGCACTAAGAAACCATCTACGACGCTGGGTGGTAACTATATAAACTAAATTATGGCGCCTGGTGGTTTAGTGGGTAATTACGGCGGTTCAGTCGGATTTAGACTGTGAAAGTTTATATCCAAGGGATGGTTGGGGTTTATTGCTCACTTAATGCCACTGAGGGATGAGTGAGGCTGGTCACTCTCTTCTTAAATGTCAGAACCACCTTGCCTAGCCCCGGACTCCTAGCTCCTCATTGGGCGACGTAGGATTGGATGATGGATGGATGGATTACTACTACTACTACTACTACGACGACGACGACGACGACTACAATGGCGCCTTGCGGAGCGAGAGGCGGTGTTATGTTTTTTAGAACAACTAGTCAGTGGTCAAGGTCACAGGGCAGGATCAGAATTCGACCATGTGACTGTGAGTGAACAAAACAGTAAACAGTTTTTATTTGATTTAAATCAAACTTGGTGGATGAGTTGAGGATTACTCAGTGTGACTTACTGTTCGCGAGAGAGAGTGATCATTAGGTCAAAGTCCCACGGCAAGATTAGCCTAAACAGTTTTTATCTAATACAGACTAAATGGATGCGTTTCGGTTAAAACAAGTAAAATGAAATTCAATTTTAAGAATAATCATATCGGAAGTGAAGGTCACAGGGAGAGGTCAAAATGTTAGGGCATTGGACATAGTAAGCTCAAACAACTCCTGTCTGATTTCAACTAATTTGATGGAAGGGCTAAGGTTTATGCAAGCATGAAGTGTTTCTATTTTTATAGTAATCTGTCGAAGGCCAAGGTCACGGGACATTAAGTCAAATTTGTTGCCCTAAGATCAGTCAATGGACGCAGATGCTGCACTACGAGTGCTTCTTTATTGGCCAGCTCCATGCTGCCTTTAATGTTAGTTGTGCTTTCTTTCTTGCAGGCTTGTATTAGCCAGCTCCATGCTGCCCTATTGACAGTCGCATTTTCTTTCTTGTAGTCTTTTATTCTTGTTTAATTGTGGCAGGCACTTCTACCCTTCAAAATTAACCGATTCCAACCAAACCTGACCACAATGACCAGTTTGTGTCCTAGTTGTGTCCACAAGGTTTTGGTTGTTAGGCAACTACTCGTTGCCTAACAACGGCCGAAAAATTTCTTTTCGTACTTTTCACATTTTGAACTGTAGAAGCATTACTAATGGGCATAGAAAGTCCCGACTTCTTTAAGCATAATCTTGAGGTCATTCCCTATCGGAAATGGTCATCCATTTTTTCCCCTCTCTCCTCTAGTTTGGTAGTGGCAACCCTGCAAAGATTGGCCTAAGTGTCCGTAGCAGTCTGATTTAATTGTGGCAGGCACTTCTACCCTTCAGAATTAACTGAATCCGACCAAACCTGGAAACAATGACCAGCCTATGACGTAGTTGTGTCTGCAAGGTTTTGATTGCTAGGCAACTACTCGTTGCCTAGCAACAGTCCGCATAGCCCATCCGCGGCCTTTGGTCCAAAAATTGTCGGGACCCAGTGGCTGGCCCAGGCAACATTATTGCAGATTTCGATAATCGATTTTGTTTGCAAAATTGAAGAGAAACGTCTGGCGCACCTGGCAATGCAATTTTTAGCTTCCTAAACCCATCCTGCACTTCACAATGAAACGCAAAAAAATCGCAAAATGATTCCATACACGCCAGTGAAAAACACACAGAGGAGCGAAAGGAACATCACACCAAGAAATATCCATATTCCCTCTCCCCCCCAAAAAAAAAAAAAAAATACAATGGTTCTGAAATGGTTTGAAATGACCAGATATGTGTATTACGAGCACAATCAGTACATAATATGGGAGATTTCACTAAAAAATATTAATTTATTTCACATTCTTTAATGTTTATTGTGTTTATGCATGTATCGAGTTAATTCTGTTGTCTGGGTGGTTTAGTTTGTGTCCAAAGAGAACCGAGAGGGTTGGTATATTTAGACTCTAACCAGGTGAGGGTCCTCCTTTGTGTGTACAGACTGAACCACAACGGCCCACTCAAAGCTGCATATTGTCACCTACCTGCTTAATATTATTATTATTATTATTATCATAATTATTATTATTATTATTACTGTACTTGTTTTTGTTATCGGTTTATTATTATTATTATTATTATTATTATTGTTGTTTGCACTTTTTTCTTCGATCTTGATGATGTGCATGAATGTACCCTAGAGTGACGCAAGTCCTTGTGCCAAATATAAATTCCTTGACCTATTTTTGAAGGTGATATACTCATTTTTTCTAAAACTGCATATTTGAAATTGAAATATCTCAGAAATTAATTGAGATACAGCTATTTGGTTGAAAATCATATAATAGAGAGGTTTGTGGAATAATTTTGGCTTAATATTTTGCCATTTAGCCTAGTAGAAAGTACCTCATTCAAATGTGTTCGTTTTTTTCTTTGGAACACGTTTCAGAGAACACCACAAAAGCTTTAATAGCTGTAACTTTCCAATGTATAGCTGTGGCCCCTCTTATGATATGAGAGGAATATGGCTACAGTTAGGCATACAGTTAGGGAGTTACTGAGACAAACGTAAATTTACACACTGGTTATTCGACACCTTTGTCTTCAGATCTTGTTGAAGTTACACAAGAAGTTCAATTAGGATCTCCGGATTTTGATTTTATTTCACATTCCTTGTATACCATAAATAGTTCTGGCGAAACTTCTTTACTGTGGCCACACAATAACAATAGGTAACTATAGTCTCACCAATCTAAAACCAAGGTTTGGGTGGGGTCTGGCGCTGGGTGCAGCCATGCCATACTTACTAAACGAGCGATGAGTAGATTCTGTTATATATGTAATAGGCATCACAGATAGGTACACACATACTAGTACAATATAAACGTAAGTATTCTAGCATATCAAAGGAAGGTAAACTTGTAATGCATATGGCTCTTGTACATCAATAAAGAAACTTGGCATACATATTTTACAGTGTTGCTGAAAAAAATGTGGTTACTTTTACCGACTTTCACGGTAGTTCTAAGTTGGGTAAGTAATGTAACAATTACGTTTATAATATAATTTGAAGGAATCAGTAGAACATACGCTATTTTCTTAATAGAAATAAATAAGTAAAAACACTCACGAGCGGCAACATCCAGGCCCATACTGGGAATTGATCCATTGGAGGGAGATTTAAGCTTCTGTCACGTGCTTCCACTGTTCACTTTCTGTTATATATATAACAAATTATATTTATGACTTAAATTAGTTTGTCTTTACACACACACACACACACACACACACACACACACAGAAGTGGGTGAAGTCATGTCAGGCCAGGTGGTGAGATGTGAGCGGACGAATTCTAACGGTGTCAGGTCAGCCACTAGCCAATCAGTGTATAGGAAACAAGGCAACGCTGTACGCCGGGAAATCCCCGGCTGGACTCCACCCAAACCTTGGTTTTAGATTGGTGAGACTATAGTTATTATTATCATTATTATTATTATTATTATTATTATTATTATTATTATTACCTCCGCCAACGAAGCTGGAGAAGGTATGTATTCATCTATGTTTGTTTGTCCTCACGATGTCTCTGAAAAATCTCAGTGAAGTTAAATGAAATTTTGTGGAAGGGTGGGCTATGGGCTAAGAAAGAATTGATCAAATTTCGGGGCAGATCCGATTCCGGATCCTATGTATCTCTAAAAGTTCTCGTGAATTTCAATAAAATTTTGTGGAAGAGTGGGCCATGGGTCAAGGAACAAATTTATTAAATTTTGGGGTGGATCCGGATCCTACGTATTCCACACAATATCTCCACAGATCATTTGCTAACTGACTGCCTTGCTGGTTAGACCTGCTGGACTGCTCTGTGAGTACCCTCAGCTAAGTGCCCTGTTTCAGTGTTTTGCGTGTGTGATTACAACAATGTGAAAGTATTGCGTCTAGGTGACTGACCTGGCTGATTGTCTGGTCGCTAGGTATAGTTTAAGAAGTGTAAATATGGTTGTTTAACGTCTGTGAGTCTGTGAGTCTAATTGTTAGCTTTATTTGACAGATGGTATTGAGTAAGGGACTCAGTTTATTTTTGTGTGATGTGTGTGACCGAGTGTTGGGTGATTTGGATGGCGATCTGCACTGCTTTAAGGTAACTGTGTCTGTTTATGGTCGAAAAAACAAAAGAATCTCTGGCTCCTGCTATCTGGAATTCATGAACTTTGCTCGATACTGACCAAGACACGACCATACAGTGAAACTGCTCTTACTGTCCATGAACTAAGAAGATGTAAAACTGACACTGCTGCCTTGTCTGAGACTCGCCTCTCAGAAGAGGGCAAACTAATTGAAACAGGAAAAGGGTATATCTATTTCTGGAAGGGATATTCAGATAATGTAAACAGAAACCATGGTATTGGCTTTGCAGTCTCAAGCAACGTACTACAGAATATCCAAGAAACGCCTGCTGTTATATCTGTGAAGCTGATGTCTTGGCACAAACCACTCTGTAAAGGCCAATATGCAACACTTTTCAGTGCGTATGCTCCAACACTTGATTCTGAGGATGCCATCAAAGATTCTTTTTATGACTCTTTGGATGCTACCATTTGCTCAATACCACAGAATAAGAAACTGATCCTGCTTGGAGATTTTAATGCCCCAGTAGGAAAAGATAATCTTGTCTAGCATGGCATTATAGGATGCCATGGTATTGGTAACATGAAAAACAATGACCTAAGACTGCTTTCCTTATGCTCAGAACACAGTTTGGTCATCAACAACACCATTTTTTCAACTTAAGGATAAACACAAGACCACATGGATGCATCCAAGACCTAGACATTGACACCTAACTGACTTTATCATTGTAAGGCAGTGACATCGAAGAGAAGTTTTTATAATCCGAGCTATGAGAGGTGCTGAATGCTCAACAGACTATAACTTTATACTCACCATATTGCAACTAGTCATACACCCACATATGCACTGCAGACCATCCACCAAGAAACCAAACTGTTGTAGTTTAAAGGATGTGGCAACTTGTAACACCTACCACAGCATTGTTACAGACAAGCTTGCTCACTGCCCACCACTTGATCCAAACAAGAGTACAACAAACCTAGATGCAAAGTGGCTGAACATTTACACTGCCTCAAAGCACTGTGGAAGAAATGCTAGGCTTCCCCACTAGTTGCCATAAAGACTGGTTTGATGAAAATGCTGTGGGCATACACGACCTTCTTGCAATGATGAATAGAGCACATATCTGGTTAGCTCCATCTCGCTCCTTAACTCTAAAAACTGAATTCCAGAATCTCAGAAGTGAAGCCTAGAGAAAACATCGTGAAATGAAAAACAGATAGTGGACTGAGCAAGTAAATGAGCTGCAAGGAGTGGTCGATATTAACGGCCAACATTTGTACCACAAGTCCATTAAAACCATCTATGGACCAACCAAACACAACATAAACCCTGTGCAATCAGCCGAAAGAGAGCTCTTGAAAGACAAGCAAGCAATCCCAGAAAGATGGACGTGGCACTTCGACACCTTACTGAATGGAAGAAACCTGGTGGAGAATGATGTCATTGAGAACAGTCCAAATGCCCCTCAAGAGGCAGATCTTGATGTCCCACCTACACTTGCAGAAACGGATCAGGCCCTGATGGCATACTCTCTGAACTAATAAATAGAAAGTGGCCATTCTCTTCACCTGTGCCTCCATAACCTCGTACTGACTGTCTGGAACTAAAACAAATTCCATCTGTGTGACCTACTTCAGATAATGGAACCATCTACAGGTAGAAAGGGGACCTCTCAAAATGTGACAGATATAGAGGTATCTCCCTTCCTGTGAATGCTAGCAAAGAACTAGCCAAGAATATGTTATCCAGACTACCAAAACTTCCAGCTGAGCCAACACTTCCTGACACACAATTTGGGCTTCGGAACGAACGAAGTACCTATGATACGATATTCGTTGTCCTGCAGATAGAAGGGAAATGCCAAGAGCAGAACCATGACTTTTATATTTCATTCATCAATTTAGCAAAAGCATTTGACACTGTCAACAGAGATCTTTTATGGGATGCTCTTTCAAAATCTGGAGTTCCAAACAAATTTCTTTCCATCCTAAAGACCCTGCATGACAACATGGATGTTCGTGTGTCCATAGGTGGGAGAAAGTTCGAACCCTTTAATGTGAATTTGTGTGTAAAGCAATGATGTGTCCTGGCTCCTGTCATTTTCACCATCCATCTCATTGCTGTCACCCTTTTGATTCACCCACAAATGATCCCAGACGATGGAATAGAAATCCAGTTCCGTTTAGATGGTACCTTATTTAATCTCAGACGTCTTCAAGCACAAAGACTGAAATGGCTCATTTCTTAGAGCTAAAGCATGTTGATGACTGTGCTGTCCTTGCACTTAGACCAGAAGCCCTACAACAGTCTCTCATCATCATTACCAGTATGTACCATGCAATGTGGCTCCGAAAAAATGCCAATAAAACAGAAACAATGTCTCATAGAAACAACGCAGCAGGCCCTCTTCCATTTAAAATAAATGGCGAAGATGTAAAGCTGGTGGAAAATTTTACCTACTGTACCATGGAAGTGTGCTCACAGATGAACATAAAATGAATGCAGAAGTCTTTGCACGAATCAAGCACGCATCTCATATCCAGAGTCTTTGGAAGCACCAACTCGGGAATCGAGATGAAGGTAGTAATATAAACAGCTGCATGCCTCTCCACCCTCCTATATGGTGCAGAATCCTAGACTATTTAACCAACGTCACATCAAACAGCTTGAGGCTTTTCACATCCGATGTTTACAGCTCATCCTTCGACTCAGATGGAAAAATAAAGTCTCTCACTCACAAATCCTCCAGCGGGCAAAGTCAGTTATCACAGAAACCATGCCAGCTCAAAAAAGCCTGAGCACTGCCTTCCCCCTCAGATTCTGTATGGCCAACTCCCTGCAGCACATTGCAACCCAGGGGGACAGAAGAAGAGTGAGAAAGATCATGTAAGGACGACTATGAAGAAAAGCAAAATCGCATCAAAAGAGCTTGAAACCAATGCCTCTGACAGAAAGTAATGGCAAGCCCTCTGCAGCTCTCGACTCTCCAACTCGAATTCTTCCCGCTTCTTCTGGCACCTTGCCAAAAACTTTTCTAACAACTTTACTTTATCATCTTTCCCTCCTCTTTTCTACTCTGATGGCTCTGTAACAACAGTATTTCTTCTACTGATAAAGCAGATCTCTTCACTTGGACTTTCTCCTCCAGTTACGTCTTAGACGATTCCGGTGTTGTTCCTCCATCACTTCCCCCCTCTGACTTCCTCATGTCTGACATTGAAATATCTTCAGCTGATGTATTTTCTGCCATTACTGGCCTCAGTACTAACAAGGCATATGGGCCTGATGGAGTCCCTCCTGTTGTCCTCAAGAATTGTGCTTCTGTGCTTACACTCTGCCTAGGTAAACTCTTTCACCTTTGTCTCTCAGCTTGTATCTTTCCTTCTTGCTGCAAGTTTGTTGTCATTCAGCCAGTCCCAAAGATGGGTGACCATTCCCAACCCTCTAACTATCATCCAGTTGCTTTAACATCCTGTGTCTCAAAAGTTTTCGAGTCAGTTCTTAATAAAATTTTTTTAAATCATCGTTCCTATCACAACCTTCTTTCTGATCGTCAGTATGAGTTCCGTCAGGGAAGTTCCACTGGCGATCTTCCCACCTACCTTTCAGACTCCTGGTCATCCTCGTTTCGGGACTTTGGCGAAAGCTTTGCCATTGCACTTAACATCTCAAAGGCTTTTGATCGGGTCCAAACTGCCCTCTTACGGTTTCTATCCTCCTATCAGTGCCTTCATCTGTAGCTTCCTTTCTGGTCATTCTATGGCCGATGTTGTAGACGGCCATCATTCTTCTTCTAGATCTATCTACAATGGTGTTCCTCAGGGCTCTGTCCTATCACCAACTCTCTTCCTTTTATTCATCAATGACCTTCTAAGCTGTACATCTAACCCTATCCACTCGTACGCCGATGATTCCACCCTTCACCTTTCCATTCAGTTCCCACAACGTCCATCTCAGCAGTTACTTCAACAAACAAAGGATGAGGCTATGGCACACCTAATGTCTGACTTGGCTTGTATCTCTGACTGGGGTAAGAATAATCTTGCTGTTTTTAATGCATCAAATTCTCAGTTATTACACCTATCAGCCCGACAGAATCTTCCACAGGAGTACCCACTAATGTTTAATAATATCCAGCTCAATCCTGCATCATCCTTGATCATGCTTGGGGTTTCATTCACTCGGGACTTATATTGGAAAGATCATATTACATCTCTTGTAAAATCTGCTTCCGAGAGATTAGGTGTGCTAAGCCGACTCCATATCTTCTTTACCCCTGCACAGTTGTTGACTTTATACATGGTGTTTATTCGCCCCTGTATAGAGTACAACTCTCATGTGTGGGGAGGCTCCCAACATACAGCTCTTCTCAATAGGGTGGAGTCAAAAGCTTTTCATCTCATTACCTCCTCCTCTTACTGGCTTCCTTCAACCTCTGTCTCTTCGTCGCACTGTTGCATCTTTATCTCTTTTCTATCGCTAGCTCACTGGTCACTGCTCCTCCGAACTGTCTGCTTGCCTATCTCCACCTCTACGACGGGTACGTAGCACCCGTCTAACAACAAACTCTCATCCCTTTTCTGTCCAGCTCTCTAATGCAAGAGTTAACAGTTACTCCCAGTCCTTCATGTATGCAACAGGTCAACTCTGGAACTGTCTCCCTCTGTCTGTACTTCCTACTTCCTATGATCTCCAGTCTTTCAAACGCAGTGTGTCCAGACATCTCGAAATGAACGAATCTTGAATATGGCTCTCTTTTGTATTGTTTTTTCTTGGAAAGAACTGTTTGCGGGCTCCCAGCCTTTGACTCCTTCTTCCTCGCGTAAAAAAGAAGAAGGAACCATTCAGCTCGAAGAAGATCGGAACCTGGCCAGAGAAGAACGTAGACAACGGAGGCACAACCAACACAGAGGTCTCCCAGAAAACCCAGACTTGACATGCCAACTGTGTGGCAAAGTTTGCGGATCCATAATAGGTCTGCACAGCCCACTAAGTGCTATAGCCACAGGCACTGGCATCAACGACTGGCAAACACACCATCAGTGTGAGAATAGCAGTCGTCATCTTCTGTGATAAAGCAGTTTTAAGTGTGTGTGTGTGTGTGTGTGTATATGTGTGTGTGTGTGTGTGTGTGTGTGTGTGTGTGTGTGTGTGTGTGTGGATCCGAGCGAAGGCCATTATTCAGGCGTATGGAGGCAAGGGGGGAAAGAGATCGATGATGTTGGAGGGACGTGGGACGGAAGGAAGGAAGGAAGGTCAGGAAAGGCGAGGAGTGAGGGAGTGAAAAGAGTGGAAATGTGAAGGTTTGTATATTATGTGACGAGGTCTCTCTCTCTCTCTCTCTCTCTCTCTCTCTCTCATGTCCATGAGAGAGAGAGAGAGAGAGAGAGAGAGAGAGAGAGAGAGAGAGAGAGAGAGAGAGAGAGAGAGGCGGACAGGTAGACAAACTTACAGAGAGATAGTCACAGACAGACAGACAAACAGACATACAGAGACAGGCAAACACAAACACAGGCAACCATAGACAGACAGAGAGACAATCAGAGGTAAACAGACAGGCAAACAGACAGATAGACAGGTACAGAGAAAGAAAGACAGATAGACACAGACAGACACAGACACAGACAGTCAGGGACAGACAGACAAAGTCAGACAGACAGGCAGACACAAACAGACAGGCAAAGAAAGCAGAGGATCTTTTATAACAGTCGTTTCTAAGGTAAATCTTTGAGCAAGATGATTTATTTATTCCCGTTTATTCAGTTATATCTCTAACGAACGCTTCACAGGCAAGCAGGAGTAAATATGAAGTGAAATAATGCAGCCATACAAAGTGGCTATTGTTAATAATCCGTTACTGTGGAAACTTGCTATGTAAGAATTAAAATTGGTTATTATCTTTACAACAGAGGTAGCTTTAGTGCTCTGTTCCAGCTATCCTCTCACCATTTGATAAAGACTTAATCGTACGTGTCCGGGTCTTAAAGCTATATTTCATTCACTTTAAACTGGCCCAAATTTTCACCCTTTTGCTGATTATTTCACGTAGCTCAGTGAGAGAAAAAGACAATACTGTGGCTGTAGTGTACACATCCTTTCTGCAGCACTTTTTCGTGACTAGCGTCATATTCTAGTGTTAATCTATTGTTAAAACTCAGCATTCAAGATGGAGGAATGAAAATTTTAGGTCAAAGTAAAGTGAATATATTATGGTACATTATTCCTTTCACGGTATCGAGAACTACAGTGTTTTAGTGTAGCGTTCACGAGAGGGTTTTATTCAGCTAGGAATGAATCCCATGAGGCTGAGTGTATTAACATCCTTTACGTATACTTCCCAAGGTCGAATGGAAACATGGCTGAGGAAGATAAGAGTGGCCCTCTGAGAAGCGCAATGCGAGGAAGGAATGGACAGCGAGGAGGGAAGTGACAGGAAGAAGCTAGGAAGTGGCAATGGAAGAAGGCAGTGAGTGAAGCAGAGGGTGGAAGGTCATGGAAAGTAGGTCGGAAGGAAGTCCAGTTAAGGAAGAAGATACGAGTGGAAGGGAAGGAGAGAGAGAGGGCGAGAGTGAGAGATGGAAAAGTAGGTAGGAAAAAGATGACGTAAAAGAGGAAGCGGTGGGGGATATGGTAGAAGTTGGTCGGAAAGAAAGACATCTGGGAATGAAAATGCAAATGGTATTAAATTGCTGGGGTGAGGTAGGGACGCGACACGAAGGAGAAAGAACAGGGGTTGGCAGGAAGAGAGTAGGAAAGGAAAGAAAAAAAAAAAAGGAAAGGAAGAGAGATAGGGAGGAAAATCTGGAAGGAATATGTTAGGAAGGGAGGAAAAAGAAGAGGGAAAACATTGAAAAAAAGGTATTGTAACTCTTAGCGAGAGGGAATTTCGAGTAACAGTGAAGAATTAGTGTGAGGCAGGGACATGGCAGACGAAGGAAAGGCAGAGGGAGTCAGGAAACGATACTGTACGGATGCGTATGGGAGACTAGGACATGGCAGGGGTAGTATGGTAAGAAAGGCATGACAGGACACTGTATAGAAAAGTATGATAGGACATGGTAGAGGTAAGGTAAAGCGAGAGAGGAATAAGGACTGAGAACAGCGATAGGTCAGGTACAGGACAGAGGAAGAGAACGTAAGAAGGTAAGGGAGGGAAAGGTAGGGAAGGGGACGGACCAGAGTGTAATAAGGGAAATTATGGAAGGAGTGGCGGTTGATTAGGACGGGAGGAAATGGCAGTGCACAGAAGACCGTGGCTGGTCAATAAATGGTATGGAAGAGGAGAAACACTGTGGGTAAAAGCATTAGAGGAACGGAGGTGTGCGAGGAAAGGCAAGGGTAAGGTAGGAGATAGTACAGCTGAGAAGAACGCGGAAGGAGAGGAGAGCGATGGGGGACGACACTTGGCAATACGATTAGATGAAGACGAAAAGGGAAGGAGGAAGAAATAAAGCTTAGAATTAATACCTATCCAAGCGTCATTAACTCAGTTTTATATATACATACATATATATATATATATATATATATATATATATATATATATATAATGTTATTGAATCTACTTTTAGCATACGGAACACAGTCATCGAATTTACATCGAAATCCCCAAATGCGCTGTTGGGTGAACAGGGACAGGGCAACCAAATCCCCAATTGTATTGAACAGGGGCAGAGGACTAATGGAAATTGTCCAATAATCTCACTGGCCTCCAAATCGAAGTCCAGGCCTTCGAGTTGTGAGTTGGATATCCTACCACTGCACCACCGGCCACTGCAGGAATGGAAGAGCCAGAACACCGCCAGGAGGAAACAAAGGGAGAATACGAGTACAAGGAGTGGTGGGAAGGGGAAGTAAAGAACACAGTGACCTGAATTTTCGTCAGTTGGGAAGGTTCCATAGCATCTTTTCTTCCGCGATGATTCTTGTATATTACGTCTTAACCATTTTCATGCATACCTGTATAATCTTTATAATGACACCATAGACTGAACTGATAAAATACAGGACATATAGGGTGCCATATGCAGAAATAAAATGAACAGAGTAAATGTAAGAGAGCATCCCACAACGACGAGAATACAGAACTAAGTCTCATGTTGTGGTGCCGAACACTGGCTTCCATGTTTGGCCTCTCTGTACAAGCCAGTTGCTGCCTATTGGTAACCAGTCTGTGCTGTGGTACGAGACTACTGGGGCTAATTTGAGTCGTGTGTGTGTGTGTGTGTGTGTGTAATCTTATGTATGTATTTTTGTTTGTGTGTTTGTGCTTATGTGTGCTTGTGTGTGTTTGTGCTTGTATTATCTAAAGTTTGTTTGTTTGTTTGTGTTTGTTTTTTGCATGTGTGTGTTTTGCTTATGAGTGTTTTTGCTTATGTTTCTGCTTGTGTGCGTTTTTGCTTGCGTGTGTTCTTGTGTGATCGTTTGTGTTTGTGTTTATGTGTTCGTGTTTGTGTTTGCGTGTTTGTATATTTGTGAGTGTTCGTGTTTGTGGGTGTTTGTTTGTGTGTTTCTTTGTGTGTGTTTGTGTTTGTGTGTGGGTTTGTGTTTGTGTATGTGTGTTTGTGTTTGTGTGTGGGTTTGTGTTTGTGTATGTGTGTTTGTGTTTGTGTGTGTGTTAGTTTGAGTGTGTGTGTTTGTGTTTGTGTGGGTTTGTGTTTTTGTGTTTGTGTTTGTGTGTGCTGTTTGTGTGTGTTTCTGTTTGTGGACATGTTTATGCTTGTGTTCGTTTGTGTTTGTTTGTGTGTTTGTGTTTGTGTGTGTTGTGTTTATATGTGTTTCTGTTTGTGGACATGTTTATGCTTGTGTTCGTTTGTGTTTGTTTGTGTGTGTTAGTGTTTGTGTGTTTGTGTTTGTGTGTGTTTGTGTGTTTGTGTTTGTGTGTTTGTGTTTGTGTGTGTTTGTGTTTGTGTGTGTTTGTATTTGTGAGTGTTTGTGTGTATTTGTGTGTGTTTGTGTGTGTGTTTGTTTATATGTTTATGCTTGTGTTGGTTTGTGTTTCTGTATCTGTTTATGTGTGTGATAGTCATTTTGTTTGTGTATTTGTTTATGTGTGTGTTAGTCATTCTGTTTGTACTTGTGTGTGTGTGTGTGTGTGTGTGTAATTCACCGGGTCGGTCAGGATCATTTGATGGTCGTGATCGTCAGCTTTTACCCTCCCGGAAGGGAGCTGAGAGCTCATTTAGTCCGATCTAAAGGCAAGGCTGTGACCTTCACACAAGCACACACTCGTCCCCTTGCTCAAGGGGGACAGTAACCACCCACTTCGTCAGTGAAACTTTTCGCAACATGAGCGAGGCGCGAACTCTCGTCCACCAGTTGGCAAGCGAGAACGTTACCACTGCACCAGCAAGCGGTGTGTGTGTGTGTGTGTGTGTGTGTGTGTGTGTGTGTGCTTGTTTTGTGTGTGTGTTTGAGTGTGTTTGTGTAAGTGTTTTGTGTATTTGAGTGTATTTTTGTTTGTGTGTCTGTTTGTGTGCTTGTTTGTTTGTTTTTGTGTTTGTGTTTGTGTGTGCTGTTTGTGTGTGTTTGTGTGTGTTTCTGTTTGTGGACATGTTTATGCTTGTGTTCGTTTGTGTTTGTTTGTGTGTTTGTGTTTGTGTGTGTTGTGTTTATATGTGTTTCTGTTTGTGGACATGTTTATGCTTGTGTTCGTTTGTGTTTGTTTGTGTGTGTTAGTGTTTGTGTGTTTGTGTTTGTGTGTTTGTGTGTTTGTGTTTGTGTGTTTGTGTTTGTGTTTGTGTGTGTTTGTGTTTGTGTGTGTTTGTATTTGTGAGTGTTTGTGTGTATTTGTGTGTGTTTGTGTGTGTGTTTGTTTATATGTTTATGCTTGTGTTGGTTTGTGTTTCTGTATCTGTTTATGTGTGTGATAGTCATTTTGTTTGTGTATTTGTTTATGTGTGTGTTAGTCATTCTGTTTGTACTTGTGTGTGTGTGTGTGTGTGTGTGTGTGTGTGTGTAATTCACCGGGTCGGTCAGGATCACTTGATGGTCGTGATCGTCAGCTTTTACCCTCCCGGAAGGGAGCTGAGAGCTCATTTAGTCCGATCTAAAGGCAAGGCTGTGACCTTCACACAAGCACACACTCGTCCCCTTGCTCAAGGGGGACAGTAACCACCCACTTCGTCAGTGAAACTTTTCGCAACATGAGCGAGGCGCGAACTCTCGTCCACCAGTTGGCAAGCGAGAACGTTACCACTGCACCAGCGAGCGGTGTGTGTGTGTGTGTGTGTGTGTGTGTGTGTGTGTGTGTGTGTGTGTGTGTGTGTGTGCTTGTTTTGTGTGTGTGTTTGAGTGTGTTTGTGTAAGTGTTTTGTGTATTTGAGTGTATTTTTGTTTGTGTGTCTGTTTGTATGCTTGTTTGTTTGTTTTTGTGTTTGTGTTTGTGTGTGCTGTTTGTGTGTGTTTGTGTGTGTTTCTGTTTGTGGACATGTTTATGCTTGTGTTCGTTTGTGTTTGTTTGTGTGTTTGTGTTTGTGTGTGTTGTGTTTATATGTGTTTCTGTTTGTGGACATGTTTATGCTTGTGTTCGTTTGTGTTTGTTTGTGTGTGTTAGTGTTTGTGTGTTTGTGTTTGTGTGTGTTTGTGTGTTTGTGTTTGTGTTTGTGTGTGTTTGTGTTTGTGTGTGTTTGTATTTGTGAGTGTTTGTGTGTATTTGTGTGTGTTTGTGTGTGTGTTTGTTTATATGTTTATGCTTGTGTTGGTTTGTGTTTCTGTATCTGTTTATGTGTGTGATAGTCATTTTGTTTGTGTATTTGTTTATGTGTGTGTTAGTCATTCTGTTTGTACTTGTGTGTGTGTGTGTGTGTGTGTGTGTGTGTGTGTGTGTGTAATTCACCGGGTCGGTCAGGATCACTTGATGGTCGTGATCGTCAGCTTTTACCCTCCCGGAAGGGAGCTGAGAGCTCATTTAGTCCGATCTAAAGGCAAGGCTGTGACCTTCACACAAGCACACACTCGTCCCCTTGCTCAAGGGGGACAGTAACCACCCACTTCGTCAGTGAAACTTTTCGCAACATGAGCGAGGCGCGAACTCTCGTCCACCAGTTGGCAAGCGAGAACGTTACCACTGCACCAGCGAGCGGTGTGTGTGTGTGTGTGTGTGTGTGTGTGTGTGTGTGTGTGTGTGTGTGTGTGTGTGTGTGTGTGTGTGTTTGTGTGTGTGTGTTTGAGTGTGTTTGTGTAAGTGTTTTGCGTATTTGAGTGTATTTTTGTTTGTGTGTCTGTTTGTGTGCTTGTTTGTTTGTTTTTGTGTTTGTGTTTGTGTGTGCTGTTTGTGTGTGTTTGTGTGTGTTTCTGTTTGTGGACATGTTTATGCTTGTGTTCGTTTGTGTTTGTTTGTGTGTTTGTGTTTGTGTGTGTTGTGTTTATATGTGTTTCTGTTTGTGGACATGTTTATGCTTGTGTTCGTTTGTGTTTGTTTGTGTGTGTTAGTGTTTGTGTGTTTGTGTTTGTGTGTGTTTGTGTGTTTGTGTTTGTGTTTGTGTGTGTTTGTGTTTGTGTGTGTTTGTATTTGTGAGTGTTTGTGTGTATTTGTGTGTGTTTGTGTGTGTGTTTGTTTATATGTTTATGCTTGTGTTGGTTTGTGTTTATGTGTGTTTGTGTGTGTGATAGTCATTTTGTTTGTGTGTGTGTGTGTGTGTGTGTGTGTGTGTGTGTGTGTGTGTGTGTGTGTGTGTGTGTGTGTGTGTGGGTGTGTGTTTGTTTGTTTATATGTTTATGCTTGTGTTGGTTTGTGTTTCTGTATTTGTTTATGTGTGTGATAGTCATTTTGTTTGTGTATTTGTTTATGTGTGTGTTAGTCATTGTGTTTGTAATTGTGTGTGTGTGTGTGTGTGTGTGTGTGTGTGTGTGTGTGTGTGTGTGTGTGTGTGTGTGTGTGTGTGTGTGTGTGTGTGTGTGTGTGTGTGTGTGTGTGTGCTTGTTTTGTGTGTGTGTTTGAGTGTGTTTGTGTAAGTGTTTTGTGTATTTGAGTGTATTTTTGTTTGTGTGTCTGTTTGTGTGCTTGTTTGTTTGTTTTTGTGTTTGTGTTTGGTTGGGTTTTTGTGCGCATGTTTGTGTGTGTTTTTCTGTGCATGACTGTATGCCTTTGTGTACATGTTTGTGTGTACTTTCGTGGGCATGATTGTGTGTGTTTTTGTGAGCATTTGTGTTTATGTGCACGTTTGTGCGCAAATTTGTGTGTATGTTTTTGTGTTTGTGTGTATGTTTGTGTATTTTTGTGTTTGCTTGTGTTTGTGTGCGTTTGTGTGCTTGTGTGTTTGTGCATTTGTGTGCTTCGGTGTGTATGTGCATTTGTGAGTTTGTATATGGTTGTGTTTGTGTGTTTGAGCGCGTGTGATTGTGTTTGTGTGTGTTTGTGTTTGTTTGTATTTGTATGTGTGTTTCTGTGTTTGTGTTTGTGTGTTTTTGTTTGTATTTTGTGTTTGTTTTTGTTTGGGATTTTTTTTGTTTGTGTGTTTGTATTTGTGTTTTTGTGTTTGTATGTTTGTATTAGTGTGCTTGTGTGTTTTTGTTTGTTTTGTGTTTGTGTGCTTTTGTATTTGCATTATTTTGTGTTTGAGTGTTTGTTTGTGCTTGTTTGTGTTTGTGTATTTGACTTAGTTTGTGTTTGTGTCTTTGTGTCTTTGTTTGTTTGTTTGTGCTCGTGTGTTTGTTCGTGTTTATGTTTGTTGTTGTTTGTGTGTTTGTATGTTTGTGTGTGTTTGTTTGTGTGTGTTTGTTTGTGTGTTTTGTGTTTGTGTTCGTGTGTTTTCTTGTGTTTGTGTGTTTGTATTTATTAGTTTGTGATTGTGTTTCTTTGTGTTTGTTTTTGTGTTTGTTTGTGTTTGTATTTGCATGTTTGTGTTTGTGTGCTTGTTTGTGTTTGTTTATTTGTTTGTTGGTGTGTGTTGTTTTTTGTTTGTTTTTGTTTATGATTGTGTTTGTTTGCATTTATGTTTTTGTTTATTTTTGCTTATGTGTGTATTTGTTTGTTTGTGAGTTTGTATTTTTTGTTTGTGTTGTTTGTGTGTTTGTGTTGATTGTGTTGTTTGTATTTGTGTGTTTGTGAGTGCTTTTGTGTGTGCTTGTCTCTGTGCTTGCATGTGTGCTTGTTTGTGTGTGCTCGTGTGTCTTTTTGTGTATATTTATGTTTGTGTGTGCTTGTGTGTTTGTGTGTATTTATTTGCATGTTTGTGTTTATATGTGTCTGTATGCAGTAATGGGATTGTGTGTTTGTTTGTGTGTGTTTCTTTGTGAGACATGGAAGAGTTTAGCCACCGAGCAGGAGAGCATTATATATGTAAGTACAGGTAACACTGCTGCCCTGTGGAACGAAACATAAACAGAGGGACAAACCTGTAATATCATGCCTTCATAAAAGTTCGATAAAAAACTCATTAAATTTAAGATTCCTGGATATTATAATGCCACTGGGGCCTAGAAATACAGCCTACCTCAGTGTGACGAGGCGATATAAACTCCATCACGCCGAACATGATCCTTATTCTTTAATAAAACCGTACAACATAAATCCGTCCTCTGCCTTGCCCTCCAGGAAGTTACACGTCCACGCACCCACCCTTCCCACCTACCTCGTCACACCATGCTCAGCCACCCACCCCACCATGCTCACTCACCCGCCCACCATGCTCACTCACCCACCTCACCCCACCCACCAGTGAGAGCATGAATCAGAGGTTTTAATTTTTCATGTCAATATAAAGTTGCCAGTATTAAAAAGTATTTTCATATCATGTCATGTGGTACATTCAGAATACTGATTAACACTTTCAGAACTCTATACCAACTTTTAGAAGTATAATCACTCAGCATTGCTGGAATGGAATAATATAGATGTGTCGACCATAGAAGGGTGACGCCTAATGGTGGCAGTTATCACTGAATAAAATCGTCTAGAATTTGTTGGAATCGGGCACTAGACTTGTTTAATTTTCATTTTTACGAGTATAACACCCTCGGGTTCCCGTGGCTCATTACCAGCTGAATATAGTCATCTGGCGTTAATTAGAATAGCATACAAGAGCTGTCCAGGCTATGAAAGGGTTAATGCATCACCTGGAGCCAAACAGGAGACCTGCTTCTGTACTCACACAGACTCATGAACTTGTCAGATATTCCTGTAATGAAATTAAAAGTCGCCACATAAAGCTGCTGGCAGGGACTTATAAGAATTCGACTTAACTAGGAAACAAATTTTGATAAATTTTCTTATTAGTAATCTATCAATTATTATCTTGCAGTTTATACAGATTTGCATATATATAATATTTAGCTTAGGACAGACCTCTAGAAATGGAGGAGTTACATAATAGGCTTTATCAACCCCTTTCCTAATAGGGACTGTTCTGAGCTGAATATAATTGTCTGGAAGCGACAAGTACTGTATAAGCAAAAAAATTCGTACTGTTATGAAAATGTAAACCCACTACATTTGACAATAACATTTTTGGTGCATTGTTGGTACTACGAAACGCTTAAATTCAACTTAAGATAGTCTCAGGAAGTGACGGGATCAATGAAAACTATATCGAACCCCGTCAAGTCGAAGGGCCTCTCCCAAACTGAATAAAACCATCTGGCAGGAATAAAACAATGATGAAGAAAAAAAAAACCTTCATTGCAGAGTACGATTTGTAGTATAGGGAACAAACCAGAAGTCCTTGTGAAGTAGGAAAGCCCTTGGGAGAGAGTGCAATATTCCCTGTTTTTTCCGAGGCATTTTTTCCTTTTCCCAAGGCAATAGTTTGGTGGTGATGGGGTACTCGTTATCGCTGCACCAATCCAATATCCCGTCATAAACGAGCTCGCTGTAGTATTTTTACAGGTGCCTTTTTCGGGCTCAGTTTGCTGGTTCCAGTAGTCTCCGGTTCATTTGCTCTTATTTGAAGGTTGGGACTGTTTTGGGTTCACTGGGTTTATATTACCCGTCCCCGCCCCAGGTAATGCTTTCATCCGGTTTGTCTGTTTTTCTATCTGTCAGTCTGTCTGCTAACAACGTTACGCGAAAACTACCGGTGCTTTATTGACTAAAATTAAAGGGATGATGGGCTATGACCCTCTAATCACCTGAATAAATTTTGTACCAAGTTTGGCGCCAGGGCCCAGGCCGTAGACCCCCAAAAATGTAAAAAAAATAATGATTTTTTTTTTCTTCGCCATAACTCCTTTTAAATTCGTCATATCGACATGAAACCAAAACCTAAAGGAGCATCTTTCAAATGTACATCCTATAACATGCCTCATTACATCAGGGGGTCACTCCCCAGTTAGCGGTAGCGGGGTCAGTGTCAGGTGGGTCGGACCTAAAATTTCAAATGGGCATAAAGTCGTCAATTTTCACTCGATTTATTCTAAGTTTGATACGTGACATCTTTGACTTGATAATGCTGTTGTGTTTATACGTCAGCACTAAAATGACTGCCGGGGACGGGTTTGCTGTGCCTTGGCATCGCTTCTTGTTTAAATGTTCTTTCATTTTAGGGTAGACCCTTTAATTCTGTCTATTTTTTTTTTTTTTTTTATGTGTCCGACTCTGGGCATAGGCTTCACAGCCTGCTATCAAGGCCCAGCAGTCCTCCTACATACCATACACCTCTACATGTCACCACTTCGGCGCCAACACCCACCGTCCATATTGAATACAAGCTAGGGCTGTCTCATACAGGACTGGTGCATTGGTATTAGCGGGGGTATTTTTACGACATGTCGGCGGGTCTTCTGGTAGATCAGTAAAGCCTGATTTTATGAAATTCAAATCCTTAAACTGTTCCCTGCCCCAGCCGGGATTTGAACCTGGGCCCGTTAGGACCGCACACCACCTCTCTGCCGGTTGAGCCACCGCTTTAATAAGGTAAGGGGTGACCACAAAAAATACCCATCCACGTTGCCCTCTCCTCTGCCGTTTGGCTGCCCTCCCACCTACTCACACTCTCCTCTCTCGTATATCCCTCTTCTCCATCCCTTCATCTCATCGTTGGTCTCCCTTCTCCCTTTCCATTTAATTTGATGACGTACTTTGGAGTTTATTTTTTCTACCTCCAGACCATTATGTCCAGCTTAGGATAGATTTTTTTGAGCAGCAAATGCTTAACTTTTAGGCATCCGTCTAAAGGTGATTAAAACGTCGGGTGATGGTCTGCTGAATATGGAACAAATACATCAATGAGTCGAACTGTCTAAGCTGTGCCATAAAAGTTTAAGCATTTTCAGGCTTATTTACTCTAAAGATTTCAGTAGTTTCACTGCTGTCTGTCTGTCTGTCTGTCTGTCTGTCTGTCTGTCTCTGTCTGTCTCTCTCTCTCTCTCTCTCTCTTATTTCTGTTCAGTTACTTCACAGTTTACAGATTCTAACAGTATTTTTTTTTTTAATTTGCTGTTCAGACTGATTTGTGCAGCACCTTAACTGCGTGTATTCCTCCTGTCTCTAAATGATTTGACTCGGCTTAAGAAACGTCCCTATTACTGGTAGGGTGAAAGCCGAGAGGTAGAGGTAAATATTTCCCACGCGAAGCACAAGAAGCATACGTGCCGCCCTTTATCACCGCTCCACCCTGCTTTTCCCCTGCCAGGTGTACTTTTTTTTATCATCACCGGGTCGTAACTTACTAAGCATAGGTGTTTGTGCCTTTGTGAACAGCATATAATGTGTGTGTAAATAGTGTGTGTAAATAGAAAATGTGCCGCGGTAAAATTACATGAACTAATGATAAGCGAAATAGAAATGAGGCTGTTGAATGGTATAGCCAAGAAAATGGAAATGTAAGAAAGTGACTCGTATATTTGTAATGCTGTATAAAATCAGAGAAGTAAGTTGTTTGATAAGTGAAACTACTCAGAAGGAAATTAGTTATTAGTGAAATTATTAAGTGTTATATATAAGTGTTTTAGGTTCGATTACCATCGACTTGTAACCTACTAAGCACAGACGTGTGGGGCTTGTAAGCAGTGAATAATAATAGTGTGTGTATATCGTGTGCGTAAGTAGTGTGTGTATACGTAGAAAAGTGCCCCAGTAAAATTATGTGGACTAACGATGAGTGAAATAGAATTAAGGGTCTAGAATACTATAGCCATGAAAATAGAAAGGTAGGGAAGTGATCTGCATATTCGTATTAGCGTATAAAATTAGAGAAGGAAGCTGTATGATCAGTGAAACTAAATCCAAAGAAAATTAGTTATAAATGAAGTTATGATAAGCATTATATATTTTTTCTTTTTTAGGTTGGTAAGTGTTTTATGTTATAAGTGCAACTACAGTGACGCACATAACCCCTTTTTGCCTCTTTCCCACACACCATTGTGCACAGCGCACGTGGGGAAGTGACAGGGGAGAGGAAACGATCGGCTAGACAGAGTGCCTTAGCCAGGGACGTGAGCATGCCTTGGGACACGGCCAATGAACACCATCAAAAGTTACCCATTTTCATCACTCCTCATTCCTCAACACCAGCGCCTGGCATTCAGGGGTTAATTGTAGTGGAACGACGAAGAACGGTTGAGTCATTTGGTTATTAACTGAATATTCTAGGTGTAATATCAGCTGAGATATGAGGCCTTGAAAACAGCTGAGTTCGCTAATTTCGAATTTCACCCGCATGTGAGAGCAGGCAAGTGGTTACGGAAGATATGGGACGTTTAAATATAAGAGAAGAAGACGCGGAGGACAGAGATAGACGGAGACGGCTCATATCACCTCCAACCCAGGCACTGGGAAGAGAAGGACGCTAAACGAAGATGATCATGATGATGATGTGAGAGCAGTCAGTCAGAATATAACAGAGGCCGAATATAGCCGAGGGTTAAATCCTTCAATGCAGAACATCTCCCCTTAGCTGTGAAAAAAGCACAACTGTAGCAAGAATAACAGAAATCTATCATTTTGGAGGGAAGGAATTAAGTACACCTACGTGTATATCAAACCTCCCCATCTCAAAAAGTCACCCGCTGAATAAAGGTGTCAAGACAAAATACTTGTACAAAACAGTTTCCTGTTGAATTGGTTTTAATTTCGGAGTTCATTTCAAGGTTCGAATATTTCCAGGTTTGGGTTCGACTTCATATTACTGGTGAAAACTAGCTCGCTCGTCAACCGTGTAAATTTCGTTGCACCATGAAACCATCAAAGGAGGGGTAGAGAAATGGAAGTGGTGAGCAATGGAATGGAGAAGATGGGAATGAAATATGGTGGGCAGGGGAATTAAGGCAAGAAGTTATACAGTGAAAATGGGTTTTCTTAGACTGACAGTTTGAGTGTATTGAAGGTTTATTTCAAAATATTCTTGGAAAATGTAAATGTTAGTGTGGTTAAAGAACTGAGCTTGGGGACAAAGAACAAGGTGGGATGATTTGTAATTATTGTGGGGGGAGGGGATGGACCATGAGGGTAAACCCCATTAAAATGTGTGCTCAAAGAAGAATGGTTTGATTTCAGTAAAGAAATTTAAAAAATGAACAACAAAAAGAACGAGAAATGCTAGTGTTGCTTCGTTATAGACCTACTTGTGTCTTGTGACATAATAAGTGTGATTTTGCCGATTGACAAAGAGGTATTGGATTAATACTTATCGACTACACGGGGAACATTAAGCAGACACGGGCGACAATTCTAAGACTGCATCTTCCTCTAGAATATGATGTGCAGTAACTGAATATTATTCTTCTGGCTGCATCTGGGCAAGGGTGGAGCAAGCTTTTTCCAGCATTCTGACCGGCATGAGAATCGAAATCGAGGTCTCGCAGTTGTACTTGCAAGATGGGTCTGTTACGTCCTTACCACCAGGGGTGGATCCAGGAATTTTCGGTGGGGGGGGGCTCTGAACTGACCAAAGACTTGACACGATGTATTGCAATGCTGAAAATGCCTGATTAGTCCCCAATCTGTTCTATTTATGTTCAACTTGTTATTGTGAATTTCATGTAAATTCAATAAATCTAAATACCAATACTGACAGCAGCCCAAGTGTACTGCCTGAAACAATCATCTGCATTATCAGCAGGTACAGTACATTATTTCCACCTCTCTGACGAGCTGCGAGTCTAGGGCCAAATTCTGTGCAGTAGTGTGGGGACCATAATCTGCATCCTTTCATTCATCTGTGTCTCTCCAGGACTGTAGTGTTTTTTTTTTTTTTTTTTGTTTCTTCACAGAAGTGACACCTTCAACTGTATCCACCAGGTCCCCCACCCTCTCTCTCTCTCTTTCTCTCTCTGGCCGTGGGGGATGCATCCTCCCATCCCCCGCCCCCTAGATCCATCCCTGCTTACCACTGGCTTCCCTATTAGTGTGCAGGGGAATGAGCCCTCCCTTAATTCCCTTCGTAGGTTAATCGGTGGTGTAATGGTCAGAACATCCAGCCCACAGTTAAGAACTTTCGAGTTCGAATTCGAAGCCGGTCAGACTCCTAGACAAAGTTTGTTTTGCCCATATTCTTGTTTACCCACCTTTGGGAACTGGATGTAAAGTCTTTGTTCACACACACACACACACACACACACACACACACACACACACACACACACACACACACACACACACACACACACACACACACACACACACACACACACACACACACACACACACACACACACACACACACACACACACACACACACACACACACACACACACACACACACTTCCCTCCCAGTCCCCAACATTTTTACCCTACCCCTACCTCCCATGTCCATACGGCTTGCTACACCACGATTTACGACAACACTGCTGGAGCGGCCAGAGAACGGAGTTTTGCGTCACTCTCTCTCTCTCTCTCTCTCTCTCTCTCTCTCTCTCTCTTGTGAAACACTGGAGCGAAACCGGTAGGGAAAGGGTACATGAACTACAGGTATGAAATAAACAACCACTGAAATTATCCATAATACAGGGCTGAGTAATTAACTGTTTAATTGGTCACCACGTTTTACTCCTCTTCCTTATCGTTTGCTTTTTGCCACGTCCTCTCTCTCTCTCTCTCTCTCTCTCTCTCTCTGACAGTGATTATGAAACTAACGATGATGATAATAATATTGATTTTGATGGTCTAAGTAATGAACGTCATGTGGCGGAACTTAAGAACTTTATTTCCTCTTTTTTCTCATTTTATTTTATTTTTTAATGCCTTAATAAGTGAGGTGTGCAGGTTTTGGACTGCGGCGATGGGAGCGGTCACGAACTCCCGAATGTTGCCAAGTCTCACCTGATAATGTGAAAAATAAAAATTCAGTCAACTAAACTACTGTTTTGTATGTATTTCCTTTATCACTTTGGTCATACGTATAATTTCATGAACAAATTTACTCAGAGTGAGTAAAGGGTGCTTCAGTATGATAAGCTCAAGGGTTTGTTGTTGCTTTAGATTCGTCCGTCTACAAAAAGAAATTAGTATGGACACGAGCAGATGAAACCCGTCAGGGAAACAGACGAATTAGGTGCGAGGTTGAAGGAGGGGGGGGGGAGGATGGTTGCTGCTGCTGCTGCTGGGCTACTGCTGGAGGTGGTGGACTGCGGCTGCTGCTGAGCTGCTGCTGGTGGTGGACTGCAGCTGCTGCTGGGTTGCTGCTGCTGCTGGGCATCTGGGCAGTGCATCTGGGCTGATGTTGCTGTTGCTGCTGCCAGGCTGCCGCCGCTGCTGGGCTGCTGCTGCCGCTACGGCTGGGCTGCTGCAGCTGCTGCTGCTATTGCCGCCGGCCCCCCGAAACCTAACTCAAGTTCAGTAGGGGTTATTTAACCTACTATAATTTTATCGTCTAAACCTCGGGACTTATTCACATTTTCAGTCATGTCTTAATATAATTTTAATCAAGTAAAATTTTCAGATACATATATGCCTGTGTATAATACTAACATGAAATCGTCTGACTGCAAAAATATTTTTAGGGATCAGATGAAGATTGTAAGTTATGCATATCTCTACGTAAAGTTTTGTTGTTGTCATCCTGGGAACATCGGTACTTGCAATTTCGGTCCGCGGCTTTGTCATCGCAGGATTTAAGCTTCCTTTTTTTTTTTTTTTTTTTTATACCAATAGTCGGCACATTCTTCTCAACAATTTCTATGAAACATTAATCTCATTGATAACTAAATGATAAGCGTTTCAAATTAAACATGGAGCGAGACCTCTAATATTGTGATGAATACTAACGGACCACTTGTTTGTATGCATTCTAGCAAATGTTCTGTAGCATTTTACTTAGAAAATCATATATTGAAAACTGGTACAATAGCCAGTGATTACAGTATTGAAGAATTCATGTACTGTTTATCACTAAATATCATGAAAGGAATTTTGGAAAATATATGACTGCGAACCGGGATGAGTTGACGAAGTTCCTAACTAAATTACCCGGTGATCACTGGCAACTACCTAAGTTTGTGAACGCTCCCATTATGAGGGTATACTGTATCTGAGGTTATGAATTAAACTGAAATACACACACACACACACACACACACACACACACACACACACACACTTACTAGCACATCAAAAATTAATATTGTTGCACCGCAGGGTTCGTGGATACGTGGAACACGATGCGTTACCAAGCCAGGATGTGAATCAACGCCCGCTCAACACTCTGAGTTTTATTCCTTCCGGGCAAAGCTGTGATACATGAGCAAAAAACACCGTGGCATCTCTCTCTCAGGCTGCCTCCGTCCAACACTACTACTCACTCACTTTACTGGCAGCAGTCGGGGCGGTCCTCATTTATACCTCCAACTGTACCACTAGAACAGTACATAATAATCTACAGCCTGGGAGAGAATCTACGTTTTCCTGCACAAAAATGCACTTAAATAAACAAAACACAGTAATAATAATAATGATGATGATGAAGAAGATAACTAATTTCTACGGAAAGAGAGAGAAAATTAAACAGACATGTCGAAATTTTTGAACGTTCATCACATCTCCAGATATAAACCATTAACCCAATCCTACGGCATAACAATACCATAACTCCAACATATTTCACTGGGTTGCCATGGGTGGGAGTACCAAAGTGGTGACATGTGTAGGTTTATGGGGACCAGGCTTCAGGTGATGTTGCTAAGTGAGGTCTTGGACTGGCGAATGTTTCTTAGTTTGCGGGAGTCAAGCGAAAAAAAAAAAAAGTGTCATATAGTCAAACCTTACAGGAGGCTAACAATGATTTATGAAGTTGTTCTTAATGACTGGATATGGTGGTGCGCAAAGATGGAAGGTGCTGGCTGAGAACATGCCACTGGCGGAAGATAAGATTACTGTGAAGAGGCTGGGAATGGGAAAGCAGCAGGTGGTGATGAGGAATATATGAGAGATAATACATCGAAGAAAGACGTAACTGAAAAAAAGCATTTTTGTTTAATACGTCAAAAGTCTGGATAGGTGTTGTACAGGCACGCAGATGGCCAACATTTTCTCCCCCGCCATTCCCTTTTCAGTCCTCTGCTGGCTGTCAAACTAACGGCAGGGACAAATGAAATGTGAAATACTAGATGTTAGGCAGATAACATTGTCATAGTGAGCCATTTTAGTTTGTACACCCGAAAAAATGCACAAGTCAAGTGATTTAGACCTGATGCAGGCCAATATAGGTCACACCTCAGAAGCCTGTGAAAGTGACCTAAAATGACATGCACCTGTCTATGCAGATCTCTCCTCCTGCCTCTCTCAGGCATCTGAAGCGTGACCTAAATTGGCATGCATTAGATCTAAATCACGCGACCTGTGCATTTTTAGGCTGTGCGGATAAAAAAGGCTCACTGTGACACTATTACGTGTCAAACATCTATTACACTTCGTTACACAAAATCTGGTGGTGGTATGTGGCCACGGCCACCATCCACTCACTTGATGTAGTGCTGCCTACTTTTTCCTTCCTCTTTCTCCTTCTATCTCTGTGTTTGCCCACCTCTCTCTCCCCATGTCCCCTTTCCTTCCTTTCACTTTTCACTTCAGGTAACCTTAAACTGGATGACAAGTCAAATGGTTTCCTTTAAGCCAGAAAAACCTTTACAACGCTGGGTGGTAACCATGTTGCCAAACTACAGTGTAAAGTGACGTTTACTATGGTACCCTTGTTAACTGGGTGGAGCCGCAAATGGGGTGTCCGCACAGGAACCAAACTTCCACACATTCCCTCTCGCCTCGCTTTGGTAAGGCGCTATCAGCCGCAAGGAACATCGTTTCACTGGGGCGGTTGCTTGCCTGCGTTCGTTGGGTCTGCTTGTCCAGACAGACTGGGGTTGGTTAACACCACAAAACCTGGATTGTTTCTCCCTGTCACTCATTCCCACCAAGTCATCCACGACCTCCATCGGAAGCAGTCTGAGTTCAGCCACGCATGCCAAAAACTTGAGCAATGAAGTTCAAGGTATGCATTAGACCTTGAGATCAAGTACATGAGTATGCGTATAGGCTGTTATAATAAGTTTATCTTTTCAAAGAGTCATAGAAAATACACTTAGAACGATAATTTTAACTTAAATCAAAACATATTATTTTAACTACGTATCATAGAAAGCTGTGGTATTGACCAAAGTAACGTATGGACGTGCCTTTAGTACAACCTATGAGTGAAAAGTCAAGAATGAGAGCAGTGGAGATAGGATTGTTAAAAAATGTGTGTGTCGGATGCATAGACTGGCTAAGGATGAAGATACATAGTTTCATTGAAAGATGCAGAGTAAAAAAGAAATCATATTGAGATGTTTAAAAGAAAACTCTAAGATAGATATCCTGAAGTAACATTTATTAATAGATAACGTCATCTGTTATGCACCTACGCTAAGGATGTTTGTGTAATCGTAGTCTTAAAACCATACTGACTGAAATGAGTGCGAGTTAGTCTGAAGGTGGAAGGGAGAATGCTGCACCAAAAAGATGGTTATGGCAAGCGAGAGGGTGAACACGAAGCATGGTAGTTGAGGAGGAAAGCCACTGACAAGGAACTGACTGAAATAGATGGATGAATGTTTCAGAATTCACATGATATGGGTTGAACCCAATTTCTAACTTCGAAGTCGAGGCAATTATTCTATCCCAGGCACTGGTATGGGTGAGGGCGTGGGGACCCATGCCCTTTTTCGGCAGATAGATGATTATTTAATAATAAATAAAAGTATTTTGTCAGAAAAATGGTAGGTGGGGGCGCTTATCATCCACTCACTCGATGTAGTGGAGCTCTGTGATGTCTGCCCTATCCTCTCTTCCTTCCATCCTCTTCTGTCTTTCTTTCCTTCATTCTTTCCTCTTCCTCCTGCCTATGGGTGACTTTACACTCCCTCTTCTGTCTTTGTTTCTTTCATTCTTTTCTCTTCCTTCTGCCTGTGGGTGACTCTACACTGAGTGACAATTCAAATGGTTTCCTGTACACCAGGAAACCGTGTACTGCACTGGGTGGTAACTATATAACCAAATTATGGTGCCTGCTGGTATAGTGGGGAATTAAGGTGCTCCAGTCGATTTGAGCCTGTGTAGGTTTATATCCAAGGGATGATTGGGGTTTACTGCTCACGTAATGCCATTCAGAAATGAGTGAGACTGATCACTCTCATCTTAAATGTCAGGATCACCTTGCCTAGCCCCGGGCTCCTGCGTTCCTCTTGGGGCAACGTAGGATTGGATAATGAATGGATGGGTGGATGATATGAATATATAAATATCATAAAGCAATATAAAGAAAAGAAGAATTTTGTACTAAGTTATGAAGAATGTGATAATGTGTTGGAAAGAATTCAAAATTGTTGTAGTTCCGATAGGAATCACGTCCTCACCCTCCACTTCTACCTTTTCTAAGGCGCTGGATCAGGCTCTGTGTCGCACAAGTGTAGGGTACGTAAAGTGCACCCATAATGAAACAAAAAATGAGAAAATAATTTGGCATGTGTAGTGGAGCCAAGATCTTGAGGGGTTTAATGTGTGTGAATGGCTGCGTGGCCCTTACTAGGCATGCTGTTGATAGTTTTCCTACCATTGGGCTTTCCCTTTCCTTGTTCTGTAATCTACTTCTTTTGGGCTGAAATTAATGCCAGATGATGTTGATAATGATAATGACAATGATGGTAGTCACAATTTTCACATATTGCTACTGTTGATATAATGAACACTGTATCTCTGTCTGTTTCTGTACGCTGCCGAATCAGACCTTCTGTTGTCTTTGGAGGAAGAGTGGTTGCCAGAATTAATTAATTTTTTTTGTTTTTAATGATTGTGAACTACGAATCAGGCGAGGTGTTTGTAATGAGTGATGAGTCTGTGTGCATATGTCTTTAAGTCTCAGAGCCTCTATCTGTCGCGAATAAACCAGCTTATAAGAGGACAAAGTACTGGCGTCCAATACAAATATCTTCTACGGCTCTACGTTTCAAACCCGCCGCAAGACAGACGCAGATCTTAGACGAAAGCGGCAACCTTTGAGCCACACATACGGATAGTTTCCTCTAACAATCAGGAAGGGAAGTTTCTGAACGTTGCCAAAGCATAAAATATGGTAATTAGTTCGATATTAATGAATAATGTATTTCGCACGTACTAGTGTCCTATAAAACCACATTTGTCAGGTCTTGCGTTAATGGGTTCACTGTCTGGTGGAGAGCAAGATATAGGTAGTTATTATGGCAATTTCCTTCTTTATTTAACTAATTTAATTCGTAATTAACACAATACCCTTGATACCACCAATGCTGCTATTTTGCCTGTCTTTTTGTCTGGCTCTGTTTTCCTTCATATGCTCACACAAACCAGATGTGGTCTGTTCATCCATGGAGTTAAGAGTGAATACGAATTCCAAGCCCATCACAACGAGGCTTCCCCTAAACTGATTACTGTTGCTGTTGGTGGGAAAATAAACACACACGCAATTCTACAACTCTGGTTAATAGCGCATGTTTCTGCTCATCTTATAAAACAGATCTTCGTTGGTGTAGAAAAAACATATCGTCCTCGCACAGAGAGGATAATAACGGGGAAATGAACTTGTTAAACTCCATGAGAGAATCATACAAGTTGTTTTATGTACCTACTTGCTTATGATTATTTACATATTCGCAAAAAATTACTGACATTGATTCGATAGTTGTTACTAAGTCTGGCAAGCGCCTGTTGAATTTCTACACCGAACAAACCTTCCTCTTTTTCACAGTAGGCTATTCCTTGAGGTGCGTGTTCTCTTCACCCTTCGACACTGTCATTAGTCACATACTTTGTCTGGCAGTGATATTCTGTGTTGTCTTCGCTAGACTTACCTAGAATACCGTTAAACACTGTACACGATAAATATGGTGTTGCAAAATTGCCGGAAGTTTCTGTGACAGCCTAACATCCAACCACCGTAACAACCACACGATTATTTTATGGCCCGGATATCAAACCTTTAATTTCTACACTCATAAAAAGAAGTAACACCTTTCTTTATTATATGTCTTTGTTTTCAATATTTACTTTACAGTGTTCTTTTTTACTGTCTATAATTACTTTTTTAATCAAGTCTTTAATCTGTGGTCATCACTGAAAGAAATTAGGCATTTCCTTAATGTGGTGTTAAGCAGTTCCTTAATGTGTTGTGTTGATGTGGGATATGTTGTGCTATTACCTTCATGGCTTAAAATAGTTCTTAAAAACCCTCTTTCTAGTTCTTGGTATCGAACATCCTACACGGAGATACAAAAACTACTTCCTTCATCAATACTTCATCAACAACTTAGAGGGAGGCAGTGGCTCAATCGGTAGAGAGGTGGCCTGCAGTCCTACTGGACCCAGGTTCAAATCACGCTGGGGCAAGGAACAGTTTAAGGATCTGAATTTCATAAAATCAGACTTTACTGATCTACCAGAAGACCCGCCAACATGTCGTAAAAATACCCCCGCTAATACCAATACACCAGTCCTGCATGAGACAGCCCTAGCATGTATTCAATATGGATAGTGGGTGTTAGCGCCGAAGTGGTGACATGTAGAGGTGTACCGTACGTAGGAGGACTACTGGGCCTTGATAGCAGGCTGTGAAACCTATGCCCAGAGTCGGACACATAAAAAAAAAAAAAAAATCTTAGCTGCAATTCAAACCAGCTTAACACACCTAACCTTTATAAAATGTTTACTCCGATACTGCACACAAAGTTACCACTTCCATCTGAAAGACAAAATCCTATCTGTATCCGTACTGTTGTCTACCCCTGCCGTCTCAGCACATGTTACATCCAGCAGACTGCTCACACCACCACCCGGTCGTTCCCCACATGTCTGCCTCCTTCACCCTTCTGATGTTTTTATACGACTCCTCTTATAATGTCCACGATTATCATAATCATCAGAAATTATAGAGCACTCCATCTCGAAAATAGGAAATGCTCAGTGCTGCTGGTTATCTAAATTAAATGATGGCCACTAAATGTTGACCATCGTTCTTTCACCACATCCTAGCGCAGATTTTCGTCCTTTTGCAGCGTTGATACACGTAAATCAGTGACAGATACAACGCTTTGGGACTCCAGTCTATATATACAATTTTGTCGTACCTGGTACATATTCTAGTGTTAATCTGTTGTTAACACTAGAATATGTACAGTACTAGGTAGGCTACTGTGTATACTCGTATACATATACAGTCATGGCCATCAAATAATCACCTATCCTCCTGTACCCCGTGCCTTAGGCTGGCTCCCTTCCGTGCGTCGTCACACTGGAGTACGAGGGTCTGAGAGGGAGGGGCCAGAGAGAGAAGGGAAGGTGGGTGGGGGGGACAAACGATGGTGCTTGGGTGGAGTGCGGGAGGGGAGGGAAGGTAGGTAGTGGAGGAAGAATGAAACGCGAAGATTGTGACCACATAATGTATCTATTTCCTTTCATTCAGGCATCATGTAAAGGAGTTACTCTTCGGTAGATAATGCTGCATTACACCTTGTATGGCGGTGTAAGATAACAAGCTTTACATAGCTGGTGACATCAAGGACTGGCTCGTGAGAGAAGTATACTGACGTGACACATAAAATATATGTGCAGAGCCATCTATATTGTGTGGGACCAGACTGTCAACGCGTGGATAAGGCGACCACAGTCCCGCCTTTTTTTTTTTTTTTTACACCTGTCCCGCTTTTTTAATTGTGACTAAAATGTTTTGATTTTTGTGCAAATTATCTAAAATGTAAAGCTCTAGAATATTACTATTACATTAGATATAATATGACCTTTTACGAAATTATGATAAATTAGTAAAATTATTCATAATGGAAACCAATTCAAATACCGAATAGTTAGTATAAAATCTGTAATACTAACTGGTAACTTTGGTCGGCCCATTCACTGTTCCGTTCTGTATATTGGTCATTGGGGTTAGTTTGAGACGTTAGTGTTTGATAAGCAGCCTCAAGGTGGGGTGTTACGTAGCAGCCGTCGCTGTCACTCGCCTAAGTCTCCCTCTCTCTCTCTCTCTCTCTCTCTCTTTATTATATATATATATATATATATATATATATATATATATATATATATATATATATATATATATATATATATATATATATATATATATATATATATATATATATATATATATATATATATATATATATATATATATATATATATATATATATATATATATATTACACACAGACACACACACATACACACACACACAATGACAATGTCCCGATTTTAGCTCCAATAAATCTGTGGTCATCTTACGCATGGAAGCCAGAGAATGAGAGGACACGGGTCCTCCTCCTCCAGCACACCAAAGACGAGTGGGAGCTGTTCATATGAAACCAGCAAAGCATCAACAACATTGTTTCCCTGGTACCGCGACGCATGCATGAGGTTTTTAAGGCATGAGGCCACTGGACTACTTACTAAGGCGTTGCTTTGGCTTGACCAGTGTCGGTAAACACTGACATAGATATATTTTGGGAGTTTGGGTAGGATTTTGTTTCATTTTCCCTCTGACAGATTATGAGAGATACCGTTACCATATCTACCCATGAGCACAGACATCAAATTTATTTACCTTTTATGCACAATTTTTTTTTTTAATAGCCTTTTCATATAGAGATATCATTAAATAATTATTGAATTGACATGGTAGTGACTGTACAGAGGGAATGTATACCGCGAAGGTGATCATATTTACTGTGGACACAGCCATGTCAAAGGTTGCATTTAATATTTAGTTCCAAAAATTAATTACATGTAAGGGTAGCGGGCGTTTCTTACACAAACATTACGGAAGTCAGAGCTATCCAGATTCCATTCTGCGTCTGAAGTCAAAATACACGGATAAACACAGATATCTGGCTCAGTACAAATGTTTGATGTCACGTCAGTCTACTTCTCTCGCAAACCTGTCCTTGATATCAGCACCTATCTAATGCTTGTTATTTGACGCCGCTATACAAGGTGTAATGCAGCATTATCTACCGAATAGTAATTCCTTTATATGATGCCCTGAATGAAAGGAAATACTGTAGATAAATTATGTAGCCACAACTTCGCATTTCATTCTTCCTCCCCTCGCTCACTCCACAGCAGCACCATCGCTCGTCCCCCCACCCACATTCCCCTCCCTCTCTGATCCCTCCCTCTCAGCCCCTCTTACCCCAGTGTGACTTGCCGCGCAAACAGGAGCCAGTCTGAGGCCACGACTGTACATAGACTTACATATACTTATATGTGTATTATGTGTGTGTATCTATGTATCTATACACATATATATATCGGTAAATGTGTCTGTCTATCTAGAGATACATTACATACACAGATACCTATATGAATCATTGTTCGCAACAACGGCCTTCAATAATGACGGAGGATTGTTTTCGACATAGAGGCCTGGTGGGTCAGTGATTCCTTCTTCGCCAGTTTGTCTTCAGGCTACGTTGTTCTGCTTTATCATGGTTTACCTCTTTGTTCCATCCCAGTCAATCCACACTTTACTCTTTTCCATCAGCCTCATTTATCTGACTTTCTACATTTCATCCCTTCCCGTCATCCACTCTTTTTCCTTTCCTAGTATGCTGGTTACACGTGATCCATTATTCCATCATAACTTGATCTTCCACTTTAACTTAGCCATCTTCCTCGTACTTGCTCTACCACTTCCCTCCTTCATTGCTACATACTCCTGTTGCATCATACTTCTTACTTACTTCGCAATGCATTTTTCATTTGTCACTGAACCAACTATCATTGATGACATAATGCATTAACAGGGTTGCTGTATTGGTTTGTATTTGTGTGTGTGTGTGTGTGTGTGTGTGTGTGTGTGTGTGTGAGAGAGAGAGAGAGAGAGAGAGAGAGAGAGAGAGAGAGAGAGAGAGAGAGAGAGCAGCCTGACAGTACTGTAGCTTCAGCAATCTAGGAAAATAAAACTGAAGTCAGTCAGTCATGCTTAACCAAAGAAACGCAGTCAGTCAAGCATCGATAAGACAAACGAGTTGATGACGAGAGACAAATTACAGCAATAGGCTATCAGTAAAGTGCCAGCAGATAAACTTGGCAGCTGCATTATCAACAGCAGAGGCAGAGGAGGGAGAGCAGTGAAGCAGAGAGGTTCTGTGTTGAGGCAGAGAAAAGCATGCTGTTCAGGATGTTCCAGCCAAGGCGCTTTTTGCCGCTGGTGTTCCTGGAGCTGCTGTTGCTGTCATCGGCAAGCGCTTCGAGGGAACGGGAAAATAAGGTTAGTGGTGAGTGTGTGTGTTTGTGTGTGTGTGTGTGTTTGTGTGTGTGTGTGTGTGTTTATGTGTGTGTGTGTGTGTGTGTGTGTGTGTGTGTGTGTGTGTGTGTGTGTGTGTGAGAGAAAGGACTCGTCAGTCATTGTACACTGTCAGGGAAATGGAAGAGGGCCTCACCACTGGAACACACTGCGGCACACAAGCACTTGCAGGGAAACTTGTGAGGGCTTTTTCACCCAAAGTCGACTATTTTGAGAGCCACAACAGACTTTTTGTGAAAAAGGGGTCACATATAAGCTATCACAATGCAGTCACTGACACATTAAAAGAGTAACTGTTACAAATATTGCCGTCTCAGACTAGACCTGACTTCAGTGACTAATCACAGTGTGGTTAAAATAATTTAGCTTGGCCTAGTAAAAGGTAGAGGACCCCGTTCATTCAAAGTACCCTAATGAATGACTGAAACAGGTTAGGGAAACTGTAAAATTTGCAACTGGGAAAGCCAAAATACACAAGCGACTAAAAGACAGCAAGAAAATGAAATTGCAGAAGGGAATGGAAAGCATCTTGCCTTATTTCTTCGCACTAGGAGATGCATGCCACTATTTTTTGTGGGAGATAGCAGAGGTAAAACTGACATCTCGAGTACAAAAGGTTTAGGGTGATGATAACGTACATATGTGAATGAGAACCCCCCAAAAGGAACTCTTAAGTGCAGCCTTTGGTGCAATAATTAAGGGGCCCCACCAGATGTTGACCAAAATTTCGATTTGTATGGCACTTTTATTACATCAACCAAATTAGTGCTAAATGTTTCTTAGCAGGCTACCTTTTCAGAATTTGTCACTCTTAAGTAACACATCTGGGGACAAATTGATTTCTGAGTGGCATGTAGGTGGCACCAATATGAGATTTAACCAACATCTCGAGTTCACCAACCAAACATGGGGAAAATATCCTTTGCTATATGCGAATTAAAGATTACCAACTCTTAAGTGTGATTTGAGGGGACTAACCCATTTCTGAGTGGGTCAAATGTCACACTGTATGCGGGCCATACCAATCAATCATTTAAAGCACAAACTGGAGCACATGTACCAAAACTCAGGACTCCAAAAGTACCATTCTAAGTCTAACCATTCAGAGGCCGGGGAAATATTCAGGAAAAGCTATTTATTTTCAGTTCATTGAATATGTTTTCTTTGCACAATCATATGAATACAGGAATGATAAAAAAACAGGTATCCAAGCGGCAACTATTATATTACTGCAATACCGTTGACAATATTGAATACTGTAATACAGAAACTTCAAAATCTAAATCACTACTTCCTTGGTTTGACACCCTTAGCATTATAATCTACACATAGTTACAGCAAAACATTAAAGTGATTGGCTATACATGTTGAAGTACTAAGTGATGATTAAACCTTCTAAATTTCGTTTTTTTTTTTTTTTTTTTTTTTTTTTAGCATACATAGTCGTTAGTCTCATTCTTGTGAGGTTCATACTGGTCTAGCTGGCCTCAACTTACTTCCTCTGAACTATCCTCCTCCTCATCAGATGATGATCCAGCCATCTCCTCAACTGACTCATCACCATCTTTCTCATGTCTGTTGTCCTCTGGCACTTGGGCATCTGGAAGTTGCGGGCCCTCAAACCAGATTGACTCATAAGCACCTTTAACCAAATTCCACCCATTTTCAACATCAGTGTCCTGATTCAGGGTAAACTGGTAGGCTTCTGCCCACATCTTTGTCACAAATGCAGCACGTCATATATGGAGCTTCATTTCGGATTCACATGGAGGAAGTGAACTTGCATCAACCCCTTTGAGTTCGGCCAATGGATTCTTCCCCCTCATCTTTGAGCCATAGCAGCTGACAAACTTTTGGTACCTTAGCTGCCCCATAGCTGGATGCTGTGTATCTCAGTATATTTGTCTGACCATCAGCAAACAACTGGCCTTGTGCAATTTCAGCGAATGCAGCCTGAACATCTGAAGACTTGGTCAACTTCTCATACGGTCTTGTTTTTCCTTTACGAACACAGGGTTGCGTATAGTCAGAACCTGTAAAGGCATGGAACCCTGGAAGTGACCCGCAGGGGGATAATCCTAGTTTCTTGGTTGAGGCAGTGAGCTTGAAGAAACACCTGTTATTTCTTGCAGTTGTTCCAACATGCATCCAGAGGGCTCCACGGATTCTTTCAGAGTGGTAGATGAGGATACCTGCAATGTCTATATCTGATGCTCTTATGACAGTGTGACGGTCTGGATCAGCAGCTGCTTTTGCGTGGGTTGGAATTTGGTTAAAGGTGCTTATGAGTCAATTGTTTTGAAAAAGTGTTCCCCTGAACTTGCCTCTGTCCTAGCTAAATTATTCAGACTATGCATACGTACTTCTTTATTCCCAAATTCATGGAAAGAAGCCAATATCCACCCAGTTCCGAAGAAAGGAAGTTCGTCTGACCCCTCCAATTACAGACCAATAGCTATCACATCTTCTCTTGGTAAGGTATTTGAAACTTTAATTAATAAGCATATTGTTAAACATCTTGAAACCAACAACTTAATTAATGATAGACAATACGGTTTTCGCCACGAAAGATCCACCATTGACATACTCAATCTCTTAACTCATACCATCCATCAATCAATTGATCTTTTTGGAGAAACTCATGCAGTAGCTCTTGATATCTCTAAAGCTTTCGACAGAGTATGGCACCGTTCCCTGCTGTCCAAACTCCCTTGCTATGGACTAACGACTTTTGTTCCTTTGATTTCTTCTTATCTTAGTGACAGGAAAATAAGAGTAAAAGTAGATGATGTATATTCGAATTTCCACTCAATTAACGCCGGCGTGCCACAGGGATCAGTTCTGGCGCCAACCCTATTTCTGGTTCATATTAATGATCTCTTATCTGTCACTCACAATCCCATTCACTCATATGCAGATGGCTCAACACTACATAGTTCATTCACACTCAGACATCCATTTACAAAGTCTAATATCTCTACCTCTCAACTCAGTACAGCCATCTCCATAAATCAAGATCTATCTACAATCAGTGAATGGGGACAAAACAACCTTGTCTTTTTTAATGCTAGTAAAACTAAATATATACAGTTTACTAATAGACAGATATTGCCAGATTCGTACATTACCTTCAGTGCTACTAATATTCCCATCTCCAAAAGTATTGAAATCCTTGGTGTCTCACTTAACTGTGCCCTCAGCTGGACCTCTCATGTCAGATCACTTGCTAAAACCGCCTCAAAGAAACTTGGATTATTGTACAGAGTCCGTAACTTCTTCGCCGATGAGCAGTTAGCTATAATTTATAAGAGTCATGTGCGCTCTCAGCTTGAATATTGCTCACCCTTGTGGAATGGTTGTGGAGAGGTTGCATTAAGACAACTAGACAAAATTCAGAATAAAGCTGTTAGAATCATTAACAACCCTGCCATTACATATAAACTACCTCCCCTGCAAGTAAGAAGGAATGTTGCCTCCCTTGCATTATTTTACAGATATTTTTTTGGCAAATGCTCAGACGAAGTTGCGTCCATGGTGCCACCTCTCCATGCCTTCCCTCGTGCTACACGGGCATCTGGTAGCGCTCATGACTGGAATGTCACTCAACCATATTGCAGAACTTCTGCCTATGAGAATTCTTTCATTCCCCGAACTGCATCTCTCTGGAACTCGCTTCCCCAGAGTTGTTTTCCTCCAAATTTCAACCTACAACTGTTCAAGTCTAACTGTTACAGATATTTTATGAACAGAGGACACCAGTAATCTGGTGTATGGATTATTTTTTTTCTCCATTTGTTTTTCCTTCCTCCGTTCTGTTATTTCAAAAAAAAAAAAAGAAAAAAAAATCTGGTTTGAGGGCCCGCAACTTCCAGATGCCCAAGTGCCAGAGGACAACAGACATGAGGAAGATGGTGATGAGTCAGATGAAGAGATGGCTGGATCATCATCTGATGAGGAGGAGGATAGTTCAGAGGAAGAAGGTTGAGGCCAGTTAGACCATTATGAACTTCACAAGAGTGAGACTAACTGCTATGTATGTAGGCATAATATATATATATTTTTTATGTGTCCGGCTCTGAGCATAGGCTTCACTGCCTGCTCCCAAGGCCCAATAGTCCTACTACATACCATACACCTCTACATATCACCACTTCGGCGCTAACACCCACCGTCCATATTGAATACATGCTAGGGCTGTCTCATACAGGACTGGTGTATTGGTATTAGAGGGGGTATTTTTTCATGTCGGCGGGTCCTCTGGTAGATCAGTAAAGTCTACTTTAATGAAATGCAAATTTTTAAACTGTTCTCTGCTCCAGCGGGGTTTTGAACCTGGGTCCGATAGTACTGCAGGCCACCTCTCTACCGACTAAGCCACCGCCTCCTCCTTAACAGTACAACTGTGTCATAACAATACAATATGTAACTAAGGTGTGTAACAATATAGCTATAGGTAACAATATGTAAAACAGGTAGTTATCTGTGAAGTTTTCCAGGAAGAGACAACTACATATCCCCTTGCCTAGACTAATCAAGAATGCCAAACACCTCTGATCTTGTGCCGGAAACATGACCCACACACACACACACACACACACACACACACACACACACACACACACACACACAAATACATACGCACACATACTTTAGCCGGAAGCCAGAGGAGGATGCACAGTAAGTCCAATATCACATGCAGGAAAGTTAGAGAACCAGAGAGAGAGCCAGGTGGAAGGGGTTAGACAAAGCCTGAGAATATGATCCAGGGCAGAAGGCAGGAGATAGGGTCAGCTAGGAGGTTTTGCTGTTACGCTACGTTACACTGTAAATCACACTTCAGTATAACTGTGTACATAATTTCCGTACCCGAAGAGTGCTCTGTAACTAACCTCGCTTATGATACACAAAGGGGGTAGGTGAGAAAGAGAGAGAGAGGGACCTACCTATTCACTCTAGTCGGCGACACACCATTTTACTAAGCAACGGCAAGGTCGAGCCATGCGACGCCTCATGACTTTATACTGGCGGTGATTCGACTATCTACAACCAACCTCCCTATCTCTCTACGTCTATCTACGGTGACGCACATCGACATTGGCAGCAGCGGGAACAACGGTAAACTAGATAAACTACGTTAATTGATATGTATGTCAAAAAAAATTACAGAAGGTTTAATTATCACTTAGTACTTCAACATGTATAGCCAATCACTTCAATGTTTTGCTGTAACTGTATGTAGATTATAATGCTAAGGGTGTCAAACCAATGAAGTAGTGATTTAGATTTTGAAGTTTCTGTATTACAGTATTCAATATTATCAACGGTATTGCAGTAATATAATAGTTGCCGCTTGGATACCTGTTTTTTTTTATCATTCCTGTATTCATATGATTGTGCAAAGAAAACATATTCAATGAACTGAAAATAAATAGCTTTTCCTGAATATTCCCCCGGCCTCTGAATGGTTAGACTTAGAATGGTATTTTTGGAGTCCTGAGTTTTGGTACATGTGCTCCAGTTTGTGCTTTAAATGATTGATTGGTATGGCCCGCACACAGTGTGACATTTGACCCACTCAGAAATGGGTTAGTCCCCTCAAATCACACTTAAGAGTTGGTAATCTTTAATTCGCATATAGCAAAGGCTATTTTCCCCATGTTTGGTCGGTGAACTCGAGATGTTGGTTAAATCTCATATTGGTGCCACCTACATGCCACTCAGAAGTCAATTTGTCCCCAGATGTGTTACTTAAGAGTGACAAATTCTGAAAAGGTAGCCTGCTAAGAAACATTTAGCACTAATTTGGTTGATGTAATAAAAGTGCCATACAAATCGAAATTTTGGTCAACATCTGGTGGCGCCCCTTAATTATTGCACCAAATGCTGCACTTAAGAGTTCCTTTTGGGGGGTTCTCATTCACATATGTACGTTATCATCACCCTGAACCTTTTGTACTCGTGAGATCAATTTTACCTCTGCGAGCTCCTGTACTATAAGTCTTTGAGGAAAAATATTGGGTGGGGAGATGACCCTAGGAAGTGTAGCTGGAGACGGGCGTAAGTGCTAATGTGTATGAAGTGTGGTGAGCGCATAGGAGACTATAATTTGCTTCGTCACAGATGTGGAGTAAGGAAGTGTGTCTATAACTGTGGCGAGGATAGTGTACTATGATCGTATGGACATACAGAGAAAGTGGGTATTAATAGGGTGGTGAAAAGGGTAAACCTGAGTGAGTTTGAAGGTGGGAGAAGGCGTGGTGGGCCAAAAAGGTTGATAGATGTGGCACATGAGTGTGTGTGTGTGTGTGTGTGTGTGTGTGTGTGTGTGTGTGTGTGTGTGTGTGTGTGTGTGTGATACTGTGGGTGATGAGGTTAAGGAACTGATAGACAAGTGTTTGAACTAGTTGGATAAATTTTGTATGACGGAGTGCACAGTAAGGTTCTGGCACCCCTTCTATGAACATAATAGTCATTCGAATTACTCCATATAATAGGTAACATGAAAATCATATGTGTGGATATTTACTTCCTGGAGGTGGAGCCAGGATTTCGTGGGGTGAATGGTGAGTGAATAAATTTGTTCCCCATTTCACTGGCTATTCTTTCACTCAGTTCTTCATCTATCATTATCTTTTTATTTAATGTGTGGACCCTACCTCACTGTACCAATAGGTGGGAATAAAAAGGCCAGATGATGATAATGATGATGAAAATGATGATGATAATGATGATGACGGCGATGTAAATCTTGACCAGCGGGGAGAAGACGGGGATCCCACGAATTTACCTCCTGACTTGCAACAGGTTATTATTCCCATACATCTAACAGTATTATTTTAACCTGAGGTCAGTGTCTTTATTTCTTTCAGACTCCGCTAACTGACAGGGACGAAAATGACAGTAAGTATTGTTTCATACAAAATCTGTTGTTCCAAGATTTTACAAGTGATGTAAGATGCTAGTGTTTGACCAGTGCAGTCTTACTTTTTTGTATATTTTTTGTTCTGGTTTTGATGATACAATCTAAATTATAACTTCTCGACACTCATGGATTTGGAGAAAGCATATATGACAAGATGGATAGACAAGAATTGTAGAAAGTATTAAGAATATAACTATGTAGTAGATGGGAAGTTGTTGAAGGCCGTGAACAGTATGTATGAGGGTGTTAAGGCCTCATTGCGTGTGGATAGTGCACTGAGTGAGTTTTTAGTGAACTGAGTGAATTTTTCTATATGAAGGTTTGATTCATACAAGGATGTGTCATATCTCCATGGTTGTTCAATCTGCATATGGATGGGGTTATAAGAGACACAAGGTAGGGCAGTGGATGTTGGAGCTGCCCTAGTAAGAGAGAGCAGTGTTTGGAAACTCTCTGTACTGTTGTTTGCAGATGATACTGTGTTGTGAGAAGACGAAGGGGAGTTGCAAGGCTTGGTGGATGAGTTTGGGAGAGTGTGTATGAAACGGAATCTAAAGGTGAATGTAGGGAAGAGTAAAGTTATGGTCTTCGAGAGATGTGAAATAATTGAAAATACAGTGGGGCTGGATGAGGAGGAAATGGAAAATGTGAGTGCATTTAAGTAATTGGGTAGTATGATTATTAAGGATGGAAGTTTTGACGGTGAAGTGTTTGAAAGGGTGCAACAGGAAAGAAAGGTTGCTGCTTCCTTGAAAATAGTGATAAGAAACATGGAAGTGAGCATGGAAGCGAAAAAGCTGCTACATGACAGTATTGTTATACCAGCTCTAACGTATGGAAGTGAAGCTTGGACCTTGCTGGAGGGACAGAAATCAAGAGTGAGAGCAGTGGAAATGAGTTATTTGAGAGGAGCATGTGGAGTCACATGGAGGGACAGACTGACAAGTGAGGAAGTGAAGGAGCGTTGTGGAGTGACTATGGATGTGATAAGAGCGTTAGGAGAAACACACTAAGGTGGTTTGGACATGTGGAGAGGATGGAGAGTGAGTGACTGACGAGAAGAGTTTTTGTGAGTGAGGTGGAGGGTGGGAGAGAGAGGGGAAGGCCAAGGATGAGATGGAGGGATGGAGTGAAGAGGTATATTAGAGAGGGGTGTGTGAACTGGGAGCAGGGCAATGAAATGGCGGGGGACAGGGTGACATGAAGGGGATTTGTTTGTGGCCACCCCTTACGGGATTAAGGCGTCTGGCAACAGATAGATAGAAAGACGCTCATACTCTCCATCCTATAGCATCTGTATTCTCAGAGCGTACTACCCGAGCCCTCTCTCACCATCCTTCAGCATCACAGCCTCTTCTGACCACTCCTGTCTGCCCATCCCAGTCTTTTTCTGCACCCACCATCTGATTCGAACATGAGTGCTCTGCTCACTGCCAAATCTACCCATCATAAAATGCTTTTTTTTTACTGGTGTCTTCCCACGCAGCCTCGCCATCTATCTCCAACCTAACTCACCTTACTCACTTCTCACTTCTCCTCACCCACTCCGTCCACTTATAGCTCCCCGACAGAAATGCAAGAAATTCCAGCCAACCCTCAATGCCCATCTTGAAAGGGGATACTTCTACCATGCTACATCACATACCACCGTCAGAGATCATTCCACGCACTCACATTCTGCCCACACTCCTCAGTCTGGTAATGGTATGGGGAGAAAATCTACAAATGACGACTGCAGCTGTAGGCTAACCTTCGATACCCAAATCCACCACCCAGTCTAGTCCAGCCACCTCGCTCCACACAGCTCAGCCAGACTTTACTTATGCGTATTTCACAAATCAGTGCCGTTAAAGGGATGGTGTACTGTACAGATATCAGTACTGATCTGAATCAATCTGGCTGACCTGGAAGGAACAAATGAACCTCATATTCCTAAACTATTATATCTATCACACCACTACACCAACGGGTCTAATTTTTGTCATGGGTCTTCACCGGTTTGACCCAGGCTGATCTTTACTGACCTGCTACCAGCCGAAGAACTTGAGATGGCCTGAAAGGATAACAGCTGCTCTACCAAAGTCTTTCATATGATGGTGGCCTGGTTTGAAGAAGAGGTTGACCATGAACGAGGTGAGGATGTATATTGAAGTGAGAGTGTGATGATGATGGATAGGGATGCCACTACACAAAGGCAGCTAGCCTGCCTGACGATACAAAGTCCTTCAACTCCCCATCCCCCGAAAGAAATATGGTTGACTACAGACGTGCAGCTTCAGCCAGCAGTCCACCGGGTTACCGTTCAGAAGAGCCTGCTAACACAACAGCAGCAACAACAAGGTAGTTGAAAGATTAAGAGGTATAACTCAACGAACACGTATCAATGTCATAAAGCGGACCCTGCCAAGCATGTCATTCATGCACAAAGAGGATATACCTTTGTGAGTGCGAGTATATATATATATATATATATATATATATATATATATATATATATATATATATATATATATATATATATATATATATATATATATATTGTTACGGAACAGAGAAATATAATGTACACTTTAAGTGAGAATACTAAAAATCACTACTGTCCCGTAAAGTTCCAGGTTCAAAACAAAAGAGTTAGGTAAAATTACAAGTTAAAGTTTAATGCTCAAACTAACAACAAAACATTCAGGACTCATAAGGATAATGTAATGGCAAAAAACCGGTTAAATATATGGTTAACTGCAATAGCCTCTATTAACACGAAATTAGCAAGAGTAAATTGATCTAAGTCAGCCCTGATAAAATGAGAAAACCAGATAATACTCAGTGAATGCAAGATATATTATTACATATACAAAATATTATTACCACTGGCTGACAATATGAATTACAAAAACTTTACTAGGCCTACGAATCAACACCTTATGCTATACAGTACTGGAACAAAATGTAATAACACTTATACTCAAATTACACAGCTGCTAGATGGTTGGAGACTTCCTGAGCACTCACAATAATAACAACTGTACAGGGGAGGACAGAGATGTGAGCAAAATGAGGAGTAGATCTAAGTGGCAATGAATGCAGAGACTGAGCTCATTATATAGGGGCCGGCAGAGCTTGATACAACTTGCAAGAAGGATGCACAAATGAAGCCATAGGGGACCAAGAGTTGACAATCCTGCTCTGAACAACAGAAAGAACGACTTACTCTACAATAAGGGAGAGAAGGGGGAGTGAGGTAGAACACGCTCGTGATCAAACATGCAGCATACTGTACGTTAGAATTATACAAAGGATGATGAAATCATAGGCTATGTAACACCTCTCCACAAAGAAAAAGAAATTTACAAATGATATTTCGTATTACTCTAAAACAATCTGTCTAAAGTCTAGATAAGCAATCTGCAATAACATTTTCTTTCCCCTTGACATGTTGTATGTCCAATGAATACTCCTGAAGAAGTAGACTCCATCTTGTCAATCTCTGATTTTTATCTTTAAACTTACTAAGGAATTTTAGTGGGTTATGATCGGTATAAATGACTATGAGGTCAAAACCAGAACACAAATAAAATGAAAAATGCTGTAAACCCAAAATCAAGGCCAAAAGCTCTTTCTCAATAGTTGAGTAGTTCTTTTGAGGTGGAGTGAACTTCTTATTGTAATAAGATACAGGGTGTTCAATACCCTGATCATCCTCTTGCAGCAAAACAGCCCCAGCTCCTGTATCACTTGCGTCAACAGCCATCTTAAAAGGCTTAGCAAAATTTGGAGTAGCGAGCACTGGCTGACTTAATAGGATAGCTTTAAGTTTGCTGAAAGAGGATTCACAGTCATCGGTCCAGACAAATTTAACTCCCTTTTTCAGTAGGTCTGTAAGTGGTGATACAAGAATTGAAAAGTTAAGAACAAATCTCCTGTAATAACCTGACATTCCCAAAAATCTTTGTAGCTCTTTCCTACTTTCAGGTCTGGGAAGATCACTTATAACCTGAACCTTAGCTCCTGGTGGTGCAACATGTCCATCACCAATTACGTACCCAAGGTACTGAACTTTAGCTTGCCCAAACTCACACTTTGATAAATTAGCTACAAGATTAGCCTGAACCAAACGCTCAAGAAATTTACTGACATGGCATAGGTGATCTTTCCAGTTGTCACTGAAGATTAATACATCATCAATATAAACAACACACCCTGCCAAACCCTCTGTTACAACATTCATGAGCTGAAATGTGGCTGGTGCATTCTTCATACCATATGGCATTACAGAACATGCAAAAGTCTTTCCTAGTGTTACAAAACATGAGCTATCCCTAGCACGTTCAGTCATAGGTACTTGCCAGTATCCCTTTAACAAATCAAACTTACTTATGTACCTAGCCTTTCCGATCTTGTCTATGCAATCTTCCGCACGAGGGAGAGGGTGTCTGTTTTGGTTATCTGATTAACACTTCTGTAGTCGATGCAAAGCCGCTGTGACCCATCTGGCTTAGGGACTAGAGTGACAGGAGAACTCCACTCGCTCTGACAGGGCTCAATCATCTTGTGGTCCAACAGGTAGCCAAGCTCCTTCTGGATGAGAGGAACTTTCACTGGGTTCACATGGTAAGGAGGAAGTTTAATTGGCTTTGCGTCTCCAACATCGACATCATGCATCAACACAGTGGTTCTTCCTGGAGTCGCACGGAACACTTGCAGGTACTCCTGCAGTAATGCCGAAAACTCCTGCCTTTCCTCGGGAGCTAGATGAGAAAGCTTAGTCTGGAGATCATTCATGATATCAGGATTCTTCCCTAAACTATCACTCAGGCTCATGCTGCATGGGAGAGCTTCACTTGCAGACTCGGGTGGAACAGCTACAGTGCAGACTGGGTTATTTTCGTCCCGCCTGTGATATAACTTTAGCATGTTGATGTGACAAAGTTGCTTGTTCTTTCTACGATCTGGTGTGGCGATGACATAGTTGACATCACTGAGTTTCTTCTCCACGAAATAAGGACCACTAAACTTGGCTTGAAGAGGTTGCCCATGCACCGGTAGCAGAATCAAAACCTGATCTCCTGGCTGAAAGTGGCGTAACCTGGACTTCTTATCATACCAAGTCTTCATCTTCTCCTGAGCAGATCCTAAATTCTCTCTCACTAGGTGTAAAGCAGTGGACAGCCGTTCTTTGAACTTCATCACATACTCCAGCAGGTTGACGTCATCTTCCTCCGACAGCCAGCATTCCTTGAGTAACTTAAGGGGTCCTCTTACTTCATGGCCAAACAGTAGTTCAAAAGGTGAGAAGCCCAGTGATTCATTTGGAGATTCTCTTGCGGCAAATACAACGAATGGAAGACCTTTATCCTAGTCTTTCTGATGTTCCGAACAGTATTTCTTGAGTATCGATTTGAGTGTTTGATGATATCTCTCCAACGCTCCTTGGGTCTGGGGATGGTAAGCTGAAGTCATGATCAGGGTGATGCCCAACTCTTTCAGAGACTGCTTGAAAACATTTGACATGAAATTACTTCCCCGGTCTGATTGTACCTCCTTGGGTAGACCAAACTTTGTGAAGAACCCTAGCATTTCCTTAACCACGTTCTTTGCTGAGATATTTCTAAGTGGAATGGCTTCAGGATAACGAGTAGCCATATCAATCAGGGTCAACACATAAGAAAATCCTGAAGAAGTCTTTGGAAGAGGGCCCACAATATCCACCAACACACGGGTGAATGGCGCCTCAAAAGGAGGAATGGGAACTAGAGGTGCAACCTTTTCGGTCTGATTACACTTCCCCACAACTTGACAGGTGTGACAAGACTTACAATACCAGGAAACATCCCTGAAGATACCTGGCCAGTAGAAGTGTTTCAAAATCCGTGCCACAGTCTTCCTCACTCCAAGGTGTCGTGCCAAACTGGAATCATGAGCCACTCTAATGATATCCTGCCTACAAACACGAGGGATGACAACTTGATGTACAACCTCCCATTCACAGTCGGCTGATGCTGTTGGGGGTCTCCACTTCCTCATAAGTACTCCTGACTTTATATAATAACAAGTAGAAGCACCAGCTGACTCTTCCTCACTGCAAGCAGAGTTAGCCAGACCTTTCAACTCAGGGTCAGCAACCTGCAACTCAACCAACTCTTGACGAAACAAATTATCAACACTACAGGGTACTGCCTCATCTGGTGAGTGGTCCAAATTAGCAAGAAAAGTGTCAGCTAGGATAACATCATCATCATCATTATCCTCTAAATCACCCATAACTTTAGACTTAGCCCTAGTGACAGCACATGCAGGGAACACATCAGGGACATCACAATCCTGGGTCGCAGCCACTGGATCACTAGACAACTGAGGAGCTGGACACACTTGACTTCCACCAATATCATTTCCAAGTGAGAAAGTTACACCTGACACTGGGAGTGTCTCAACCAACCCAACCATAACGGAACCATTAACAAAACCAGACTCTAAATTCACTCTGCACAGAGGGACAGAGAAGTAATTATTCCCTACACCTTGTAAGATTACAGTTTCATCAGAGGAATTAACATTAGAGCCTAGAACACTGGTCAGCATAAGGGATTGGCAAGCACCTGTATCACGATATATTTTAACTGATTTCCTGTCATTACTGTCCAGAGGACTGACAAAACCATCAGACAGGAAATTAGCACATGAACTCTTGAGAGTGTCATCCACGTTACTACTCAAATGAGGAGCTTCATCATGAGAATTTAATTTACCCCTCAAAGCAGGTTCAGTTAACTCAGTTAAAAAATTCTGGGAACTCTCAAGGGTGGACACTAGACCAATTGACTGAATATTTAAAGACTCCTTTTTGTTCACATCACCCTGTCTCCTGAAACATTTCTCTGTAGTATGACCAAGCTTACTACAATAAGTACATTTACTTTTCTGAAATCTAGAGGTGGAGCTGGTATTTACTTCCTGAGAAACATCATCTTTATTCTCTTTCCTGTTACCTGTACTCTGAGTAGAGGCAACGTACTTACTCTCAGCTTTCCTTTTTTCTCTAGAATATCTCTTGTGAGTGAGAACATATTCATCAGCTAAAACTGCAGCATCAGACAAATGATCTATTCTTTTCTCATCAAGATATAGGCTTACATCTTTATTAATACACCTTTTGAAGTCCTCCAGCAAAATCATCTGCTTAAATTTGTCAAAATCAGAATCCACATTCTTAGAATATAACCACTGCTCTAACAGATCTTCTTTGATTTTTGCATACTCAACATGGGATTGCTTATCTTGCTTATAAGTTGTCCTAAATTTTACTCTATAGGCTTCAGGAACAAGCTCATAGGCCTTAAGAATCAAGCTCTTAACTACATCATAATTATCAGATTGATCCTGAGGCAAAGATGCATAAGTTACTTGAGCTTTACCGGTGAGAACAGTTTGAAGGAGTACTGGCCAATACTTTTTGGGCCAATGAAAACCTGTAGCTACCCTCTCAAACAACTGAACATACTTTGTTAAATCAGATTCATTAAAAGGAGGGACAAGTTTAACATTTTTAGCCACACCAAAATCATCAGAGATAGATGATCCAGTTCCACCTTGTTTCATGCGATACTCATGGTCTGCCTGAATCCTAGCAAGTCCAATTTGTGCCTGAGAATGTACCTGTGCCTCCTGAATACGAGCATTTGCCTGAAATTCAGCCTCCTTAGCACGAGCCTCCTGCAGGGCTAGCTGTAACTTAGCTAATTCAATCTGCGTTTTTTTTTTTTTTTTAATGTGAGGAAGAAGGAACCAAAGGCCATGAGCCCGCAGTAACAGTTCCCTCCAAGAGAAAAACAAAATACAATAGAGAGCCAAATTCAAGATCCGATCATTTTGAGATGCCTGGAGACACTGCATTTGAAAGACTGGAGATCATAGGCAGCAGGAAATACAGATAGAGGGAGACAGTTCCAGAGCTGACCTGTTGCATAAATGAAAGACTGGGAGTAAGGGTTAACTCTTGCATTAGAGAGTTGGACAGAAAAGGGATGAGAATTTGCTGCCAGACGGGTGCTACGTGCCCGTCGTAGAGGTGGAGGAATGCAAGCAGACAGTTCAGAGGAGCAGTGACCATTAAAGTAGCGATAGAAAAGAGATAAAGATGCAACAGTGCGGCGAAGAGACAGAGGTTGAAGGGAGTCAGTAAGAGGAGGAGAGTTAATGAGACGAAAAGCCTTTGACTCCACCCTATTGAGAAGAGCTGTATGTGGGGAGCCTCCCCACACATTAGAGTTGTACTCCACACAGGGGCGGATAAAACCCCTGTATAGAGTCAACAATTGTGCAGGGATAAAGAAAGAGCGGAGTCGGTTTAGCACGCCCAATCTCTTGGAAGCAGATTTTACAAGAGATGTAATATGATCTTTCCAAGATAAGTCCCGAGTAAATGAAACCCCAAGCATGTTCAAGGATGATGCAGGATTAAGCTGAATATTATTAAACACTAATGGGTATACCTGTGGAAGATTTTGTCGAGTTGATAGGTGTAAGAACTGAGTCTTATATGCATTAAAGACAACCATATTATTTTTACCCCAGTCAGAGATACGAGCCAAGTCAGACATTAGGTGTGCCATAGCCTCATCCCTTCTTTCTTGAAGTAACTGTTGAGATGGGCGTTGCGGGAACCGAATGGAAAGGTGAACGGTGGAGTCATCAGCGTATGAGTGGATAGGGTTAGATGTACAGCTTAGATCATTGATGAATAAAAGGAAGAGAGTTGGTGACAGGACAGAGCCCTGAGGAAGACCACTGTTGATAGATCTAGGAGAAGAACGATGGCCGTCTACAACAGCGGCTATAGAACGACCAGAAAGGAAGCTAGTGATGAAGGCATAGATAGAAGGATAGAAACCGTAGGAGGGCGGTTTGGAAATTAAAGATTTATGCCAGACTCGATCGAAAGCCTTTGAGATGTCAAGTGCAATGGCAAAGCTTTCGCCAAAGTCCCGAAAGGAGGATGACCAGGAGTCTGAAAGGTAGATGAGAAGATCGCCAGTGGAGCATCCCTGACGGAACCCATACTGACGATCGGAAAGAAGGTTGTGATAGGAGAGATGCCTTAAAATTTTTCTATTAAGAATTGACTCGAAAACTTCTGAAATACAGGACGTTAAAGCAATTGGACGATAGTTGGAGGGTTGGGAGTGGTCACCTTTCTTTGGGACTGGCTGAATGAGAGCAAACTTCCAGCAAGAAGGAAAGGTACAAGTTGACAGACAAAGGCGAAAGAGTTTGCCTAGGCAGGGTGTAAGCACAGAAGCACAGTTCTTGAGAACAACAGGAGGGACCCCATCAGGCCCATATGCCTTGTTAGTACCGAGGCCAGTGATGGCAGAAAATACATCAACTGAAGAAATTTTAATGTCAGCCATGAGGAAGTCAGAGGGGAGAAGTGATGGAGGAACAGCACCGGAATAGTCTAAGGTGGAATTGGAGGAGAAAGTCTGTGCGAAGAGATCTGCTTTATCAGTAGAAGAAATAGCTACAGAACCATCAGAGTAGAAAAGAGGAGGGAAGGATGATGAGGTAAAGTTGTTAGAAAGATTTTAGGCAAGGTGCCAGAAGGAGCGGGAAGAATTCGAGTTGGAGAGTTGAGAGCATTTAGTATGGATGAAATTATTTTTAGTAGAGCGAAGAACAGACTTAGCACGATTCCGGGCAGAAACGTAAAGATGATGAGTTTCAGGGGTGGGATGGCTCCGGTACCTTTTGTAGGCCTTCTCCTTGTTGCGGACAGCATTAGAACAAGCGTGATTAAACCAAGGCTTTCTTGCGTTAGTCAAAGGATATGAGAAAGGAATGTATGCTTCCATGCCCGAGAGAATAACCTCCGTAATGCGCAAGGCACACTCAGATGGCTCACGTCCATGGCAGCAATAATCATTCCAGGGAAAATCAAAGAAGTACTGCCTGAGGGCCTCCCAGTCCGCGGCTCCAAAATGCCATAAACGACGTTTCCCTGGAGGGTCCACAGGCCGTACCGGAGTGATAGGACAGGTTAAGGTAATAAGGTTGTGATCGGAGAAGCCCAACGGAGAGAAAAGATTAACAGAGTAAGCAGAAGGATTAGTTGTGAGGAAGAGGTCAAGTATGTTGCAGCTCTCTCCAAGGCGGTCAGGGATACGGGTAGGGTGCTGTACAAGCTGCTCTAGGTCATTAAGGATAGAAAAGATGTAGGCTTGTTCACCAGGTGGATCCGTGAAAGTTACATTAAACAACCTTTCATTAATCATGTTAACAATTTGATCTTTAGAATGATGAGAGCGAACAGCAATTCCTAATTGTTGAGCAACAAGCTTAAGTTCATTCTTTGTTCTGTTTTCTACATCACACACTGTTTGAACATTTGACAAAAAATCTTTGGCTTCATCAAGCGTAGTAATAGTAGACATCATGAATAAATCACAGTCACAAAACATCAAGCAATATCCTTATGATAATATCCTGAATATCCTGATAAGAGGTCGCCAAATTTATGTTACGGAACAGAGAAAGATAATGTACACTTTAAGTGAGAATACTAAAAATCACTACTGTCCCGTAAAGTTCCAGGTTCAAAACAAAATTGTTAGGTAAAATTACAAGTTAAAGTTTAATGCTCAAACTAACAACAAAACATTCAGGACTCATAAGGATAATGTAATGACAAAAAACAGGTTAAATATATGGTTAACTGCAATAGCCTCTATTAACACGAAATTAGCAAGTGTAAATTTATCTAAGTCAGCCCTGATAAAAAGAGAAAACCAGATAATACTCAGTGAATGCAAGATATATTATTACAGATACAAATTATTATTACCACTGGCTGACAATATGAATTACAAAATCTTTACTAGGCCTACGAATCAACACCTTATGCTATACAGTACTAGAACAAAATGTAATAACACTTATACTCAAATTACACAGCTGCTAGATGGGTGGAGACTTCCTGAGCACTCACAATAATAACAACTGTACAGGGGAGGACAGAGATGTGAGAAAAATGAGGAGTAGATCTAAGTGGCAATGAATGCAGAGACTGAGCTCATTATATAGGGGCCGGCAGAGCTTGATACAACTTGCAAGAAGGACGCGCAAATGAAGCCATAGGGGACAAAGAGTTGACAATCCTGCTCTGAACAACAGAAAGAACGACTTACTCTACAATAAGGGAGAGAAAGGGGAGTGAGGTAGAACACGCTCGTGATCAAACATGCAGCATACTGTACGTTAGAATTATACAAAGGATGATGAAATCATAGGCTATGTAACCATATATATATATATATATATATATATATATATATATATATATATATATATATATATATATATATATATATATATATATGATATAGGCTCGAGTCATTCCATTTAGAGCTGGTGTGGTGGTATAAGCCGGATGGATCTGATATGATCAGATATACTTCAGTACGACAGAGTCGTTCACTCACTTGGACTCAGCATCTTTCACGCTGGCATGAATAATTATAAATGATGTTCTTATATCATCCTCTTGTTAACCACTGCCACTGTGAAATATGCTTCGTGATTCGAAAGTAGGACGCCTAAGACAGATGCTTTAGAGTATTAGACCGAAAATGAGTTGAAAGGGGACCTAGAACGATATCGAGGATTACATATAAACAGTAATGCTGCACTGAAAGAAACGGATGTGGGAGTCATTTTACAAACAATAACTAATTCCATGTTGTTTATGGCGGTGAGAGATGAGGGTAATATTGAGGGAAGAGAGCCCCACCAAATCCCATGAAGCATTATCCGACTGCTATGGACCCGCTAATGTTCGAATGCATGGCACTTCTCCAACCGGGACTTAGACTCCGCTCTGGCCAGGGGTGTGAAAAAACTAATGCTGGTGATAGTACAAAACAAATGAGTAAAACAGAGAGCAAACAGCAACAGAACCATCAACCCTTTCGAGGCTGTTTGGTGAAGGGTAGGAGATAATTAAGTAACTAATCTGTGAGTGAGAGATAAGGATAAAAAAAAGCAATAAGGCACATAGCCAAATTTAGGTGAAAAATATACTAGTTCAAGAATTCCTGCTCATTTGACCCAAGTAGAACCAGCTGGGTTTCCTCAGATCCTATCTCGTTACTTCTGGCTATTTCAGGCTTAGTTAGACTCAGTCGGATTCATTCAAGTTTATTGCTATCTATACAGGTCCAAGTTGGTCGCGTTAGGTTCATTTATGTCAGCTGAGGTTCTTTTAAAATCAGTTTAGGGCGGTTGGGTGTGACTTATACTTTTGAACCTTTCAGGCACTTCCTGGACATGTTAGATTTACAGAATTAAATTATGACAATAGAAGTCGATTATGGTCAAGTCAGTGTACCCAAGTGAAGACAGGCCTGTACTGGCAACGGTTTCCCAGATATTAATTTTTACAATTTCATACTTTTAGTTGGGGTACAGGGGAAGGAAATGCAAAAGGCTGAGTGAATGGACAGGGATGAGTAGGACAGACTGGGACTGTGGTGAATGGTGAGGAAGGCGGAGGTAGAAAACCCCGTGAAGGTCATTGTACGGCGGACAGTTATGACGGTTGAAGGTTAAAATGATTTTATCTGAAGGACGTGAAAAAAAACATGCGTTTTTTGTTCTCATTGCTCTTTCCCTCATTTTTTTCTTTTTTTTTTTTCTTGCGGTGCAAGTAAAAAGAGTAGTTTATATGGCCTGGTGGAGTTTTGCGTTTGCCTGCAAGTACCAGGAGGACTCTGAAATCCATTAACTTTGTTGTAACTTCAGAATGCTTTAGTGTCGACTTGGTAGCAACGCAGTCAACGCTGTATGAACTGTGTGCAGAATTGTTTGAATGTGATGGTAAGGGGCATTTAGAAGCCTGTTTGAGAAAGTGTAGCTAATAATGTTGTGGAATTTGCGGTAAAAATGCTATTTATTCCGTCACAGGAAACTTACCCAATTTCCATAAGTGTGTCAGGGGTAATATTATCCGAACAAAAATATTTATAAAATAATATACAATTTCTCTTTTATTTTTATTCAGTTTTGAATCTGTTACTTCAACCAAGTTCCACCGCTATATTCGTCCTGTGGGATCCTGTTACGGACGCCGATTCCTACCATCTCACGTGGACGGACAATGACGCAGTAGAGGATAATGTGGACGTCAGCAGCACGACAGAGTATTACACCATCGTTAACCTACCGTCGTGTACACAGTTCCAGGTGCGGGTGGACGCCAAGAACGGAACTGACACACTAATCAGTGATAAAGACACCGCTCGAACACTGCCTCGGGGTAAGCTGTTATCCGTACTTACATAGAGATATGGGGTCTGTATATATAATATATTGAACGAAGGGCAGAAGAGAGTGTGTTGATGTGGTATGGTTACATAAAGGAAAAGGATGTAAATAGGGTGGTAATGTGGATCTGTACAATATTTGAGAGAGTTTGTGGGTAGGAGGAGGCCATGAGTAATGTGATGATTATGGTAAGTGAAATTGAATTTATGGCTATGTAAAATATATGAGTGAATTTGTGGATAGGATGAAGTTAGGAGGAATATGGATGGTTATAGTATGTGAATCTGTGAGTCAGAGCGGTGCAGAAGCCGAAGAATTGAAGTGACGAATAATGGAGGCATTTTGTGTGGAGATGCTCATGACAAGGGTTGCACCCGTTATATTACTTGGTGGCTGACGGTATGATTTTACTGTCGCAACGCCAAGTGCAGCGGGGATGGGATGGGATGGGATATTTCTTAATAGGCTGAGGGTTTCTACTTTAGCTTGGCCAGTAGATAGGAAGTTAGGGGAGTTTTCTCGGAGGTAAGTGTTAGATGTTTAGTATGCTCTAGGAAGTCCATCCGGGGATCTTTAACATCAGTTTTAAATAGATACAACGAAATGTGCAAAAACAAGACGAAAATTATAGCCATTAGTGTAGATAGGCTACATCCATGATAGGACCCCAAATATAAACAGGCTATGATGACATAGAAAGCAGATTTATTAGCACAGAAAATAGATTTCCATTTCGAAGCAAGAATAGCGAAAGAATTACTTCCCAACGTAATAACTTAAGTGCTAGTAATTATTTACAAAGTGTATTATACCAACAGTAGGAGTTTACGTAGGAAAATAGACGAAATGAAGGAGAAAAGAGGTACTGCCATCATTAGTGAAACGTAAATGAATATAGAGACTCGCGAATTATTGTCATAATGTCAGATTCAGAGGTATAATATTTTTCACTCTAACCGTTTGGAAAGAAAGGGGAGCAGAGTAGCTATTTACGTAAAAGATATATTAAATTGTTAATATAAATCAAATAATAAAGCCAATAGTGATACTGAAAGCGTTCATGCTGAAATTAGTTATAAGAAGGAAAAACTATTCTTTGGTCGTTAAATACAGACCTCCAAATTAAGTGGAGGGGATGGCAAATACCTTTGGGAGGAGGTTAAGGAAGCAGTACAGTCCAGCTCAGTAATTATCACAGGAGACTAACATGCCAAGGATATATTGGCAGAATCTGACAAGGGATGCAGAATCAGAAGAAATTCTAGATGTACAGTAGTGCAGGGTATTTCCTCTATCAGTATACTAGGCAACCCCCAAGAGGTAACAATATACTAGATTTGTTTTTATCTAATAGAGAAAACAACATTAGCGATATGGAAGTTGGCGGACGACTTGGAAAAAGCGATGATGAAGAAACTAAGTTAAAATTTAATTGGAAAGTCCTTTCTACTGAAAACTGGTCGCCTGTCCATAATTTCGACTAGGAGACTTTGTAGGATTAAGAGTTTATTACCTAACCGTGACCCAGAAGGAGACTACTTGAGGGAGAGTTAGGTCACTGAAGAAGCTCAGACCATAGGTGAGGGACAGAGCTCTGTGCAAGAACAGCTGCACCCCACAGTGTTGCATTATCCTGCACCCCAATGCGACTGCTGGGTGTTGCTGGAAAATCATTGCGGTTGCAGTGCGGGTGGAGAGAGAAGCAGGAATGCAAGCAACAGAAGCTACAAGAGGATGGATCACCAACTTCCACGACCGTGTTAAAATAGATTAATTAAACCTTTAAAAATGTTTCATAACCACATTGCAATATATAATTGCAATCCTTTTCTTGTCTAAGTTTCTACTTTTTATTATACTCTAATTTAGAATCATGTATATTAGTGTAATGTATACTGTATATGTATGATCTTGATCACTTAATGTCCAGCAGTCTAGTATGTGGATATGTGACTGCAGTGCCAGTTGTGGGATTCTATTCGTATTCCGCGAGTGTGGTGCGATTGTGGTTCTATGTTTTGCGGGTACTGTGCGGATGTGTTTCTATAACTTGTGGGTGCGGTTCGGGTGTAGACAATGCTTTGTGGGTGCCGCAGGTGCGGGTCTAGGACAGCTAATATTTTGTGGTTGTGGTATGGATGTGGTTCTAACATTTCGGTTGCGGTGGGGGTGCAGATCCATATACTGGAACCACACAGAGCTCTGGTGAGGGACAGGATTATAAGGGTGAGTGTAAGTTAGGTCACTGAGGTCTCTGGGGAAGCTCAGGTCATAGGTGAGGGACCGAACATAGGTGGAATCGTAGCTCAGGTCAAGATTAATTCAGGCCAGGTAGAAAGTAGCCGTTTCGTCCGTGAGATATATGATGAGTTCGTAGATAATAATACACAGACACCAGGACAGATAAATCTTTTCAAAAACGTTTAGAACGAATAATTCAGAGCCGAGATGGATAAACAGCTGATTAAAATTGGCCAAACAAAAAGAATATATATAATAATAAAAAGAGAAGAGGAACACCTACGTAACCGGTACTCGATTTTGAACAAAGATGCAAAGAAGAAGATGAGGAATGCAAAGCCATGTTATGAAATTAAGGTTGCTAGAGAATCGAAAGAAAACCCCGAGAGTTTTTATTAGTTGCACCGAACAGAAAATAAGATAGGACCTCTTAGAATCTGGTAACATCACCATTAAGGATAAAGAAATTTGCTCTCCCGTAAATAATTATTTCGTAACAGAGATTATCAAGGACACTCTAGACCTAGATCCCTCAAACAACAAATATTTACGTTGACAATACGAATAATATTCTTAGTAGAATGACCATTAGTAGGGAGGAAGTATTGAAAGAATTTAATAAGCGAAAGCCTTAGAAATCCCCAGGTTCGGACGATATATATTCTCCCCCCCAAAAAAAAAAAAAAATTAATAAATAAAGAACACCAAGGAAGAATTATGTCAGCCATTTCTGACGCTATTTAATAATTCTTTACCTTCAGGAGAAGCTCCAGAGGCGTGGAAGACAGCGATCGTAGTACCCATTTTTAATCTATCTATCTATCTATTGCCAGACACCTTAATCCCGCCCTGTCCCCCGCCATTTCATTGCCCTGCTCCAAGCTCACACACCCCTCTCTCATATACCTCTCCACTCCATCCCTCCATCTCATTCTCGGCCTCCCCCTCCCTCTCCCCCCCCTCCACCTCACTCACATGCACACTCCTCGTCAGTCTCTCACTCTCCATCCTCTCCACATGTCCAAACCACCTCAGTGTGTTTCTCCTAAAGCTTCCTATCATATCCACATCCACACCACAACACTCATTCACTCCCTCATTTGTCAGTCTGTCTCTCCATGTGACTCCACATGCTCCTCTCACATAACTCATTTCCACTGCTCTCACTCTTGACTTCTGTCCCTCCAACAAAGTCCAAGTTTCACTTCCATACGTTAGAGTTGGTATCACAATACTTTTATGTAGTAGCTTTTTCACTTCCATGCTCACTTCCCTGTTTTTTATTACTGCTTTCAAGGAACCAGCAACCTTTCTTCCCCGATGCACCCTTTCAAGCACTTCACCCTGTAAAATTCCATCCTTACTCATCACACTACCCAAGTACTCAAACGCACCCACATTCTCCATTTCCTCTCCACCCAATCTCACTGTACATTCACTGACTTCTACTTCTCTCGAAGACCATCACTTTACTCTTCCTTACCATCACCTTTAGATTCCGTTTCTTACACACTCTACCAAAACTCATCTACCAAGCCTTGCAGCTCCCCTTCAGCTTCACTTAACAACACAGTATCATCTGCAAACAACAGTACAGGGAATTTCCAAACACTGCCCTCTAGGCCACTCCATCATCCACTGCCCTACCTTGTATCTCTTTTATAACCCCATCCATATACAGACTGAACAACCATGGAGACATAACACATCCTTGTTTCAATCCAACCTTCAGATAGAAAATTCACTTAGTTCACTATCCACATGCACTTCAGCCTTAGCACCCTCATACATACTCTTCACGGCCTTCAACAACTTCCCATCTACTCCATGTATTCCTAATAATTTCCACAGTCCTTGTCTGTCCACCCTGTCATATGCTTTCTCCAAATCCATGAAGGCTGCATACAACATCTTGCCCTTCTTTAGAAACTTTTCCACTAAAGATCTAAGAATGAATATCTGATCTACACAACCTCTTCCCTTGCTAAAACCTCCCTGTTCTTCTCCAACTAATTTCTCTGTTATTTCCCTGATTCTGTCAATACGTATCCTGTGGTAAAGACTACATATTATATAGATAGATAGAGAGACAGATAGAAGCAGGGAGTCAGATGATGAGAGGTGTTGTGTCTGCGAGAATCGAGCAGTGCTAAACATGCTTACACACTCTGACGCGAAGAATGCTTGAGACAGCGTCTAGTGGCCATATACACACATACACATATGCTCATACACAGGCTACGGGAACTTTCCATCCACGAGGAACACACGTGACACACCCCTGCTACACCAGAATTTAGGAATGAGAGCTCAGACGGAGATTAGCCACCGAACAGGCAAGAGAGCAGTAGACAGGCCTCAGAGGAGACAGGCAGGAGGTCAAGAAGAGGGATGACCCAAATGTCATTTATGACATTTGGTAGCAGCGAACGTATACGAACCTCGTCTACGAATCAACATTAAATTCCTACAAAATATCAAGATTGAAAACAACCAACAACATCAGCTCCTGACAGTATTCTGTCCGTCCAGCCCCCTCCGTCTCCCAGATCATTACGCTGATGCAGAGGTCAAGAGATCACTCGACTCCTTGCAAGTACCTTAACGACAAACCAGCAAATCTGCGGACATCGTCTCCGAATTAAAAGCAAATTTCTACAAAAGCAACCGAGACTACAAGATTAGCTTCAGTTCTACATTGAATCCTACAAAATACAGCCTACAGTGCAAATAGTCTACAAGTCTACGACGAATCAGCGAACTACAGCCATCTACAATCAACTACAATTAACAACCCTACGTCGTCTGTATAATCTTCTACACGCACCTACAAGTAGCGGCAGTCTTCATCCCACAACGAGTAAATCACTAGAGAAAAGGACCGAGAAAACATCGACATAGAAAAACGGAACAAACAAACGAAGAGTGAGACACGACTCATAACTCATCTTACTCACTCATCTTCACTGAAGTTACTCATCGCTACTCATTCACTCACCACAGCTACCAGTGTGGGAAGTTGAGGTCATCATGCGTGCTTGCTGAACAGACGCCACGTCAGTCAACACACCACCTGCACCACCACTCACACCATTCCCACCACGGTAAAAATTAGTGAGTTACATAGTTACTTCATTTATACAATACACAGTGATAGACAATAAGCTTCTGCACAAACATATAAAACGTGCTGTATAGTTACAACTTAAATACACATACTTACTTCAATTATCTTCATAATTCAATCATTAAATACTTGCACCAACAATAAATATTCTACACTGTATATATTCATTCATTTATTATAACATTTATTTACTACCAGCGAGTGTTACCATTTATACCTACATAAAATACGTGTTTCATACATACAACTATACATTATTACATCTACGAAGTAATAAAAAAAATATACCATCACAGTTACTCAGTGAGCGATTAAAAGAATTGTATTAAACATTTATTAATTAAAGCTACCTTGTGGAAACAGACAAATTAAGTTACAAGGTAAACTAGAGAAGAAAAAAAAAATGGCCAACACAAATGCCGTTAGCAAGAGTGAACATCTTCAACACAATCGTGAAGACAATGATTTCCACACAGTGCTGACACACATATTACTCACGATAGGTACAGGTGAACAACAAGTCAGTGTGTATAGTTAATACTGTATATAGTGTATATATTTTTTATATAAAATAACAAAATATGGGACTATATAATATCATTTTCAATAATATCTGTGTAATATAAACTAAACTTTAACAAAGTATCTCAAGGAAATTAGCCAGTAATTATGCAACCATGAACATGGAAAAAGCGTACACAAGCGAAGAAAAACAAACTATAGAAAATCAATACATACAAAAAAAAAAGAAAGAAAGAAAGAAAGAAAAGTAAGACAGAAAAAAGAGAAATAGAGTAAGATCACATAACAAACAAATGAAAATAAGTGTAAGTGTTACTACATATGCCAAAATACCACATAAACTACAAACAAAAAAGCAAATTGTTGTCTCCACATACAAGTGGCACGACACATCATCACTATCATCGACCGCAGCATATGTTAGGACTGCAGTTATTACAATTCTGTAACTCCATATTATATTTAGGTAACAATTATGTAACGACAAACGACTGCATTATGTTACACTAACTACAGTTATGTAACTACAAACAATATGTACCATTATGTAACAGTTGCATTAACAAGATGTAACTTTTATGTAACTTTAACTACAATTATGTAACTACAAACAATATGTACCATTATGTAACAGTTGCATTAACAAGATGTAACTTTTATGTAACTTTAACTACAATTATAAGGCCAAGACACTTATGTAATAGTTGCATTAACAAAATGTAACTACAATTATAAGGCCAACACAATTATGCATTAACACAATATAAGTCATACAATTATAGCACAATTCTGTATTACCAGTATCATCATACAAGTTAGGTGAAATATTAGACATTACTAAGGTGATACCTCAAATATGTAATGTATAACCTAGCAGTATTACCATTGCACAATTATATGCGTACGTCTGTTGTACATGCACTTCTTACGAAGTGTTATACAACAACCAATGCATTTATTCAAATATGTATACAACTTGTTTAAATGTATTATTACTGAATAATCACTATTTACTATGAATATTACATGTATACAATATTCATACAATTATGTTACTTTTACAATATTATGTATTTCACTTAATTAGCTTATAAGTTCATTATAATGTGTATGTAGTATGTATTAATATATTATAACTATTAAATGTCGATGGTACGCCATTTTCGCGAGACCGAGCAGTGTGGTAAAGACTACATATTATATAGATAGATAGATAAATAGATAGATAGAGAGACAGATAGAAGCAGGGAGTCAGATGATGAGAGGTGTTGTGTCTGCGAGAATCGAGCAGTGCTAAACATGCTTACACACTCTGACGCGAGGAATGCTTGAGACAGCGTCTAGTGGCCATATACACACATACACATATGCTCACACACAGGCTACGGGAACTTTCCATCCACGAGGAACACACGTGACACACCCCTGCTACACCAGAATTTAGGAAAGAGAGCTCAGACGGAGATTAGCCACAGAATAGGCAACAGAGAAGGAGACAAGCGACCCTAGAGAGAGGTCGAGACGGAGATTAGCCACAGAAGAGGCAACAGAGAAGGAGACAAGCGACCCTAGAGAGAGGTCGAGACGGAGATTAGCCTTAGAACAGAGAGGTTGAGAGGGAGACAGGCCTCAGAGGAGACAGGTGACGGGAGAAGGGCTTGGCAATTTGAGAGAGAGACAGATAGCGAGACAGGGAGGTAGCTACCCGGGACTTATATTCGTTCCGTGTGAGGGACTTGTTAATATTTACAAGACAAATAAAAATAGTCCCATACTATTCTTTACCTCTCCTGTCGCTACATGACATTTGGTGGGGAAGCTACTACAAGATATAAAAGCCGCTCGACCACAAGTCTAAAATATACTTCTCTACAAGTAACTACAAAGTCTTTATGACAATCCTACCATATACTTTTTTTTATTACACTAAGAAGGAAAATGCCCCTATAATTACCACATACTTCTTTTTTCCCCTTTTCCTTTGTACAGGGGAATGATTATACCTGACTTCCAATCCTTCGGAACGCTACCTTCCTCCCAGGCCAATTTGCACATCTTCCACATCCATTCTATTACTATCTCTCCCTCATGCCTCAGGATTTTACCACACACTCCATCAATTCCTGGGGCTTTCCCCATTATATCTTTCTTCATTGCTTTGACATCTTCCATCCTACAGATTTCTTCCTTTCTTCTCAAATCCCTCCTTCTCCCAGCCATTCCCCAGCCGCTTACACTTTCATTACTTTCATTCTCTGTGTTCAACAGTTCATTAAAATATTCTCCCCATCTGTTCACCTTTTCTCCCTTCTTCAATCGTAATCTACCATTTTTAAATTTCACTCCCCCGCTAACTTCTTTGGCACCCTGTCTAACTTTCTTTACCTCTTTCCAGAACATTTTCTTACATTCTCTCCACTTTATACTCATATTCCTTCCAAATTCCTCATCCTCTATCTTCTCAAACTCTCTTACTAATCTTTTCACTTCTCTCTTCCTCTCTCTATATGACTCTCTCTTCCATCTCTCAACTTCTTCGACGCCCCTGTTTCACATTCACTCATTATATGCTTTCTTCTTTTGTGCCACAGCCTCTCTCACCTCTTCAGTCCACCATGCTGTTCCCTGCACCCTCTTTTGCCTTCTCTTCACCCCACACTCCACCTCACATGCTGCACAGATTTCTTCTGTGAATATCTTACACACACACACCTTCCACGTCCCCCATCTGCTCCACTCTATATTTACCCAATTGCTCCTCCACTTCCATCTTATATTCTGCCTATTTTCCATCCTCTTGTAACTTTTCTACCCTCCTTGTTAGAACTACTTCCTTCTGTCCTTCCCTTCTTCTATTTCTCCATTTTGTTCGGACTTTGATTCTGACCACCACCAATTGGTGGTCCGAAAGTCCATTCCCCAATCTCTATATACACTTGCATCCATTACACACCTTCTCATCCTTTCATCCACACACACACAATCAGTCATTGCCTTCCGTTCATTCCGTTCACCATCCGCCCTTCTCATCACTCGCCACGTATACCTGTGGATCGTTTTGTGCCTGAAGAAGGTATTAGCTATCACCAACCCCCTCCCAGCACAATTGTCCACTAAAGCCCTGCCATTCTCATCCATCTCTGCAGGCACACCCTGCTCACCAACTATTCCATCCACCTTCACATTCCCTACTTTTCTATTCATGTCTCCAATAAAAAACACTCTCTCATTCCTTTCAGAATTTTCCAAATACCCTTCCACATTTGCCCAGAACTCTTCTCTCACTCTGCTTGCACGATCTTGCGTTGGCGCATACACGCACACAATCGCCCACATTTGCAGTCCAACTTTCACTCTGACCCACACAATCCTTGAGCCAACTGATCCATACTCTCTTATATTCTACTTCCATCTGTTACAACAACACACGCTCCTTCTTTTGCCCTCTCATTCTCACCGACTCCCGCGCGTATACCCCATCCATACTCCCATTCTCTCACACTCTCACCTCACCATTTAGTTTCAGTTAATCCACATGCATCCTTTTTCGCACCCTCAAGCATCTGGATAATCTCTCTTTCCCCTCATCATTCGTAAAAAAATGTACAGTACCTACAGTGGGCAAGACCACTGCAGGTACTAGATACAACTTAGATAATGAAAGAAAAGCATTCAGCAGCTGAATGGTAATCGCCCTCCAGAATAATTATGTTGTTGGCCAAGTTACAAACTGCTGTACTTTCAAATCATATGTGAAGAAAATTCGCAAAACCCTACGGAATTCAGTCACCCCGTTTCCCCAAAAGTCAATCAATTTTAAAACTAGCTGACCTTTGGCAGCCTTTTTCTTGACCTTGACCTTGACCCCATGTGTCCATTTTCGAATTCGTCCAAGATTTTGGCCATATCTTGATAATCTGAAGGTTTGATGTTGATAGCTCAAGCCGTTCATGAGATATAATGGTAACAGATAATCGATATTAAAACTAGCTGGCTTTTGGCAGCCATTTTGGTGACCATGGCCCTGACCCTGAGTGTCCATTTTCGAAGCTGTCGAAGATTTTGGCCATGTCTTGACACACTGAAGGTTTCATGTTGATAGCTTAAGCTGTCCATGAGATATAATGGTAATACGCGTGCACACACACACACACACACACACACACACACACACACACACACACACACACACACACACACACACACACACACACACACACACACACACACACACAGACGCTGGCAAAAACATTATCACTCCACCTTGGTAAAGGTGGGCAATAATAAAGAAATTAATAAATTGGAATGCGAGATTTCTAGGAGTCATGGGCAGTAAAGACCTTAAACCAAAGCAACAGTGTATTAATGCGAGAACTAAAATGAATAGGGTCCTAGGATTTATGTTACAAAGTGTGAGAAATAGGATACCTGAAGTACAACTACAAAGATCTAGCGTTAGTAAGCTCTCATTTAGACTACACCGCACAATTTTGGTGTCACTGCTGTAGCATGGATATAAATTTGTTAGAAAATGCACATAGAAGAATGATAAAGAATTATAAATGATGTTCGGAACCTTTCATATGAAGGCAGGCTGAAAAAACTAAATCTGGACTCAATAGAAAGGGGAAGAGTAAGGGAAGACTTAAATGAGGTGTTTAAGTGGATGAAAGGAATAATAGGAGATATCAGCAAGGTACTTAAAGTGAGCATGCGGGATAGACCTAAAACTAATGGATTCAAAGTAGGTAAATTCCGTTCTAGTGAGAAGATAAGTAGAAACTGGTTTAGCAATACAGTAGTGGACGAATGGAATAAACTATCTAGCGATGTAGTTGCTGTCACATCCATTGAGAGTTTCAAACAGCCTAGATAAGCATATGACTAGCAGAAGTCTAGCAGGGTAGTACTCCCAAGGTAGATGGAAAGCTAATGACAGAGACAGCTGGAGCTCCCGTTTCATCTGCCCAGAAGAGTAACTCCTGACCATTGCCCTTTGCCGAACTTTTTCAGTGTTTCAGTAGCAGAGAGAGTAGGACAGCATGCTTTCCAATACAAGTTTCTCTTACTGTCAACACCAAACTACGTGCCCGTTACCCACTATGCTTCCTGTTCAAAATTAGTTAAATGGTGTCTCAGCATCAAGCCTCGGAGTCCCTGCGGAGGGGGGGTGTCATATGCTTCCACCATCTGTCCCTCTCCTGGTGACGTCCCAGCGAGATGCCCGGAACCACTGTCTGTCTCACCTCTTCTTCATTTCTGCAACATTCGCAGCCTTTCCTCTAACTTTCTCTCTGTTGAGCACCATCTCCCCTCATCTAAACCTCATCTCTTCCTAACTCAGACTCAGCTGTCTGAGGTGACTGATAGCAAACCCTTCTTTGTATCCTCCTACTTTCTCTATACTCATTTCAAAGCCAAAGGTCGCTGTTGTGCATATGTATGCAACGATATATCTTGCTCTAGTGTTCCTGAACTTGAATCATCCGATTTCTCTACTCTTTGTCTTCTGCTTTCCTGTCATTCTCTGACTAAATATATATGTTCTGTTTACGTATCCTCTAATTCTTTTAAATTTTTTTTGACTATCTCACTTCTATGATGGAACACATTCTATCCATATCCTTTATATGAAATCTCCATTCTTGGAGATTTCAATGTTCACTACCACCTTTGGCTCTCATCTACTTTCACTGTTTAACCTGGTGAACAAGCCTACATTTTTTCTATCCTTAATGACCTAGAGTAACTTGTACAACACCCTATCCGTATCCCTGACCACCATGGAGAGAGTTCCACCACACTTGGCCTCTTCCTTACAACTATTGCTTCTGCTTGTCCTGTTAATCTTTTCTCTCCGTTGGGCTTCTCCGATCACAACCTTATCACCTTAACCTGTCACAATGCTCCAGGATGGCCTGTGGATCCTCCGAAGATATGTCGGTTGTGGCACTTGGAGATGCTGACTGGGAGACCCTCAGACAGTATTTCTTTGATTTTCCATAGAATGATAATTGTTTCTATGGCCAAGAGCCACCTGAATGTGCCTTGCGCATTACAGAGGTTATTCTGTTGGGCATGGAAGCATACATTCCATTCTCATATCCTTTGACTAATCCAAAAAAAACTTGGTTTAATCACACTTGTTCTAATGCTGTCCACAACAAGGAGAAGGCCTACAAAATGTACCGGAGCCAACTCACTCCTGAATCTCATCTCTCTTTTTGTTTCTGCGTGAAGTCATGCTAAATCTGCTCTTCGCTCTGCAAAAAGTAATTTCATCCATACTTAATGATCCTAACTCTACAACTCGAATTCTTCCCAATCCTTCTGGCACCTTGCCAAAAACCTTTCCAACAACTTTACCTCGTCATCCTTCTCTTTTCTTTTCCGTCCTGATGGCTCTATAGCTATTTCTTCTACTCATAGAGCAGAACTCTTCATTCAGGCTTTCTTCTCCAATTCCACCTTAGACGATTCCAGCACTGTCCCTCCATCACTTCCCCCCTCTGATTTCCTAATGACAGACATTAAAATTTCTTCAACTGATGTAGTCTCTGCCATCACTGGCATTAATATTAAGAAGGCAAATGGGCCTGATGGGATCCCTCCTGTTGACCTCAAGAACTGTGCTTCTGTGCTTACACCTTGCCTAGGTAAACTCTTTTACCTTTGTCCATCAACTTGTACCTTTCCTTCTTGCTGGAATAGTGCTCTAATTCAGGCAGTCCCAAAGAAGGGTGACCATTCCCAACCCTCTATCTATCGCCCAACTACTTTAATATCCTGTATTTCAAAACTTTTGAACAAAAACGTTTTAAAGCATCTTTCCTATCACAACCTTTTTTCCGATCGTCAGGATGAGTTCTGCCAGGGACGCTCCACTGGCGATCTTCCCACCTACCTTTCAGACTCCTAGTCATCGTGCTTTCGGGACTTTGGAGAAAGCTTTGCCACTGCACTTGACATCTCAAAGGCTTTCGATCGAGTACGGCATAAATCTTTAATTTCAAACTGCTCTCTTACGGTTTCTATCCTTCTATCTGTGCTTTTATTTCTAGCGTCCTTTCTGACTGTTCCATAGCTATTGTTGTAGACGGCCACCGTTCTTCTCCTAGAACTATCAATGGTGGTATTCCTCAGGGAACTGCCCTATCACCATCTCTCTTTATTTTCTTCATCAATGACCTCAGCGTACATCTAACCCTATCCACTCATACGTTGATGACTCCACCCTTCACTTTTCCATTCATCTACCACAGCGTCCATCTAAGCAGTTACTTCAACAAACAAGAGATGAGGCTATGGCACACCTAATGTCTGATTTGGGTCATATTTCTGATTGGGGTAAAAGTAATCTTGTTTTTAATGCATCAAAAACTCAGTTCTTACATGTATCATCGCACCAAAATCTTTCACAAGAGTAACCTCTAATTTTTAATAATATCCAGCTTAATCTTTCATCATCTTTAAACATACTTGGGGTTTCATTCTCATGAGATTTATCTTGGATAGATCATAATTTTACCTCTCTTGTAAAATCTGCTCCCAAGAAATTAGATGTGCTAAGCCGACTCCGTGCTTTCATTACCCCTGTACAGTTGTTGACTTTATATACGGGTTTTCTTCGTTTCTGTGTACAGTAGAGTAAAACTTTCACATGTGGGAAGGCTCCCGACATACAGCTCTTCCCAATAATGTGGAATGAAAGTTTTTTTTTGTCTCATTAACTCTCCTTCTCTTAATGGCTCCTTTCAACCTCTGTCTCATCGCCTCACTGTTGCATCTTTGTCTCTTTTCTATCACTGTGTCAATGGTCATTGCTCGTCTGAACTGTCTGCTTGCATCCCTCCACCTCTACTGCGGGCACTTAACACCTGTCTAGCATCAAATTCTCTTCTCTTTTCTGTCCTACACCCTAATGCAGGAGTTAACTTACTCTCAGTCCTTCATGTATGCAACAGGTCAACTCTGGAACTATCTTCCTCTGTCTGTATATCTTACTGCCTATGATCTCCAGTCATTCAAATGCAGTGTGTCCAGCATCTCGAAATGAATGAATTTTGAATTTGGCTCTCTGTAATCTAGTTTTTGGTGTTTCTTGGAGGGAACAATTTCCTGGGTCCTGGCCTTTGGTTCCCTCGTCAATGCATAAAGATGCACACACACACACACACACACACACACACACACACACACACATCTACCTATCTATCTATATGCAGTATATATATATATATATATATATATATATATATATATATATATATATATATATATATATATATATATATATATATGGATGGAAAGCTTTCGGTAATCATAGACATTATGATGAATAGCTTGCCAGTTTGTATGAAGCGAAAAGTATATAACGAATGTATAATTCCAGCTATGACGTATGGTTGTGAGACCTGGAAACTGACAAAATCAATAGAAAATAAATTAATCCGTTCTCAGAAGGCAATGGAAAGGTCAATGTTGGGAATATCTTTAAGAGACAGGAAAAGATCAGCTTGGGTGAGAGAGCAGACTAAAGTCAAAGATATTGTGGGGGTTATAAAGGAACAGAAATGGAGGTGGGCAGGCCATATATCAAGAATAAGGGATAACCGATGGAGCAAGAGGCTTAAAGATTGGACATCAAGAGAATGTAAGCGCAGCAGAAATAAGTCAGATAGGAGGTGGAGAGATGAGATAGAGAAATTTGCAGGGGAAACGTGGCAAAGATTGGCTCAGTCAAGGAATTCGTGGAAAAGGTTGGGGGAGGCCTTTGTTCAGCAGCGGACTAGTTATGGCTGATAATATATATATATATATATATATATATATATATATATATATATATATATATATATATATATAAAAAATGTGTCCGACTTCTGGGCTTAGGCTTCACAGCCTGCTCTCAAGGCCCAGTAGTCCTCATAACATACACCTCTCTCTCTCTCTCTCTCTCTCTCTCTCTCTCTCTATATATATATATATATATATATATATATATAAACAGTATATAATATATATATTTGTATGTATAAATATGTATATAGATAGATAGGTAGATAGAGATGTATATATATATATATATATATATATATATATATATATATATATATCCACTAGTATATTAAATTACAATTTAAAATAGCTGTATCTGAAAATCATGTCTCGGAGTCCCCAAGGGAGGGGGGGACCATAAATTCCCCCACCATCAGCCCCGTTCCTGGTGACGACTCTGAGGGATGCCTTGAACCACTGTTTGACTCACTTCTTCGTCATTTCTGCAACATTCGCGGCCTTTCCACTAACTTTCTCTTTGTCGAACACCACCTCTCCTCCACTGAACCTCACCTTCTCTTCTTGACAGAGACTCAGCTGTCTAAGGCAACTGACAACAGACCCTGTTCTGTTTCCGCCCACTTTCTCTATACTCATTTCAAAGCCAAAGGTGGATGTTGTGTATATGTACGCAACGATTTATCTCGCTCTCGTGTTCCTGAACTTGATTCTTCTGAATTCTCTACCCTCTGGCTTCGGCTTTCTTGTCATTCTCTGACTAAATATATCCGTACTGTTTACTTATTCCCTAATTCTACTAACTACCAAAATTTCCTCGACTATCTTACTTCTACGATGGAACACATTCTATCCCTTTCTCTTTTCTCTGAAATCTCCATTCTAAGAGATTTCATTATTCACCACCACCTTTCTCTCTCCTCTCCTTTCACTGATCCACCTGGTGAACAAGCCTGCATCTTTTCTATCCTTAATGACCTAGAGCAGCTTGTACAGCACCCTACCCATATCCCTGACTGCCTTGGAGAGAGCTCCAACATACTTGACCTCTTCCTTACAACTAATCCTTCTGCTTACACTGTTAATCTTTCCTCTCCGTTGGGCACCTCCAATCACAGCCTTATTATCTTAACCTGTCCTATCACTCCGGTACGGCCTGTGGGTCCTCCAGAGAAACATCGTCTGTGGCACTTCAGAGCTGCTGATTGGGAGGCCCTCATACAGTACATCTTTGATTTTCCATGGAATGATTATTGCATCCATTGCCAGGAGCCATCTAAATGTGCCTTGCGTATTACAGAGGTTATTCTGTTGGGCAAGGAAGCATACATTCCTTTCTCATATCCTTTGACTGATGCAAGAAAGCCTTGGTTATATCACGCTTGTTCTAATGCTGTTCGCAACAAGGTGAGGGCCTATAAAAGGTACCAGATCCAACCCACCCCTGAATCACATCTTGTTTATGCTTCTGCCCGGAATCGTGCTAAGTCTGTTCTTCGCTCTGCTAAAAATAATGTCATCCGTACTAAGTGCTGTCAACTCTCCAACTCGAATTCTTCCTGCTCCTTCTGGCACCTCGCTAATAACCTTTCTAACAACTTTACCTCATCATCCTTCCCTCCTCTTTTCTATTCTGATGGCTCAGTAGCTATTTTCTCTACTGATAAAGCAGAATTCTTCGCTCAGACTTTCTCCTCCAATTCCACCTTAGACATTTCTGGTGGTGTTCCTCCATCACTTCCTCCCTCTGACTTCCTCATGGCTGACATTAAAATTTCTTCAGCTGATGTATTTCCTGCCATCACTGGCCTCAATACTAATAAGGCATATGGGCCTGATGGAGTCCCTCCTGTTGTCCTCAAGAACTGCGCTTCTGTGCTTACACCCTGCCTAGGTAAACTCTTTTGCCTTTGTCTGTCAACTTGTGCCTTTCCTTCTTGCTGGAAGTTTGCTCTCATTCAGCCAGTCCCAGAGCAGGATGATTGTTCTCAACCCTCTAACTATCGTCTAATTGCTTTAACATACTGTGTCTCAAAATTTTTTGAGTCAATTCTTAACAGAAAAATTTTAAAGCGTCGTTCCTATCACAATCTTCTTTCTGATCATCAGTATGGGTTCCGTCAGGGAAGCTTCACTGACGATCTTCTCACTTACCTTTCTGACTCCTGGTCATCCTCCCTTCGGGACGTTGGCGAAAGCTTTGCCATTGCACTTGACATCTCAAAGGCATTCGATCGAGTATGGCATAAATCTTTAATTTCCCAACTGCCTTCTTACGGCATCTATCCGTCTATCTGTGCCTTCATCAATAGCTTCCTTTCTGGTCGTTCTATAGCTGCTGTTGTAGAGGGCCATCGTTCTTCTCCTAGATCTATCAACAGTGGTGTTCCTCAGGGCTCTGTCCAATCACCAACTCTCTTGCTTTTATTCATCAATGACCTTCTAAGCTGTACATCTAACCCTATCCACTTGAACGTTGATGATTCCACCCTTCACCTTTCCATTCGGTTTCCGCAACGTCCATCTCAGCAGGTACTTCAACAAACAAGGGATGAGGCTATGGCACATATAATGTCTGACTTGACTCATATCTCTGACTGAGGTAAAAATAATCTTGTTGTTTTTAATGCATCAGAAACTTAGTTTTTACACCTATCAACCAGACACAATCATCCACACAAGTACACCCTAAGATTTAATAATATCCAGCTCAATCCTGCATCATCCTTGATGATGCTAGCGGTATCATTCACTTGGGACTTATCTTGGAAAAGCATATTGGATCTCTTGTGAAATCTGCTTCCAAGAGATTGGGTGTGCTAAGCAGACTTCGTACGTTCTTTACCCCTGAACAGTTGTTGACTTATACACGGGTTTTATTCACCCCAATTTTGAGTACAACTCTTATGTGTGGGGAGGCTCCCCACATACCGTTGTTCTTAATAGGGTGGAGTCAAAAACTTTTCGTCTTATCAACTCTCCTCCTCTTACTGGCTCCCTTCAACCTCTGTCTCTTAGCTTCACCGTTGCATCTTTATCTCTTTTCTATCGCTACTTTAATGGTCACTGCTCCTGTGAACTGTCTGTTTCCATCCCTGCATCTCTACAACTGGTGCGTAGCACCCGCCTAGCAACAAATTCTCATCCGTTTTCTGTCCAACTCTCTAATGCAAGAGTTATCCATTACTCCTAGTCCTTCATTTATGCAACATGGCAACTCTGGAACTGTCTCCCTCTGTCTGTAATTCCTACTTCCTATGATCCTCAGTGCTTCAAAAGCAGTGTGTCTATGGATCTCGAAATGAACTGACCTTGAATTTAGCTCTCTTTTGTATTGTTTTTGTTTTTCTCTTGGAAGGGACGGTATGCGGGCTCCTAGTCTTTGGTTCCTTTTTTCATGCGTAATATATATATATATATATATATACAAAAATCATTAAAGACCAAGGCGTAGCCATTGTTCACAATTTTTCTGTTGATCTTTTCGAGTTTTCTTACACATTGTTTTACACTATGATTCAGGTTGTAGATAATATGTCCAAGATCCATGTCGTAACTATATTTTATTAATAATTTATTTTCATTTTTCGTAGGACGTTTCGTGTATCCTTACACATCATCAGCGACTGTAATATAGATACAATACACTATAAAACATGACATATACAACATAAACCTATACAATATATATACTGAAATGTACAACAACGACTAATAAAAGTGTAGAGTTACAAGAGTATGGATAAAAGAGACAAACCCTTTAGGTGAAGTCAAGTATGAGCTCATACTTGTATGTAGCTCATACTTGACTTCACCTAAATGGTTTGTCTCTTTTATCCATACTCTTGTAACTCTACACTTTTATTAGTCGTTGTTGTACATTTCAGTATATATATTGTATAGGTTTATGTTGTATATGTCATGTTTTATAGTGTATTGTATCTATATTACAGTCGCTGATGATATGTAAGGATACACGGAACGTCCTACGAAAAATGAAAATAAATTATTAATAAAATATACAGTAGTTACGACATGGATCTTGGACATATTATCTACAACCTGAATCATAGTGTAAAACAATGTGTAAGAAAACTCGAAAAGATCAACAGAAAAATAGTGAACAATGGCTACGCCTTGGTCTTTAATGATTTTTGTATAAAAGAAAACATTCTGACTAAATATACTAATATATATATATATATATATATATATATATATATATATATATATATATATATATATATATATATATATATATATATATATATATATATTGTTAAGAAGCGAGATTTGGTATTTAGGTAGTCTCGTATCTTCTTGACGTTTCTCGATGTTTACGGTGGCTGGTACGAGTCAGTTGCCAGTTTGCCTGTTGTTGTGAGTGTAGTTAGTCTGTAAGTTGTGCATTAATTTTTGTGTTCTTTTTTCTTTATAATGTTTTATTTAAGTGATTGCTTGTTAAATTATGTAACTTAAGATCATATGGTAAATGATTTGGTGTTATGTAATGTAAGACAACTCTGGCATGTTCTGAGATCTCCGAGTTGTCAACTGTTGTTTTCGCAGAATGTAGAAGTTTCTTGAATAAAGCAAGTTTATATAGGAATGGTGTAGAGACTATCTCAAGTTTAGTTGGGTTTCAGGTCAGTTTGAGTGAAGTTCAGTCGGGTTTCAGCTCAGTAGGTTTTCAGTTCAGTATGAGTGTAGCGAAGTGCTGTTTGTGAAGTTTGTGAAATGTTGCTGGCAAGCATTAAGTGCAATTGCAGTTAGTGAAGATTATTTTCGGTACCGGGTACTTGTGAAAACAGTAAAGTGTTGTCAAGCATTAAGTGTAATAACAGCGAAGTGTTGTCAAGCATTAAGTGTAATAACAGCGAAGTGTTGTCAAGCATTAAGTGTAATAGCAGTTAGTAAAGTTTGTATAGCTCCAGTGCTTGTGAGAACAGTGAAATGAAGTTGGAAAGCATTAAGTGGAATATATTTGGAAAATAAAGACAGTGAACTTTAAGGAGCCAGTGTTTATTTTCGCCTCAGCTGATCTTGTGTACTGTACACTTAAAGGCTGGCCATAGGGAAGAGCAATGCACTGGGCAACATCCTTCCTATATTGGACTACTGGTGTTGGAGCCTGTGGCAGTGTGGGACGAGGATGTAACACTGGTGTCAGGAGTGTGGATTTAGTGCTGCAGTGAGTCAAACCTTCGACATGGAAGTAGGTGTGAAGACAAGGTCTTCAGCTGGGCAAGAGGTGGAAGTTTCCCTGGCGACAGTCGTGAAGCTAATACAGGCACAGACTGAACAACCAGAGGCACAACGTGAAGAACAAAAAGAACAATATGAACAACATCAAGAGGTATTACAGGAGCAACGGAGGGAAGTACAACTGAGGGTGCAAGGACAGCTAGATGCATTCATAGCGAAAATGAAGGAAAAACAGCAACAGCTTAAGGAGGAAGTACATGCCAAGCCAGAGCAGCAGAAGTATGAGGTAAGCAATAATGTGATGGAGTGCAGACAGCACGTAGATAACCAGTTGAAGCAAGTAGTTGACTATGTGAAGATAATTAGTGAGAAAACTGAGGCTGTAGAGAAATACTGCACTGCTAAGCCTCAGGTTAGTGTACAGGGAGCATATGAAAGGAATGGACAGTGTATGGTAAATCTCGACGGATCCCAAGCATCTAAAGGTAGCAATACAGGGTTGAATAATCAGAATGTAGAATATTTAAGTCCTGGCCTTAATTATAATGCCCCAGTCTTTAGGACCCAAACCAATGAGGTGCATGGCCATAATGGGGGTTCAATTAAAATGAAACCTCTCGAGTTTGATGGCAGAGTATCTTGGGAAGCTTACTGTGCACAGTTTGAGTTACTTGTGGATCAGAATGGTTGGGATGATACACAAGGGGCAGTACAGCTTGCTACTAGCCTTAAGGGTGCTGCAGTGGAAATTCTAAGCCAGATGTCAGTGATGGAGAGGAACAGTTATCAGTCCCTAGTGTAGGCTGGTGACGAGAGGCAACAAGCAGCCAGTTTTTCCCAAGAAGCCCCACTACTGAGGAAATGCAGGAGTACCTTGATGAATAATGTGCAAGAAGATGGAAGAACAGATGACATGCAGTGGAGTAGGAATTGGAATCATAGGAAGAAATGCTGCCGTACTGTAGTGACAGGGCCAACATGAGATGAAGAAGACCTGAAAAAGATGCAGCTGGAGAATGCAGGGTTAAAACCATTGCTAGAGTGGCTGCAGCGGAGTACAGTGCGACCATCATGGGAAGAAGTTTCCAGGTTAAGCCCTGCAACCAAGAGCTACTGGAGTCAGTGGGACCTTCTTTGTTTGAACAATGGACTACTGGAGTGTCAGTGGGAGACACCCGATGGCCTCAGCAGGTATTGGCAACTGATGGTTCCGAAGAAGATGAGGTCTGAGATCTTGGATGAGTCCCATAACCAGATCAATAGTGGGCACATGGGAGTGAAGAAAACTCTGAGCTGGCTGCAACAGAGGTTCTACTGGATTGGCATACGTCAGGATGTTGAAGAGTAGTGTCGGGCCTGTGATGTGTGATGTGCCAAGAATGGACCCAAGAAACATGACTGTGCCCGTCTTCAGCTGTACCAAGTTGGTGCACTGATGGAAAGAGTTGTGGTGAACATTGCTGGACCTTTGCCACTCACTGAAAGAGGAAACCGGTATATATGTGTCGCCATGGACTACTTCACAAAGTGGCCAGAAGCCTATGCCATCCCCGATCTAGAGGCTGCAACTGTTGCTCAGGTGTTGGTTGATCAGTTTTTCTGTCATTTTGGGATGCCACAAGAGCTACATTCAGACCAGGGTAGAAGCTTCGAGTCTGCTGTGTTTCGTGAGTGATGCAAGTTATTGGGGATCAAGGAGACCAGGACGACCCCACTAAGGCCACAGTCAGATGGGATGGTGGAGAAATTCAATTGGACCCTGGGACAAGAACTGGCCAAGTACTGCATAAAGGGACAAAAAGAGTGGGACCAGAAGTTACCCCCTTGCTGGTGGCATATCAGTTTGCATCCCATGAGTCTACTGGCTACGCCCCTGCAAAATTGATGTTGGGCCACGAGTTATGCTCACCTGTTGACTTGTTAATGGGAAGACCACTTGGTGAAGAGCTGCCTGCAGACACCAACGGCTATGCAAAACACCTACAGGAAAGGCTGGCTGTGGTACATCATTAAGTGCGAGGAACCTTCATGTTTTCAGGAGAGTGATGAAATGCAAGTATGATGTCAAGGCAAGTGAGTTGAGCTTCCAGGATGGTGATCAAGTTTGGTTATACAATCGTCGGCAAAAGGAGGGACACTCTCCTAAGCTGCAGAGCCCATGGGACGGGCCTTACACTGTTTGACCGCCTATAAGACGTAACATATTGAATGAGGGGAGACAGGAAGTCTCGCCCAAAGGTGGTACACGTGAACCATCTGTGACAGTACCATTGGCCAGGACAGTACAGCTGGGACATCTCCGAGGAATCGTGCTTTTCCGCAGCCGAGGATGTTGGGGAGGACCAAGGAGCTGAAATGCAAGAGGATGGTGACAGTTCCCCAAGAGAAGAAGTGAATCAAGAAGAGGACCAAGACATTCCTGGAGAAGTGGAGTGTCTGGAGTAGCAAGAACGTCATTGGAAGCAGAATAGAAGAAGACCTGATAAGTTGAAGGATTATTTTGTGTAGAGTTAGATGTTTCATTAGGATTAAGGTTTATGTTTGTATAGGATATACTCTGTAGTTTTGTCCAGACGCCAAAGGACTAGGGAGGGAGTAGTGTTAAGAAGCGAGATTTGGTATTTAGGTAGTCTCGTATCTTCTTGACGTTTCTCGATGTTTACGGTGGCTGGTACGAGTCAGTTGCCAGTTTGCCTGTTGTTTGTGAGTGTAGTTAGTCTGTAAGTTGTGCATTAATTTTTGTGTTCTTTTTTCTTTATAATGTTTTACTTAAGTGATTGCTTGTTAAATTATGTAACTTAAGTTCATATGGTAAATGATTTGGTGTTATGTAATGTAAGACAACTCTGGCATGTTCTGAGATCTCCGAGTTGTCAACTGTTGTTTTCGCAGAATATAGAAGTTTCTTGAATAAAGCAAGCTTATATAGGAATGGTGTAGAGACTATCTCAAGTTTAGTTGGGTTTCAGGTCAGTTTGAGTGAAGTTCAGTCGGGTTTCAGCTCAGTAGATTTTCAGTTCAGTATGAGTGTAGCGAAGTGCTGTTTGTGAAGTTTGTGAAATGTTGCTGGCAAGCATTAAGTGCAATTGCAGTTAGTGAAGATTATTTTCGGTACCTGGTACTTGTGAAAACAGTAAAGTGTTGTCAAGCATTAAGTGTAATAACAGCGAAGTGTTGTCAAGCATTAAGTGTAATAACAGTTAGTAAAGTTTGTATAGCTCCAGTGCTTGTGAGAACAGTGAAATGAAGTTGGAAAGCATTAAGTGGAATATATTTGGAAAATAAAGACAGTGAACTTTATAAGGAGCCAGTGTTTATTTTCGCCTCAGCTGATCTTGTGTACTGTACACTTAAAGGCTGGCCATAGGGAAGAGCAATGCACTGGGCAACATCCTTCCTATACTGGACTACTGGTGTTGGAGCCTGTGGCAGTGTGGGACGAGAACGTAACTATATATATATATATATATATATATATATATATCAATCAATCAATCAATCATTTCCTGTGGCACCCTCGGGGATATATATATATATATATATATATATATATATATATATATATATATATATATATATATATAGTCGTGGTCATAAATAATCACCTATCCTCCGGTTCCCCGTGCTTCAGGTTGACTCATTTATTCGCGGTAAGTCACATCGGAGAAAGAGGGGTTGAGAGGGAGGGACTAGGGAGAGAAGGGAAGGGGGGTGGGGGGACAAGTGATGGTGTGGGGATGGAGTGACTGATTGGAGGGAGGGTAGGTAGGGGAGGGAGAATGAAATGCGAAGTGGTGGTCACATTATTTGTCTATTTTCTTTCATTTAGGGCATGATATAAATGAGTTACTTTTCGGTAGGTAATGCTGCATTACACCTTGTATAGTGGTGTCAGATAAGAAGCTTTAGAGTGGTGATATCAAGGGCTGGCTAGTGAGAGAAATATCCTGACGTGACAGATGAATCATTATTGCGGAGCCAGATATTTGTGTTTATCCGTGTATTTTGATTTCGGACACAGAATGGAGTCTGGGTGGCTTTGACTTCTGTAATGTTTCTGTAAGAAATGTCTCCTACCCTTATGTGTAATTAATTTTTGGAACTAAATATCTGATGCACCCTATTACATGGCTGTGTCCACAGTAAATATCATCATCCTCTCGGTACACTCCCCTTCTATACAGTTATCATCATGTCAACTAATTTATGGCATCTGTATGAAAAGGATATTTAAAATAATTTTGCATCAAAGGTAATTATATTTGAAGTCTGTGCACATAAGTGGATATAATAACGATATCTCTCATAATCTGTTAAAAGGAAAACGAAACTAAATCCGCCCCAAACTCCTCAAAAATTTCTATGTCAATGTTTACCTCGACACTGGTCAAGACAAAGCAACCAGAAAAGCCTCAATAAGTAGTTCAGTGGCCTCCTGCCTTAATAACCTCTTGCAGTCTTCGCGGCACCGAAAAAACAATGTTGTTGATGGTCTGCTGGTTTCCTCTGAACAGCTACCACTCGTCGTTGGTGGGCTGGAGGAGGCAGGCCCGTGTCCTCTCGTTCTCTGGCTTCTCCACGTTGACAGTCTGGTTGACAGTCTGGGCCCACACAGTCTCGATGGCTCTGCATTAATAGTAAATTTTGATCTGTCAGGTCAGGATATTTCTCTCACGAGCGAGCCCGTGATATCACCACGTATCCGAAGCATGTACTGACGCCGCTATACCAGGCATAATGCAGCATTATCTACTGAATATTAACTCCTGTATATGATGTCCTAAATGAAAGAAAATAGCCAAACAATGTGACCACTTCGCATTTCATTCTCCCTCCCCTATCAACACTCCCTTCCCTCCCTTACTCCAACCCACCACCATCACTCCTCCCCCCACCCACCTTCCCTTCTCTCTCTGGTCCCTCCCTCTCAGCCCCTCTTACTCCAGTGTGACTTGCCGTGCATAAAGGAGCAAACCTGAGGCACGGAGTACAGGAGGATAGGTGATTATTATGACCACGACTTTATATGTTTATAAACACACACACACACACACACACACACACACACACATTTTATACATATATATATATATATATATATATATATATATATATATATATATATATATATATATATATATATAATATTTATCTATCTATAGCTCTCTATCTATCTATACACACATGATCTATCTATCTTTAGCTCTATCTATCTATCTATCTGTCTATTTATCTATCGATAGATAGATATATATATAGGTATGTAGATATAGATATATGTATATATATAATAGATAGATAGATAGATAGATAGATATAGATATGTAGATATAGATATATGTATATATATAATAGATAGATAGATAGATAGATAGATAGATATAGATATGTAGATATAGATATATGTATATATATAATAGATAGATAGATAGATAGATAGATATAGATATGTAGATACAGATATATGTATATATAATAGATAGATAGATAGATAGATATAGATATGTAGATTATCTGTCTATCTATCTATCTATCTATCTGTCTGTCTCTGTCTCTGTCTGTCTGTCTGTCTGTCTGTCTCTCTCTCTCTCTCTCTCTCTCTCTCTCTCTCTCTATATATATATATATTGTATTTGGCATGGATGTTAAAAAAAGATTAATATGAAAGGATCTCATACTGACATTTTACAATTCTTGTTTTCACAGCCTCCAACCCAGTAAAATCCTTAGACGTTACGCAGATACAGAAATACCCTGCGCTGGAGGCCATCTGGACACCTGTAACACCACCTGGCAACTGTACAGTCGAATACATCGTCAGCTGGAGTCCCTCTGATGGTGCTAATGAGGCAACCACCACCGAAACTCGGTACAACATCACAGGCCTGAGATATGACACATACTACGAAGTGTGTGTAATTCCTTCCGTCGAGGGGGAGAAACCACCGACCCCAAAGTGTGAGGAGGCGCAAGTAATCACAGGTAAGCACAAATACAGTAACCTCATCGTAAATACACACACACACACACACACACACACACACACACACACACACACACACACACACACACACTGACCCCAAAGTGTGATGGGCCAGTAATCACAGGTAAGCACAAATACAGTAACCTCATCGTAAACACACACACACACACACAAACACACACACACACACACACACACACACGCGCACACACACACACACACACACACACACACACACACACACACACACACACACACACACTGACCCCAAAGTGTGATGAGCCGCCAGTAATTACAGGTAAGCACAAATACAGTAACCTCATGAATTGGTGGGGGATAGGGCGACATGGAGGCGATTTGTTTGTGCCACCCCTTACGGGATTAAGGCGTCTGGCAATAGACAGACAGAAAGACGCTCATACTGTCCATCCTATAGCATCTGTATTCTCAGAGCGTACTACCCGAGCCCTCTCTCACCATCCTTCAGCATCACAGCCTCTCCTGACCACTCCTGTCTGCCCATCCCAGTCTTTTTCTGCACCCACCATCTGATTCGAACATGAGTGCTCTGCTCACTGCCAAATCTACCCATCATAAAATGCTTGTTTTTTACGGGTGTCTTCCCACGGAGCCTCGCCATCTATCTGCAACGTAACTCATCTTACTCACTTCTACTCACTTCTCCTCACCCACTCCGTCCATTTATAGCTCCCCGACTGAAATGTAAGAAATTCCAGCCAACCCTCAATGCCCATCTTGAAAGGGGATACTTCTACCATGCTACATCACATACCACCGTCAGGGATCATTCTGCGCACTCACATTCTGCCCACTCTCCTCAGTTTTGTAATGGTATGGGGAGAAATCTACAAATGACGACTGAAGCTGTAGGTTAACCTTCGATACCCAAATCCACCACCCAGTCTAGTCCAGCCACCTCGCTCCACACAGCTCAACCAGACTTTACTTATGCGTATTTCACAAACCAGTGCCGTTAAAGGGATGGTGTACTGTACAGATATCCGCACTGATCTGAATCAATCTGGCTGACCTGGAAGGAACAAATGAACCTCAAATTCCAAAACTATTATATTATCACACCACTGCACCAACGGGTCTAATTTTTGTCATGGGTCTTCACCGGTTTGACCCAGCCTGATCTTTACTGACCTGCTACCAGCCGAAGAACTTGAGATGGCCTGAAAGGATTACAGCTGCTCTACCAAAGTCTTTCATATGATAGTGGCCTGGTTTGAAGAAGAGGTTGACTATGAACGAGGTGAGGATGTATATTGAAGTGAGCGTGTGATGATGATGGATAGGGATGCCACTACACAAAGGCAGCTAGCCTGCCTGACGATACAAACGTCCTTCAACTCCCCATCCCCCGAAAGAAATATGGTTGACTACAGACATGCAGCTTCAGCCAGCAGTCCACCGGGTTACCGTTCAGAAGAGCCTGCTAACACAACAGCAGCAACAACAAGGTAGTTGAAAGATTAAGAGGTATAACGCAACGAACATGTATCATTGTGCTAAAGCGGACCCTGCCAAGCATGTCATTCATGCACAAAGACGTTATGCCTGTGTGAGTGCGAGTATTATATATATATATATATATATATATATATATATATATATATATATATATATATATATATATATATATATATATATATATATCTATATATATATATATATATATATATTTTTTCGGAACAGAGAAAGATACTGTACACTTTAAGTGAGAATACTAATAATCACTACTGTCCCGTAAAGGTCCAGGTTCAAAATAAAAGAGTTAGGTAAAATTACAAGTTAAAGTTTAATGCTCAAACTAACAACAAAACATTCAGGACTCATAAGGATAATGTAATGGCAAAAAACCGGTTAAATATATGGTTAACTGCAATAGCCTCTATTAACACGAAATTAGCATGAGTAAATTTATCTAAGTCAGCCCTGTTAAAATGAGATACCAGATAATACTCAGTGAATGCCAGATATATTATTACAGATACAAAATATTATTCACACACACACACCGCAACTCAGCCAGGAGACAGGGCGTGTGTGCTGGGCATTCCCCAGGCCCTGTCTTCCCCCTTGCATTTACTGAAGACAACCACCACCAACCGGGCTACAGCAAGGCCCGGTCTCCTCGAACTGAGGAGAGAATCATTTTTATTTATTTATTTAAATATTATTAATGATGGCTGACAATAAGAACCTTACATAAATTACAAAAACCTTACTAGGCCTAAGAATCAACCTTATGCTACACAGTACAAGAAAAAAAATGCAACAACGGTTATACTCAAATTACACACAGCTGCTAGATGGTTGGAGACTTCCTGAGCACTCACAATAATAACAACTGTACAGGGGAGGACAGAGATGTGAGCAAAATGAGGAGATCTAAGTGGCAATAATGCAGAGACTGAGCTCATTATATAGGGGCCAGCAGAGCTTGATACAACTTGTAAGAAGGACGCGCAAATGAAGCCATAGGGGACAAAGAGCTGACAATCCTACTCTGAACAACAGAAAGGAAGACTTACTCTACTATAACGGTAGAAGGGGAGACTGAGGCAGAACACGCTCGTGATCAAACATGCAGCATACTGTGCGTTAAAATTACACAAAGGATGATGAATCATATGCTATGTAACACCTCCCCACAAAGAAAAAGAATTTTACAAAGGAAATTTCTTATTACTCTAAAACAATCTGTCTAAAGTCTAGATAAGCAATCTGCAATAACATTTTCTTTCCCCTTGACATGTTGTCTGTCTAATGAATACTCCTGAAGAAGTAGACTCCATCTTGTCAATCTCTGATTTTTATCTTTAAACTTACTAAGGAATTTCAGTGGGTTATGATCGGTATAAATGACTATGGGGTCAAAACCAGAACACAAATAAAATGAAAAATGCTGTAAACCCAAAATCAAGGCCAAAAGCTCTTTCTCAATAGTTGAGTAGTTCTTTTGAGGTGGAGTGAACTTCTTACTGTAATAAGATACAGGGTGTTCAATACCCTGATCATCCTCTTGCAGCAAAACAGCCCCAGCTCCTGTATCACTTGCATCAACAGCCATCTTAAAAGGCTTAGCAAAATTTGGAGTAGCGAGCACTGGCTGACTTAATAGAATAGCTTTAAGTTTGTTGAAAGAGGATTCACAGTTATCGGTCCAGACAAATTTAACTCCCTTTTTCAGTAGGTCTGTAAGTGGTGATACAAGAATTCAAAAGTTAAGAACAAATCTTCGGTAATAACCTACCTTTCCCCAAAATCTTTGTAGCTCTTTCCTACTTTTAGGTCTGGGAAGATCACTTTTAACCTGAACCTTAGCTCCTGGTGGTGCAACATGTCCATCACCAATTACATACCCAAGGTACTGAACTTTAGCTTGACCAAACTCACACTTTGATAAATTAGCTACAAGATTAGCATGAACCAAACGCTCAAGAAATTTACTGACATGGCATAGGTGATCTTTCCAGTTGTCACTGAAGATTAATACATCATCAATATAAACAACACACCCTGCCAAACCCTCTGTTACAACATTCATGAGCTTCTGAAATGTGGCTGGTGCATTCTTCATACCATATGGCATTACAGAACATGCAAAAGTCTTTCCTAGTGTTACAAAACATGAGATCTCCCTAGCGCGTTCAGTCATAGGTACTTGCCAGTATCCCTTTAACAAATCAAACTTACTTATGTACCTAGCCTTTCCGATCCTGTCTATGCAATCTTCCATGCGAGGGAGAGGGTAAGTGTCTGTTTTGGTTATCTGATTAACACGTCTGTAGTCAATGCAAAGCCGCTGTGACCCACCTGGCTTAGGGACTAGAGTGACAGGAGAACTCCACTCGCTCTGACAGGGCTCAATCATCTTGTGGTCCAACAGGTAGCCAAGCTCCTTCTGGATGAGAGGAACTTTCACTGGGTTCACACGGTAAGGAGGCAATTTAATTGGCTTTGCTTCTCCAGCATCGACATCATGCATCAACACAGTGGTTCTTCCTGGAGTGTCACGGAACACTTGTGGGTACTCCTGCAGTAATGCCGAAAACTCCTGCCTTTCCTCGGGAGGTAGATGAGAAAGTTTAGTCTGGAGATCATTCATGATATCAGGATTCCTCCCAAAACTATCACTCAGGCTCATGCTGCATGAGAGAACTTCACTTGCAGACTCGGGTGGAACAGCTACAGTGCAGACTGGGTTATTTTCGTCCCACCTGTGATATAACTTTAGCGTGTTGATGTGACAAAGTTGCTTGTTCTTTCTACGATCTGGTGTGGCGATGACATAGTTGACATCACTGAGTTTCTTCTCCACGAAATAAGGACCACTATACTTGGCTTGAAGAGGTTGCCCATGCACCGGTAGCAGAATCAAAACCTGATCTCCTGGCTGAAAGTGGCGTAACCTGGACTTCTTATCATACCAAGTCTTCATCTTCTCCTGAGCAGCTCCTAAATTCTCTCTCGCCAGCTGTAAAGCAGTGGACGGCCGTTCTTTGAACTTCATCACATACTCCAGCAGGTTGACGTCATCTTCCTCCGACAGCCAGCATTCCTTGAGTAACTTAAGGGGTCCTCTTACTTCATGGCCAAACAGTAGTTCAAAAGGTGAGAAGCCCAGTGATTCATTTGGAGATTCTCTTGCAGCAAACACAACAAATGGAAGACCTTTATCCCAGTCTTTCTGATGTTCCAAACAGTATTTTTTGAGCATCAATTTGAGTGTTTGATGATATCTCTCCAACGCTCCTTGGGTCTGGGGATGGTAAGCTGAAGACGTGATCTTGGTGATGCCCAACTCTTTCAGAGACTGCTTGAAAACGTTTGACATGAAATTACTTCCCTGGTCTGACTGTACCTCCTTGGGCAGACCAAACTTTGTGAAGAACCCTAGCATTTCCTTAACCACGTTCTTTGCTGAGATATTTCTAAGTGGAATGGCTTCAGGATAACGAGTAGCCATATCAATCAGGGTCAACACATAAGAAAATCCTGAAGAAGTCTTAGGAAGAGGGCCCACAATATCCACCAACACACGGGTGAATGGCGCCTCAAAAGGAGGAATGGGAACTAGAGGTGCAACCTTTTCGGTCTGATTACACTTCCCCACAACTTGACAGGTGTGACAAGACTTACAATACCAGGAAACATCCCTGAAGATACCTGGCCAGTAGAAGTGTTTCAAAATCCGTGCCACAGTCTTCCTCACTCCAAGGTGTCGTGCCAAACTGGAATCATGAGCCACTCTAATGATATCCTGCCTACAAACACGAGGGATGACAACTTGATGTACAACCTCCCATTCACAGTCGGCTGATGCTGTTGGGGGTCTCCACTTCCTCATAAGTACTCCTGACTTTACATAATAACAAGTAGAAGCACCGGCTGACTCTTCTTCACTGTAAGCAGAGTTAGCTAGACCTTTCAACTTAGGGTCAGCAACCTGCAACTCAACCAACTCTTGACGAGACAAATTATCAACACTACGGGGTACTGCCTCATCTGGTGAGTGGTCCAAATTAGCAAGAAAAGTGTCAGCTAGGATAACATCATCATCATCATTATCCCCTAAATCACCAGTAACTTTAGACTTAGCCCTAGTGACAGCACATGCAGGGAACACATCAGGGACATCACAATCCTGGGTCGCAGTCACTGGCTCACTAGACAACTGAGGAGCTGGACACACTTGACTTCCACCAATATCATTTCCAAGTAAGAAAGTTACACATGACATTGGGAGTGTCTCAACCAACCCAACCATAACAGAACCATTAACAAAACCAGACTCTAAATTCACTCTGCACAGAGGGACAGAGAAGTAATTATTCCCTACACCTTGTAAGATTACAGTTTCATCAGAGGAATTAACATTAGAGCCTAGAACACTGGTCAGCATAAGGGATTGGCAAGCACCTGTATCACGATATATTTTAACTGATTTCCTGTCATTACTGTCCAGAGGACTGACAAAACCATCAGACAGGAAATTAGCACATGAACTCTTGAGAGTCATCCACGTTACTGCTCAAAGGAGGAGCTCCATCATGAGAATTTAAGTTACCCCTCAAAGCAGGTTCAGTTAACTCAGTTAAAGAATTATGGGAACTCTCAAGGGTGGACACTAGACCAATTGACTGAATATTTAAAGACTCCTTTTTGTTCACATCACGCTGTCTCCTGAAACATTTCTCCGTAGTATGACCAAGCTTACTACAATAAGTACATTTACTTTTCTGAAATCTAGAGGTGAAGCTGGTATTTACTTCCTGAGAAACATCATCTTTATTCTCTTTCCTGTTACCTGTACTCTGAGTAGAGGCAACGTACTTACTCTCAGCTTTCCCTTTTTCTTTGGAATATCTCTTGTGAGTGAGAACATATTCATCAGCTAAAACTGCAGCATCAGACAAATTATCTATTCTTCTCTCATCAAGATATAGGCTTACATCTTTATTAACACACCTCTTGAAGTCCTCCAGCAAAATCATCTGCTTAAATTTATCAAAATCAGAATCCACATTCTTAGAATTTAACCACTGCTCTAACAGATCTTCTTTGATTTTTGCATACTCAACATGGGATTGCTTATCTTGTTTATAAGTTGTCCTAAATTTTACTCTATAGGCTTCAGGAACAAGCTCATAGGCCTTAAGAATTAAGCTCTTAACTACATCATAATTATCACATTGATCCTGAGGCAAAGATGCATAAGTTACTTGAGCTTTACCGGTGAGAACAGTTAGTTTGAAGGAGTACTGGCCAATACTCTTTGGGCCAATTAAAACCTGTAGCTACCCTCTCAAACAACTGAAAATACTTTGTTAAATCAGATTCATTAAAAGGAGGGACAAGTTTAACATTTTTAGCCACATCAAAATCATCAGAGCTAGATGATCTTGTTCCACCTTGTTTCATGTGATACTCATGGTCTGCCTGAACCCTAGCAAGTACAATTTGTGCTTGAGCCTGTACCTGTGCCTCTTGAATACGAGCATTTGCCTGAAATTCAGCCTCCTGAATACGAGCCTGAGACTCCGCCTCCTTATTCTGAGACTCCGCCTCCTTAGCACGTGCTTGAAATTCAGCCTCCTTAACACGAGCCTCCTGCAGGGCTAGCTGTAACTTAGCTAATTCAATCTGCGTTTGCTCATTTGGAGGAGTTACATTAAACAAGCTTTCATTAATCATGTCAACAATTTGATCTTTAGAATGATGAGAGTGAACTGCAATTCCCAATTGTTGAGCAACAAGCTTAAGTTCATTCTTTGTTCTGTTTTCTACATCACACACTGTTTGCACATTTGACAAAGAATCTTTGCTTCATCAAGTGTAGTAATAGTAGACATCATGAATAAATCACAGTCATAAAATATCAAGCAATATCCTTATGATAATATCCTGAATATCCTGATAAGAGGTCGCCAAATTTATGTTACGGAACAGAGAAAGATAATGTACACTTTAAGTGAGAATATTAATAATCACTACTGTCCCGTAAAGGTCCAGGTTCAAAATAAAAGAGTTAGGTAAAATTACAAGTTAAAGTTTAATGCTCAAACTAACAACAAAACATTCAGGACTCATAAGGATAATGTAATGGCAAAAAACCGGTTAAATATATTGTTAACTGCAATAGCCTCTATTAACACGAAATTAGCATGAGTAAATTTATCTAAGTCAGCCCTGTTAAAATGAGATACCAGATAATACACAGTGAATGCCAGATATATTATTACAGATACAAAATATTATTAATGATGGCTGACAATAAGAACCTTACATAAATTACAAAAACCTTACTAGGCCTAAGAATCAACCTTATGCTACACAGTACAAGAAAAAAAATGCAACATCGGATATACTCAAATTACACACAGCTGCTAGATGGTTGGAGACTTCCTGAGCACTCACAATAATAACAACTGTACAGGGGAGGACAGAGATGTGAGCAAAATGAGGAGCAGATCTAAGTGGCAATAATGCAGAGACTGAGCTCATTATATAGGGGCCAGCAGAGCTTGATACAACTTGTTTGAAGGACGCGCAAATGAAGCCATAGGGGACATAGAGCTGACAATCCTACTCTGAACAACAGAAAGGACGACTTACCCTACTATAACGGTAGAAGGGGAGACTGAGGCAGAACACGTTCGTGATCAAACATGCAGCATACTGTGCGTTAAAATTACACAAAGGATGATGAAATCATAGGCTATGTAACAATATATATATATATATATATATATATATATATATATATATATATATATATATATATATATATATATATATATATATATATATATATATATATATATATGAGATAGGCTCGAGTCATTCCATTTAGAGCTGGTGTGGTGGTATAAGCCGGATGGATCTGATATGATCAGATATGCTTCAGTACGACAGAGTCGTTCACTCACTTGGACTCAGCATCTTTCACGCTGGCATGAATAATTATAACAAAGTTTAAAGGATGTTCTTATATCATCCTCTTGTTAACCACTGCCACTGTGAAATAAGCTTCGTGATTCGAAAGTAGGACGCCTAAGACAGATGCTTTAGAGTATTAGACCGAAAATGAGTTGAAAGGGGACCTAGAACGATATCGAGGATTACATATAAACAGTAATGCATACACTGAAAGAAACGGATGTGGAAGTCATTTTACAAATAATAACTAATTCCATGTTGATTATGGCGGTGAGAGATGAGGGTAATATTGAGGGAAGAGAGCCCCACCAAATCCCATGAAGCATTATCCGACTGCTATGGACCTGCTAATGTTCGAATGCATGGCACTTCTCCAACCAGGACTTAGACTCCGCTCTGGCCAGGGGGGTGAAGAAACTAATACTCGTGATAGTACAAAACAAATGAGTAAAACAGAGAGCAAACAGCAACAGACCCATCAACCCTTTCGAGGCTGTTTGGTGTAGGGTAGGAGATAATTAAGTAACTAATCTGTGAGTGAGAGACAAGGATAAAAAAGGCAATAAGGCACATAGGCAAATTTAGGTGAAAAATATACTAGTTCAAGAATTCCTGCTCATTTGACCCAAGTAAAACCAGCTGGGTTTCCTCAGATCTTATCTCGTTATATTTGCCTATTTCAGGCTTAGTTAGACTCAGTCGGATTCATTCAAGTTTATTGCTATCTATACAGGTCCAAGTTGGTCGCGTTAGGTTCATTTAGGTCAGCTGAGGTTCTTTTAAAATCAGTTTAGGGCGGTTGGGAGTGACTTATTTAGCATTTAGTAAACTTTTGAACCTTTCAGGCACTTCCTGGACATGTTAGATTTACAGAATTAAATTATGACAATAGAAGCCGATTATGGTCAAGTCAGTGTACCCAAGTGAAGACAGGCCTGTACTGGCAATGGTTTCCCAGATATTAATTTTTACAATTTCATACTTTTAGTAGGGGTACAGGGGAAGGAAATGCAAAAGGCTGAGTGAATGGACAGGGATGAGTAGGACAGACTGGGACTGTGGTGAATGGTGAGGAAGGCGGAGGTAGAAAACCCTTTGAAGGTCATTGTACGGCGGACAGTTATGACGGTTGAAGGTTAAAATGAATTTTTTTATCTGAAGGACGTGAAGAAAAACATGCGTTTTTTGTCCTCATTTCTCTTTCCCTTTTTTTTTTTTTTTTTTTTTTTTTTTTTTTGCAAGTAAAGGGTTGTTTATATGGCCTGGTGGATTTTCGCGTTTGCCTGCAAGTACCAGGAGGACTCTGAAATCCATTTAGTTTGTTGTAACTTCAGAATGCTTTAGTGTCGACTTGGTAGCAACGCAGTCAACGCTGTATGAACTGTGTGCAGAATTGTTTGAATGTGATGGTAAGGGGCATTTAGAAGCCTGTTTGAGAAAGTGTAGCTAATAATGTTGTGGAATTTGCGGTAAAAATGCTATTTATTCCGTCACTGGAAACTTACCCAATTTCCATAAGTGTGTCAGGGGTAATATTATCCGAACCATAATATTTATAAAATAATATACAATTTTCCTTTTATTTTTATTCAGGTTTGAATCTGTTACTTCAACCAAGTTTCACCAGTATATTCGTCCTGTGGGATCCTGTTACGGACGCCGATTCCTACCATCTCACGTGGACGGACAATGACGCAGTAGAGGATAATGTGGACGTCAACAGCACGACAGATTATTACATGATCAATAATCTACCGTCGTGTACACAATTCCAGGTGCAGGTGGACGCCAAGAACGGAACTGACACACTAATCAGTGATAAAGACAACACTCGAACACTGCCTCAAGGTAAGCTATTATCCGTACTTACATAGAGATATGGGGTATGTATATATAATATATTGAACGAAGGGCAGAAGAGTGTGTGTTGATGTGGTATGGTTACATAAAGGAAAAGGATGTAAATAGGGTGGTAATGTGAATCTGTACAATATTTGAGTGAGTTTGTGGGTAGGAGGAGGCCTTGAGTAATTTGATGATTATGGTAAGTGAAATTGAATTTATGGATATGTAACATATATGAGTGAATTTGTGGATAGAATGAGGTAAGGAGGAATATGGATGATTATAGTATGTGAATCTGTGAGTCAGAGCGGTGCAGAAGCCGAAGAATTGTAGTGTGGAGATGCTCATGACAAGGGTTGCACCCGTTATATTACTTGGTGGCTGACGGTATGATTTTACTGTCGCAACGCCAAGTGCAGCGGGGATGGGATGGGATGGGATACTTCTTAATAGGCTGAGGGTTTCTTCTTTAGTTTGGCCAGTAGATAGGAAGTTGGGGGAGTTTTCTCGGAGGTAAGTGTTAGATGTCTAGTAAGCTCTAGGAAGTCCATCCGGGGATCTTTAACATCAGTTTTAAATAGATACAACGAAATGTGCAAAAACAAGACGAAAATTATAGCCATTAGTGTAGATAGGCTACATCCACGATAGGACCCCAAATATAAACAGGCTATGATGACATAGAAAGCAGATTTATTAGTACAGGAAATAGTTTTCCATTTGGAAGCAAGAATAGCGAAAGAATTACTTCCCAACGTAATAACTTATGTGCTAGTAATTATTTACAAGTGTATTATACCAACAGTAGGAGTTTACGTAGGAAAATAGACGAAATGAAGGAGAAAAGAGGTACTGCCATCATTAGTGAAACGTAAATGAATATAGAGACTCGCGAATTATTGTCATGATGTCAGATTCAGAGGTATAATATTTTTCACTCTAACCGTTTGGGAAGAAAGGGGAGCAGAGTAGCTATTTACGTAAAAGATATATTAAATTGTTAATATAAATCAAATAATAAAGCCAATAGGGATACTGAAAGCGTTCATGCTGAAATTAGTTATAACAAGGAAAAACTATTCTTTGGTCGTTAAATACAGACCTCCAAATTAAGTGGAGGAGATGGCAAATACCTTTGGGAGGAGGTTAAGGAAGCAGTACAGTCCAGCTCAGTAATTATCACAGGAGACTAACATGCCAAGGATATATTGGCAGAATCTGACAAGGGATGCAGAATCAGATGAAATTCTAGATGTACAGTAGTGCAGGGTATTTCCTCTATCAGTATACTAGGCAACCCACAAGAGGTAACAATATACTAGATTTGTTTTTATCTAATAGAGAAAACAACATTAGCGATATGGAAGCTGGCGGACGACTTGGAAAAAGCGATCATGAAGAAACTAAGTTAAAATTTAATTGGAAAGTCCTTTCTACTGAAAACTGGTCGCCTGTCCATAATTTCGACTAGGAGACTTTGTAGTATTAAGAGTTTATTACCTAACCGTGACCCAGAAGGAGACTACTTGAGGGAGAGTTAGGTCACTGAAGAAGCTCAGACCATAGGTGAGGGACAGAGCTCTGTGCAAGAACAGCTGCACCCCACAGTGTTGCATTATCCTGCACCCCAATGCGACTGCTGGGTGTTGCTGGAAAATCATTGCGGTTGCAGTGCGGGTGGAGAGAGAAGAAGGAATGCAAGCAACAGAAGTTACAAGAGGATGGATCACCAACTTCCACGACCGTGTTAAAATAGATTAATAAAACCTTAAAAAATGTTTCATAAGCACATTGCAATATATAATTGCAATCCTTTTCTTGTCTAAGTTTCTACTTTTTATTATACTCTAATTTAGAATCATGTATAATAGTGTTATGTATACTGTATATGTATGATCTTGATCATTTAATGTCCAGCAGTCTAGTATGTGGATATGTGTCTGCAGTGCCAGTTGTGGGATTCTATCCGTATTCCGCGAGTGTGGTGCTATTGTGGTTCTATGTTTTGCGGGTACTGTGCGGATGTGTTTCTATATCTTGTGGGTGCGGTTCGGGTGTAGCCAATGCTTTGTGGGTGCCGCAGGTGCGGGTCCAGGACAGCTAATATTTTGTGGTTGTGGTGTGGATGTGGTTCTAACATTTCGGTTGCGGTGGGGGTGCAGATCCATATACTGGAACCACACAGAGCTCTGGTGAGGGACAGGATTATAAGGGTGAGTGTAAGTTAGGTCACTGAGGTCTCTGGGGAAGCTCAGGTCATAGGTGAGGGACCGAATATAAGTGGAATCGTAGCTCAGGTCAAGATTAATTCAGGCCAGGTACCAAGTAGCCGTTTCGTCAGTGAGAAATATGATGAATTCGTAGACAATAATACACAGAGACCAGGACAGATAAATCTTTTCAAAAACGTTTAGAACGAATAATTCAGAGCCGAGATGGATAAACAGCTGATTAAAATTGGCCAAACAAAAAGAATATATATATAATAATAAAAAGAGAAGAGGAACACCTACGTAACCGGTACTCGATTTTGAACAAAGATGCAAAGAAGAAGATGAGGAATGCAAAGCCATGTTATGAAATTAAGGTTGCTAGAGAATCGAAAGAAAACCCCAAGAGTTTTTACTAGTTGCACCGAACAGAAAATAAGATAGGACCTCTTAGAATCTGGTAACATCACCATTAAGGATAAAGAAATTTGCTCTCCCGTAAATAATTATTTCGTAACAGAGATTATCAAGGACACTCTAGACCTAGATCCCTCAAACAACAAATATTTACGTTGACAATACGAATAATATTCTTAGTAGAATGACCATTAGTAGGGAGGAAGTATTGAAAGAATTTAATAAGCGAAAGCCTTAGAAATCCCCAGGTTCGGACGATATATATCCTCCCCCCCAAAAAAAAAAAAAATAAATAAATAAAGAACACCAAGGAAGAATTATGTCAGCCATTTCTGACGCTATTTAATAATTCTTTACGTTCAGGAGAAGCTCCAGAGGCGTGGAAGACAGCGACCGTAGTACCCATTTTTAATCTATCTATCTATCTATTGCCAGACACCTTAATTCCGCCCTGTCCCCCGCCATTTCATTGCCCTGCTCCAAGCTCACACCCCCCTCTCTCATATACCTCTCCACTCCATCCCTCCATCTCATTCTCGGCCTCACCCTCCCTCTCCCCCCCCTCCACCTCACTCACATGCACACTCCTCGTCAGTCTCTCACTCTCCATCCTCTCCACATGTCCAAAGCACCTCAGTGTGTTTCTCCTATAGCCTCCTATCATATCCACATCCACACCACAACACTCATTCACTCCCTCATTCGTCAGTCTGTCTCTCCATGTGACTCCACATGCTCCTCTCACATAACTCATTTCCACTGCTCTCACTCTTGACTTCTGTCCCTCCAACAAAGTCCAAGTTTCACTTCCATATGTTAGAGTTGGTATCACAATACTTTTATGTAGTAGCTTTTTCACTTCCATGCTCACTTCCCTGTTTCTTATCACTGCTTTCAAGGAACCAGCAATCTTTCATCCCTGCTGTACCCTTTCAAGCACTTCACCCTGTAAAATTCCATCCTTACTCATCACACTACCCAAGTACTTAAACGTACTCACATTCTCCATTTCCTCTCCACCCAGTCTCACTGTACATTCACTGACCTCTACTTCTCTCGAAGACCATCACTTTACTCTTCCCTACATTCACCTTTAGATTCCGTTTCTTACACACTCTACCAAAACTCATCTACCAAGCCTTGCAGCTCCCCTTCATCTACACCTAACAACACAGTATCATCTGCAAACAACAGTACAGGGAATTTCCAAACACTGCCCTCTAGGCCACTCCATCATCCACTGCCCTATCTTGTATCTCTTTTATAACCCCACCCATATACAGACTGAACAACCATGGAGACATAACACATCCTTGTTTCAATCCAACCTTCAAATAGAAAATTCACTCAGTTCACTATCCACATGCACTTCAGCCTTAGCACCCTCATACATACTCTTCACGGCCTTCAACAACTTCCCATCTACTCCATATATTCCTAATAATTTCCACAATCCTTGTCTATCCACCCCGTCATATGCTTTCTCCAAATCCATGAAGGCTGCATACAACATCTTGCCCTTCTTTAGAAACTTTTCCACTAAAGATTTAAGAATGAATATCTGATCTACACAACCTCTTCCCTTGCTAAAACCTCCCTGTTCTTCTCCAACTAATTTCTCTGTTATTTCTCTGATTCTGTCAATACGTATCCTACCATATACTTTTTTTTATTACACTAAGAAGGAAAATGCCCCTATGATTACCACATACTTCTTTTTTCCCCTTTTCCTTTGTACAGGGGAATGATTATACCTGACTTCCAATCCTTCGGGACTCTACCTTCCTCCCAGGCCAATTTGCACATCTTCCACATCCATTCTATTACTATCTCTCCCTCATGCCTCAGCATTTTACCACACACTCCATCAATTCCTGGGGCTTTCCCCATTATAACTTTCTTCATTGCTTTGACATCTTCCATCCTACTGATTTCTTCCTTTCTTCTCACATCCCTCCTTCTCCCAGCCATTCCCCAGCCGCTTATACTTTCATTACTTTCATTCTCTGTGTTCAACAGTTCATTAAAATGTTCTCCCCATCTGTTCACCTTTTCTCCCTTCTTCAATAGTAATCTACCATTTTTATCTTTCACTACCCCGCTAACTTCTTTGGCACCCTGTCTAACTTTCTTTACCTCTTTCCAGAACATTTTCTTACATTCTCTCCACTTTATACTCATATTCCTTCCAAATTCCTCATCCTCTATCTTCTCAAACTCTCTTACTAATCTTTTCACCTATCTCTTCCTCTCTCTATATAACTCTCTCTTTCATCTCTCAACTACTTCGACTCCCCTGTTTCTCACCCACTCAGTATATGCTTTCTTCTTTTGTGCCACAGCCTCTCTCACCCTTTCAGTCCACCATGCTGTTCCCTGCACCACCTTTCGTCTTCTCTTCACCCCACACTCCACCTCACATGCTTTACAGATTTCTTCTGTGAATATCTTACACACACACCTTCCACGTCCCCCATCTGCAACAATCTATATTTACCCAATTGCTCCTCCACTTCCATCTTATATTCTGCCTATTTTCCATCCTCTTGTAACTTTTCTACCCTCCTTGTTAGAACTACTTCCTTCTGTCCTTCCCTTCTTCTATTTCTCCATTTTGTTTGGACTTTGATTCTGACCACCACCAGTTGGTGGTCTGAAAGTCCATTCCCCAACCTCTATATACACTTGCATCCATTACACACCTTCTCATCCTTTCATCCACACACACACAATCAATCATTGCCTTCCGTTCATTGCGTTCACCATCCGCCCTTCTCATCACTCGCCACGTATACCTGTGGATCGTTTTGTGCCTGAAGAGGGTATTAGCTATCACCAACCCCCTCCCAGCACAACTGTCCACTAAAGCCCTGCCATTCTCATCCATCTCTGCAGGCGCACCCTGCTCACCAACTATTCCAGCCACCTTCACATTCCCTACATTTCCACTCATATCTCCAATAAAAAACACTCTCTCATTCCTTTCAGAATTTTCCAAATACGCTTCCACATTTGCCCAGAACTCTTCTCTCACTCTGCTTGCACGATCTTGCATTGGCGCATACACCACACAATCGCCCACATTTGCAGTCCAACTTTCACTCTGACCCACACAATCCTTGAGCCAACTGATCCATACTCTCTTATATTCTACTTCCATCTGTTACAACAACACACGCTCCTTCTTTTGCCCTCTCATTCTCACCGACTCCCGCGCGTATACCCCATCCATACTCCCATTCTCTCACACTCTCACCTCACCATTTAGTTTCACTTAATCCACATGCATCCGTTTTCGCAACCTCAAGCATCTGGATAATCTCTCTTTCACCTCATCATTCGTAAAAAAATGTACAGTACCTATAGTGGGCAAGACCACTGCAGGTACTAGATACAACTTAGATATTGAAAGAAAAGCATTCAGCAGCTGAATGCTAATTGCCCTCCAGAATAATTATGTTGTTGGCCAAGTTACAAACTGCGGTACTTTCAAATCATATGTGAAGAAACTTCGCAAAACCCTACGGAATTCAGTCACCGTGTTTCCCCCAAAGTCAATCAATATTAAAACTAGCTGACCTTTGGCAGCCTTTTTGTTGACCTTGATCTTGACCCCATGTGTCCATTTTCGAATTCGTCCAAGATTTTGGCCATATCTTGATAATCTGAAGGTTTGATGTTGATAGCTCAAGCCGTTCATGAGATATAATGGTAACAGATAATCGATATTAAAACTAGCTGGCTTTTGGCAGCCATTTTGGTGACCATGGCCCTGACCCTGAGTGTCCATTTTCGAAGCTGTCGAAGATTTTGGCCATGTCTTGACACACTGAAGGTTTCATGTTGATAGCTTAAGCTGTCCATGAGATATAATGGTAATACGCGTGCACACACACACACACACACACACACACACACACACACACACACACACACACACACACACACACACACACACACACACACACACACACACACACAGACGCTGGCAAAAACATTATCACTCCACCTTGGTAAAGGTAGGCGATAATAAAGAAATTAATAAACTGGAATACGAGATTTCTAGGAGTCATGGGCAGTAAAGACCTTAAACCAAAGCAACAGTGTATTAATGCGAGAACTAAAATGAATAGGGTCCTAGGATTTATGTTACAAAGTGTGAGAAATAGGATACCTGAAGTACAACTACAAAGATCTAGCGTTAGTAAGCTCTCATTTAGACTACACCGCACAATTTTGGTGTCACTGCTGTAGAATGGATATAAATTTGTTAGAAAATGCACATAGAAGAATGATAAAGAATTATAAATGATGTTCGGAACCTTTCATATGAAGGCAGGCTGAAAAAACTAAATCTGGACTCAATAGAAAGGGGATGAGTAAGGGAAGACTTAAATGAGGTGTTTAAGTGGATGAAAGGAATAACAGGAGATATCAGCAAGGTACTTAAAGTGAGCATGCGGGATAGACCTAAAACTAATGGATTCAAAGTAGGTAAATTCCGTTCTAGTGAGAAGATAAGTAGAAACTGGTTTAGCAATACAGTAGTGGACGAATGGAATAAACTATCTAGCGATGTAGTTGTGTCACATCCATTGAGAGTTTCAAACACAGCCTAGATAAGCATATGACTAGCAGCAGTCTAGAAGGGCAGTACTCCCAAGGTGGATGGAAAGCTAATGACAGACACAGCTGGAGCTCCCGTTTCATCAGCCCTGAGGAGTAACTCCTGACCATTGCCCTTTGCCGAACTTTTTCAGTGTTTCAGTAGCAGAGAGAGTAGGACAGCATGCTTTCCATTACAAGTTTCTCTTACTGTCAACACCAAACTACGTGCCCGTTACCCACTATGCTTCCTGTTCAAAATTAGTAAAATGGTGTCTCAGCATCAAGCCTCGGAGTCCCCGCAGAGGGGGGGGGGGATGTCATATGCTTCCACCATCTGCCCCTCTCCTGGTGACGTCCCAGCGAGATGCCTGGAACCACTGTCTGTCTCACCTCTTCTTCATTTCTGCAACATTCGCAGCCTTTCCTCTAACTTTCTCTCTGTTGAGCACCATCTCCCCTCATCTATACCTCATCTCTTCCTAACTCAGACTCAGCTGTCTGAGGTGACTGATAGCAAACCCTTCTTTGTATCCTCCTACTTTCTCTATACTCATTTCAAAGCCAAAGGTCGCTGTTGTGCATATGTATGCAACGATATATCTTGCTCTCGTGTTCCTGAACTTGAATCTTCCGATATTTCTACTCTTTGGCTTCGGCTTTCCTGTCATTCTCTGACTAAATATATATGTTCTGTTTACTTAACCTCTAAATCTACTTTAAAATTTTTTTTCGGCTATCTCACTTCTATGATGGAACACATTCTATCCATTTATCCTTTATATGAAATCTCCATTCTTGGAGATTTCAATGTTCACTACCACCTTTGGCTCTCATCTACTTTCACTGTTTAACCTGGTGAACAAGCCTACATCTTTTCTATCCTTAATGACCTAGAGCAACTTGTACAACACCCTATCCGTATCCCTGACCACCTTGGAGAGAGTTCCAGCACACTTGGCCTCTTCCTTACAACTATTCCTTTTGCTTGTACTGTTAATCTTTTCTCTCCGTTGGGCTTCTCCGATCACAACCTTATCACCTTAACCTGTCACAATGCTCCAGGATGGCCTGTGGATCCTCCGAAGATATGTCGGTTGTGGCACTTTGGAGATGCTGACTGGGAGACCCTCAGACAGTATTTCTTTGATTTTCCATAGAATGATAATTGTTTCTATGGCCAAGAGCCACCTGAGTGTGCCTTGCGCATTACAGAGATTATTGTGTTGGGCATGAAAGCATACATTCCTTTCTCATATCCTTTGACTAATGCAAAAAAACTTGGTTTAATCACAATTGTTCTAATGCTGTCCACAACAAGAAGGCCTACAAAATGTACCGGAGCCAAGTCACTCCTGAATCTCATCTCTTTTTTTGTTTCTGCGTGGAGTCATGCTAAATCTGCTCTTCGCTCTGCAAAAAGTAATTTCATCCATACTAAATGCTCCGAACTCTCCAACTCGAATTCTTCCCAATCCTTCTGGCACCTTGCCAAAAACCTTTCCAACAACTTTACCTGGTCATCCTTCTCTCTTCTTTTCCGTCCTGATGGCTCTATAGCTATTTCTTCTACTCATAAAGCAGAACTCTTCATTCAGGCTTTCTCCTCCAAATCCACCTTAGACGATTCCAGCACTGTCCCTCCATCACTTCCCCCCTCTGATTTCCTAATGACAGACATTAAAATTTCTTCAACTGATGTAGTCTCTGCCATCACTGGCATTAATATTAAGAAGGCAAATGGGCCTGATGGGATCCCTCCTGTTGACCTTAAGAACTGTGCTTCTGTGCTTACACCTTGCCTAGGTAAATTCTTTTACCTTTGTCCATCAACTTGTACCTTTCCTTCTTGCTGGAATAGTGCTCTAATTCAGGCAGTCCCAAAGAAGGGTGACCATTCCCAACCCTCTATCTATCGCCCAACTACTTTAACATCCTGTATTTCAAAACTTTTGAACAAAAACGTTTTAAAGCATCTTTCCTATCACAACCTTTTTTCCGATCGTCAGTATGAGTTCTGCCAGGGACGCTCCACTGGCGATCTTCCCACCTACCTTTCAGACTCCTAGTCATCGTCCTTTCGGGACTTTGGAGAAAGCTTTGCCACTGCACTTGACATCTCAAAGGCTTTCGATCGAGTACGGCATAAATCTTTAATTTCAAACTGCTCTCTTACGGTTTCTATCCTTCTATCTGTGCTTTTATTTCTAGCTTCCTTTCTGACTGTTCCATAGCTACTGTTGTAGACGGCCACCGTTCTTCTCCTAGAACTATCAATAGTGGTATTCCTCAGGGAACTGTCCTATCACCATCTCTCTTTATTTTCTTCATCAATGACCTTCTCAGCTGTACATCTAACCCTATCCACTCATACGTTGATGACTCCACCCTTCACTTTTCCATTCACCTACCACAGCGTCCATCTAAGCAGTTACTTCAACAAACAAGAGATGAGGCTATGGCACACCTAATGTCTGACTTGGCTCATATTTCTGATTGGGGTAAAAGTAATCTTGTTGTTTTTAATGCATCAAAAACTCAGTTCTTACATCTATCATCGCAACAAAATCTTTCACAAGAGTACCCTCTAATTTTTAATAATATCCAACTTAATCTTCCATCATCTTTAAACATACTTGGGGTTTCATTCTCATGGGATTTATCTTGGATAGATCATAATTTTACCTCTCGTGTAAAATCTGCTCCCAAGAGATTAGATGTGCTAAGCCGACTCCGTGCTTTCATTACCCCTGTACAGTTGTTGACTTTATATACGGGTTTTCTTCGTTTCTGTGTACAGTAGAGTAAAACTTTCACATGTGGGAAGGCTCCCGACATACAGCTCTTCCCAATAAGGTGGAATGAAAGTTTTTTTTTGTCTCATTAACTCTCCTTCTCTTAATGGCTCCTTTCAACCTCTGTCTCATCGCCTCACTGTGGCATCTTTATCTCTTTTCTATCACTGTTTCAATGGTCATTGCTCGTCTGAACTGTCTGCTTGCATCCCTCCACCTCTACTGCGGGCACTTAACACCTGTCTAGCATCAAACTCTCATCTCTTTTCTGTCCTACACCCTAATGCAGGAGTTAACTTACTCTCAGTCCTTCATGTATGCAACAGGTCAACTCTGGAACTATCTTCCTCTGTCTGTATATCTTACTGCCTATGATCTCCAGTCATTCAAATGCAGTGTGTCCAGCATCTCGAAATGAATGAATTTTGAATTTGGCTCTCTGTAATCTAGTTTTTGTTTTTTCTTGGAGGGAACAATTTCCTGGGTCCTGGCCTTTGGTTCCCTCGTCAATGCATAAAGATGCACACAGACACACACACACACACACACACACACACACACACACACACACACACATCTATCTATCTATCTATATGCAGTATATATATATATATATATATATATATATATATATATATATATATATATATATATATATGGATGGAAACCTTTCGGTAAACATAGAGATATTATGAACAGTAGCTTGCCAGTTTGTATGAAGCGAAAAGTATATAACGAATGTATAATTCCAGCTATGACGTATGGTTGTGTGACCTAGAAACTGACAATATCGATAGAAAATAAATTAATCCGTTCTCAGAGAGCAATGGAAAGGTCAATGTTGGGAATATCTTTAAGAGACAGGAAAAGATCAGCTTGGGTGAGAGAGCAGACTAAAGTCAAAGATATTGTGGGGGTTATAAAGGAACAGAAATGGAGGTGGGCAGGCCATATATCAAGAATAAGGGATAACCGATGGAGCAAGAGGCTTACTGATTGGACATCAAGAGAATGCAAGCGTAGCAGAAAAAGGCCAGACAGGAGGTGGAGAGATGAGATAGAGAAATTTGCAGGGAAAACGTGGCAAAGATTGGCTCAGTCAAGGAATTCGTGGAAAAGGTTGGGGGAGGCCTTTGTTCAGCAATGGACTAGTTATGGCTGATGATACATATATATATATATATATATATATATATATATATATATATATATATATATATATATATATATATATATTATGTGTCCGACTTCTGCGCTTAGGCTTCACAGCCTGCTCTCAAGGCCCAGTAGTCCTCATACCATACACCTCTCTCTCTCTCTCTCTCTCTCTCTCTCTCTCTCTCTCTATATATATATATATATATATATATATATATATATATATATATATATATATATATATATATCCACGAGTATATTAAATTACAATTTAAAATAGCTGCATCTGAAAATCATGTCTCGGAGTCCCCAAGGGAGGGGGGGACCATAAATTCCCCCACCATCAGCCCCGTTCCTGGTGACGACTCTGAGGGATGACTGGAACCACTGTTTGACTCACTTCGTCATTTCTGCAACATTCGCGGCCTTTCCTCTAACTTTCTCTTTGTCGAACCTCTCCTCCACTAAACCTCACCTTCTCTTCTTGACAGAGACTCAGCTGTCTAAGGCAACTGACAACAGACCCTTTTCTGTTTCCTCCCACTTTCTCTATACTCATTTCAAAGCCAAAGGTGGATGTTGTGTATATGTACGCAACGATTTATCTCGCTCTCGTGTTCCTGAACTTGATTCTTCTGAATTCTCTACTCTCTGGCTTCGGCTTTCTTGTCATTCTCTGACTAAATATATCTGTGCTGTTTACTTATTCCCTAATTCTACTAACTACCAAAATTTCCTCGACTATCTTACTTCTACGATGGAACACATTCTATCCCTTTCTCTTTTCTCTGAAATCTCCATTCTAGGAGATTTCATTGTTCACCACCACCTTTGCCACTCCTCTCCTTTCACTGATCCACCTGGTGAACAAGCCTGCATCTTTTCTATCCTTAATGACCTAGAGCAGCTTGTACAGCACCCTACCCATATCCCTGACTGCCTTAGAGAGAGCTCCAACATACTTGACCTCTTCCTTACAACTAATCCTTCTGCTTACACTGTTAATCTTTCCTGTCCGTTGGGCACCTTCAATCACAGCCTTATTATCTTAACCTGTCCTATCACTCCGGTACGGCCTGTGGGTCCTCCAGAGAAACATCGTCTGTGGCACTTCAGAGCTGCTGATTGGGAGGCCCTCAGACAGTACATCTTTGATTTTCCATGGAATGATTATTGCATCCATTGCCAGGAGCCAACTAAACGTGCCTTGCGCATTACAGAGGTTATTCTGTTGGGCAAGGAAGCATACATTCCTTTCTCATATCCTTTGACTGATGGAAGAAAGCCTTGGTTATATCACGCTTGTTCTAATGCTGTTCGCAACAGGGTGAGAGCCTATAAAAGGTACCAGATCCAACCCACCCCTGAATCACATCTTGTTTATGCTTCTGCCTGGAATCGTGCTAAGTCTGTTCTTCGCTCTGCTAAAAATAATGTCATCCATACTAAGTGCTGTCAACTCTCCAACTCGAATTCTTCCTGCTCCTTCTGGCACCTTGCTAATAACCTTTCTAACAACTTTACCTCATCATCCTTCCCTCCTCTTTTCTATTCTGATGGCTCAGTAGCTATTTTCTCTACTGATAAAGCAGAACTCTTCGCTCAGACTTTCTTCTCCAATTCCACCTTAGACAATTCTGGTGGTGTTCCTCCATCACTTCCTCCCTCTGACTTCCTCATGGCTGACATTAAAATTTCTTCAGCTGATGTATTTCCTGCCATCACTGGTGTCAGTACTAATAAGGCATATGGGCATGATGGAGTCCTTCCTGTTTTCCTCAAGAACTGCGCTTCTGTGCTTACACCGTGCCTAGGTAAACTCTTTTGCCTTTGTCTGTCAACTTGTGCCTTTCCTTCTTGCTGGAAGTTTGCTCTCATTCAGCCAGTCCCAGAGCAGGGTGACTGTTCTCAACCCTCTAACTATCGTCCAATTGCTTTAACATACTGTGTCTCAAAATTTTTTGAGTCAATTCTTAACAGAAAAATTTTAAAGCGTCGTTCCTATCACAATCTTCTTTCTGATCATCAGTATGGGTTCCATCAGGGAGGCTTCACTAGCGATCTTCTCACTTACCTTTCTGACTCCTGGTCATCCTCCTTTCGGGACGTTGGCGAAAGCTTTGCCATTGCACTTGACATCTCAAAGGCATTCGATCGAGTCTGGCATAAATCTTTAATTTCCTAACTGCCTTCTTACGGCATCTACCCGTCTATCTCTGCCTTCATCAATAACTTCCTTTCTGGTCGTTCTATAGCTGCTGTTGTAGAGGGCCATCGTTCTTCTCCTAGATCTATCAACAGTGGTGTTCCTCAGGGCTCTGTCCAATCACCAACTCTCTTGCTTTTATTCATCAATGACCTTCTAAGCTGTACATCTAACCTTATCCACTTGAACGTTGATGATTCCACCCTTCACCTTTCCATTCGGTTTCTGCAACGTCCATCTCAGCAGGTACTTCAATAAACAAGGGATGAGGCTATGGCACATATAATGTCTGACTTGACTCATATCTCTGACTGAGGTAAAAATAATCTTGTTGTTTTTAATGCATCAAAAACTTAGTTTTTACACCTATCAACCAGACACAATCATCCACACAAGTACCCTCTAAGGTTTAATAATATCCAGCTCAATCCTGCATCATCCTTGATGATGCTAGCGGTATCATTCACTTGGGACTTATCTTGGAAAAGCATATTGGATCTCTTGTAAAATCTGCTTCCAAGAGATTGGGTGTGCTAAGCAGACTCCGTACGTTCTTTACCCCTGAACAGTTGTTGACTTTATACACGGGTTTTATTCACCCCTATTTTGAGTACAACTCTTATGTGTGGGGAGGCTCCCCACATACCGTTGTTCTTAATAGGGTGGAGTCAAAAACTTTTCGTCTTATCAACTCTCCTCCTCTTACTGGCTCCCTTCAACCTCTGTCTCTTCGCTGCACCGTTGCATCTTTATATCTTTTCTATTGCTACTTCAATGGTCACTGCTCCTGTGAACTGTCTGCTTCCATCCCTCCACCTCTACAACTGGTGCGTAGCACCCGCCTAGCAACATTCTCATCCGTTTTCTGTCCAACTCTCTAATGCAAGAGTTATCCATTTCTCCTAGTCCTTCATTTATGCAACATGGCAACTCTGGAACTGTCTCCCTCTGTCTGTATTTCCTACTTCCTATGATCTTCAGTGCTTCAAATGCAGTGTGTCTATGCATCTCGAAATGAACTGACCTTGAATTTAGCTCTCCTTTGTATTGTTTTGTTTTTCTCTTGGAAGGGACGGTATGCGGGCTGCTAGTCTTTGGTTCCTTCTTTCATGCGTAATATATGTATATATATATATATATATATATATATATATATATATATATATATATATATATTGTTAAGAAGAGAAATTTGGTATTTAGGTAGTCTCGTATCTTCTTGACGTTTCTCGATGTTTACGGTGGCTGGTACGAGTCAGTTGCCAGTTTGCCTGTTGTTGTTAGTGTAGTTAGTCTGTAAGTTGTGGATTAATTTTTCTGTTCTTTTTTCTTTATAATGTTTTATTTAAGTGATTGCTTGTTAAATTATGTAACTTAAGTTCATATAGTAAATGATTTGGTGTTATGTAATGTAAGACAACTCTGGCATGTTCTGAGATCTCCGAGTTGTCAACTGTTGTTTTCGCAGAATGTAGAAGTTTCTTAAATAAAGCAAGCTTATATAGGAATGGTGTAGAGACTATCTCAAGTTTAGTTGGGTTTCAGATTAGTTTGAGTGAAGTTCAGTTGGGTTTCAGGTCATTAGGTTTTTAGTTCAGTATGAGTGTAGCGAAGTGCTGTTTGTGAAGTTTGTGAAATGTTGCTGGCAAGCATTAAGTGCAATTGCAGTTGGTGAAGATTATTTTCGGTACCGGGTACTTGTGAAAACAGTAAAGTGTTGTCAGGCATTAAGTGTAATAACAGCGAAGTGTTGTCAAGCATTAAGTGTAATAGCAGTTAGTAAAGTTTGTATAGCTCCAGTGCTTGTGAGAACAGTGAAATGAAGTTGGAAAGCATTAAGTGGAATATACTTGGAAAATAAAGACAGTGAACTTTAAGAAGTCAGTGTTTATTTTCGCCTCAGATGATCTTGTGTACTGTACACTTAAAGGCTGGCCATAGGGAAGAGCAATGCACTGGGCAACATCCTTCTTATACTGGACTACTGGTGTTGGAGCCTGTGGCAGTGTGGGACGAGGATGTAACACTGGTGTCAGGAGTGTGGATTTAGTGCTGCAGTGAGTCAAGCCTTCGACATGGAAGTAGGTGTGAAGACAAGGTCCTCAGCTGGGCAAGAGGTGGAAGTTTCCCTGGCTACAGTCGTGAAGCTAATACAGGCACAGACTGAACAACTAGAGGCACAACGTGAAGAACAAAAAGAACAATATGAACAACATCAAGAGGTATTACAGGAGCAACGGAGGGAAGTACAACTGAGGGTGCAAGGACAGCTAGATGCATTCATGGGGAAAATGAAGGAAGAACAGCAACAGCTTAAGGAGGAAGTACATGCCAAGCCAAAGCAGCAGAAGTATGAGGTAAGGAATAATGTGACAGAGTGCAGACAGCACGTAGATAACCAGTTGAAGCAGGTAGTTGACTATGTGAAGATAATTAGTGAGAAAACTGAGGCTGTAGAGAAATATTGCACTGCTAAGCCTCAGGTTAGTGTACAGGGAGCATATGAAAGGAATGGACAGTGTATGGTAAATCTCGACGGATCCCAAGCATCTAAAGGTAGCAATACAGGGTTGAATAATCAGAATGTAGAAGATTTAAGTCCTGGCCTTAATTATAATGCCCAGTCTTTAAGACCCAAACCAATGAGGTGCATGGCTATAATGGGGGTCCAATTAAACCGAAACCTCTGGAGTTTGATGGCAGAGTATCTTGGGAAGCTTACCGTGCACAGTTTGAGTTACTTGTGGATCAGAATGGTTAGGATGATACACAAAGGGCAGTACAACTTGCTACTAGCCTTAAGGGTGCTGCAGTGGAAATTTTAAGCCGGATGTCAGTGATGGAGAGGAACAGTTATCAGTCCCTAGTGAAGGTTGGTGACGAGAGGCAACAACCAGCCAGTTTTTCACAAGAAGCCCTACTACTGAGGAAATGCAGGAGTACCTTGATGAGTAGTGTGCAAGAAGATGGAAGAACAGATGACATGCAGTGGAATAGGAATTGGAATCATAGGAAGAAATGCTGCCGTACTGTAGTGACAGGGCCAGCATGAGATGAAGAAGACCTGAAAAAGATGCAGTTGGAGAATGGAGAGTTAAAACCATTGCTAGAGTGGCTGCAGCGGAGTACAGTGCGACCAACATGGGATGAAGTTTCCAGGTTAAGCCCTGCAATCAAGAGCTACTGGAGTCAGTGGGACCTTCTTTGTTTGAACAATGGACTACTGGAGTGTCAGTGGGAGACACCCGATGGCCTCAGCAAGTATTGGCAACTGATGGTTCCGAAGAAGATGAGGTCTGAGATCTCGGATGAGTCCCATAACCAGATCAATAGTGGGCACATGGGAGTGAAGAAAACTCTAAGCTGGCTGCGACAGAGGTTCTACTGGATTGGCATACGTCAGGATGTTGAAGAGTGGTGTCGGGCCTGTGATGTGTGATGTGCCAAGAATGGACCCAAGAAACGTGGTTGTGCCCGTCTTCAGCTGTACCAAGTGGGTGCACCGATGGAAAGATTTGTGGTGAACATTGCTGGACCTTTGCCACTCACTGAAAGAGGAAACCGGTATATATGTGTCGCCATGGACTACTTCACAAAGTGGCCAGAAGCCTATGCCATCCCCGATCTAGAGGCTGCAACTGTTGCTCAGGTGTTGGTTGATCAGTTTTTCTGTCATTTTGGGATGCCACAAGAGCTACATTCAGACCAGGGTAGAAACTTCGAGTCTGCTGTGTTCCGTGAGTGATGCAAGTTATTGGGGATCAAGGAGACCTGGACGACCCCACTAAGGCCACAGTCAGATGGGATGGTGGAGAAATTCAATTGGACCCTGGGATAAGAACTGGCCAAGTACTGCATAGAGGGACAAAAAGAGTGGGACCAGAAGTTACCCCCTTGCTGGTGGCATATCAGTTTGCATCCCATGAGTCTAGTGGGTACGCCCCTGCAAAATTGATGTTGGGCCACGAGTTATGCTCACTTGTTGACTTGTTAATGGGAAGACCACTTGGTGAAGAGCTGCCTGCAGACACCAAAGGCTATGCAAAACGCCTTCAGGAAAGGCTGGCTGTGGTACATCATCAAGTGCGAGGAACCTTCATGTTTTCAGGAGAGTGATGAAGTGCAAGTATGATGTCAAGGCAAGTGAGTTGAGCTTCCAGGATGGTGATCAAGTTTGGTTATACAATTGTCGGCAAAAGGAGGGACACTAATCTAAGCTGCAGAGCCCAAGGGACGGGCCTTACACTGTTTGTCCGCTTATAAGACGTAACATATTGAATGAGGGGAGACAGGAAGTCTCGCCCAAAGGTGGTACACGTGAACCATCTGTGACAGTACCATTGGCCAGGACAGTACAGCTGGGACATCTCTGAGGAATCTTCTTTCCCGCCGCCGAGGATGTTGGGGAGGACCAAGGAGCTGAAATGCAAGAGGATGGTGACAGTTCCCCAAGAGAAGAAGTGAATCAAGAAGAGGACCAAGACATTCCTGGAGGAGTGGAGTGTGTGGAGTAGCAAGAACGTCATTGGAAGCAGAATAGAAGAAGACCTGATAAGTTGAAGGATTATTTTGTGTAGAGTTAGATGTTTCATTAGGATTAAGGTTTATGTTTGTATAGGATATACTGTGTAGTTTTCTCGAGACGGCAAAGGACTAGGGAGGGAGTAGTGTTAAGAAGCGAGATTTGGTATTTAGGTAGTCGCGTATCTTCTTGACGTTTCTCGATGTTTACGGTGGCTGGTACGAGTCAGTTGCCAGTTTGCCTGTTGTTTGTGAGTGTAGTTAGTCTGTAAGTTGTGCATTAATTTTTGTGTTCTTTTTTCTTTATAATGTTTTACTTAAGTGATTGCTTGTTAAATTATGTAATTTAAGTTCATATGGTAAATGATTTGGTGTTATGTAATGTAAGACAACTCTGGCATGTTCTGAGATCTCCGAGTTGTCAACTGTTGTTTTCGCAGAATGTAGAAGTTTCTTAAATAAAGCAAGCTTATATAGGAATGGTGAAGAGACTATCTCAGGTTTAGTTGGGTTTCAGGTCAGTTTGAGTGAAGTTCAGTCGGGTTTCAGCTCAGTAGGTTTTCAGTTCAGTATGAGTGTAGCGAAGTGCTGTTTGTGAAGTTTGTGAAATGTTGCTGGCAAGCATTAAGTGCAATTGCAGTTAGTGAAGATTATTTTCGGTACCGGGTACTTGTGAAAACAGTAAAGTGTTGTCAAGCATTAAGTGTAATAACAGCGAAGTGTTGTCAAGCATTAAGTGTAATAGCAGTTAGTAAAGTTTGTATAGCTCCAGTGCTTGTGAGAACAGTGAAATGATGTTGGAAAGCATTAAGTGGAATATATTTGGAAAATAAACACAGCGAACTTTAAGGAGCCAGTGTTTATTTTCGCCTCAGCTGATCTTGTGTACTGTACACTTAAAGGCTGGCCATAGGGAAGAGCAATGCACTGGGCAACATCCTTCCTATACTGGACTACTGGTGTTGGAGCCTGTGGCAGTGTGGGACGAGAACGTAACTATATATATATATATATATATATATATATATATATATATATAGTCATGGTCATAAATAATCACCTATCCTCTGGTTCCCCGTGCTTCAGGTTGACTCATTTATGCGCGGTAAGTCACATCGGAGAAAGAGGGGTTGAGAGGGAGGGACTAGGAAGAGAAGGGAAGGCGGGTGGGGGGGACAAATGATGGTGTGGGGATGGAGTGACTGATTGGAGGGAGGGTAGGTAGGGGAGGGAGAATGAAATGGGACGTGATGGTCACATTATTTGTCTATTTTCTCTCATTTAGGGCATGATATAAATGAGTTACTTTTCGGTAGGTAATGCTGCATTACACCTTGTATAGTGATGTCAGATAACAAGCTTTAGAGTGGTGATATCAAGGGCTGGCTCGTGAGAGAAATATCCTGACGTGACAGATCAATCATTATTGCGGAGCCAGATATTTGTGTTTATCTGTGTATTTTGATTTCGGACACAGAATGGAGTCTGGGTGTAATGTTTCTGTAAGAAATGTCTCCTACCCTTATATGTAATTAATTTTTGGAACTAAATATCTGATGCACCCTATTACATGGCTGTGTCCACAGTAAATATCATCATCCTCTCGGTACACGCCCCTTCTATACAGTTATCATCATATCAACTAATTTATGGCATCTATATGAAAAGGATATTTAAAATAATTTTGCATAAAAGGTAATTATATTTGATGTCTGTGCACATAAGTGGATATAATAACGATATCTCTCATAATCTGTTAAAAGGAAAATGAAACTAAATCCGCCCCAAACTCCTCAAAAATGTCTATGTCAATGTTTACCTCGACACTGGTCAAGACAAAGCAACCAAAAAAGCCTCAATAAGTAGTTCAGTGGCCTCCTGCCTTAATAACCTCTTGCAGTCTTCGCGGCACCTAAAAAAACAATGTTGTTGATGGTCTGCTGGTTTCCTCTGAACAGCTACCACTCGTCGTTGGTGGGCTGGAGGAGGAAGGCCCGTGTCCTCTCGTTCTCTGGCTTCTCCACGTTGACAGTCTGGTTGACAGTCTGGGCCCACACAGTCTCGATGGCTCTGCATTAATAGTAAATTTTGATCTGTCAGGTCAGGATATTTTTCTCAAGAGCGAGCCCGTGATATCACCACGTATCCGAAGCATGTACTGACGCCGCTATACCAGGTATAATGCAGCATTATCTACTGAATATTAACTACTGTATATGATGTCCTAAATGAAAGAAAATAGCCAAACAATGTGACCACTTCGCATTTCATTCTCCCTCCCCTACCAACACTCCCTTCCCTCCCTCACTCCAACCCACCACCATCACTCG
>NC_137044.1:33335605-33398105 GCF_032717465.1 Coenobita brevimanus
ATCCATGGAGCGAATAGGTTCATGGCAGGAATAGGTTCTTGGAGAATATATCTCTGGGAATATTGTCGCAACGAGGGACATAAGTCTTGTGGGTAAAATGGGACCCCGCGGTTCGTCTGTCATAGGAATGTGGCCTCCCAGGGACCCTGGCAATGACGGTATGCACGGTCATTTTCCTTTTTTTTGTTTTCATCCAGGCAGCACCAGGTTCCCTGCTCGTTAGATTATATGCATGACACATTTTTTTCTTCTTTTACATTTCCATGTAAAGTACTCCAGGCAAAGAATATGCTGTCCGTTCTCTATGGACCAGCAGCCCTTACACCTATCAACAAATGGCACAACACATCCACTTAAATACTGGATGCGGACTACATGTTATGTAGTGAGATAAGTTTGGGATATTCCATTCAAAACTGCTCATTCGGGCACGACCAGTTGGTTCACCTCAGATCCATTCTCGTCATTACCAGCCGCGATAGCGAAGCTGGTATTGTTTTCAGTTTCTCTGTCTGTCTGTCTGTGTGTCTGTTAGCACGATAACTTCGCAACCGCTCAAGATATCATCACAATATTTTACAGATGTGTAGTAGGGATGAAAATCTCAGACTCGTTCAAAACTGGAGAAAGTAGGTCAAAGTCACGGTCATATTTCGAGCCGCGCGACATACGTATTGGCTTGAGGTTGGTGTGATTCTCCCCTTGGGGGACTCTAGTTTCAGGTTATTTCAGGCATGTTCAGAGCGAGTCAGATTAATTCAGACTAATTTATTACCTTCGCCAGAAGGTTATGTTTTTGCTTACGTTGATTTGTTTGTTTGTTTGCTGTCTGTCAGCTGAACTGCTCAAAAAGTTATAACGGATTTTGCTGAAATTTTTGGAGGGTTGGGCACGGTCCAAGGATCAGTCCATTAGATTTTGGTGGTGATCCGGATCATCATCCGGACCCAGAAATTTTTAGTTTGTTTGCCCACATGATATCTCCAAAAGTTCTCAATGAATTTCGATGAAATTTTGTGCAAGGCTGGGCCCTGGGCCAAGAGAGAATTGATTAAATTTTGGGACGGATCCGGATCCGGGTACGGATCCTGCAACGGCACTGGCGCAGGGATGCGGCCTCTGAATTCTTTCTGTTTGTTATTACTGTCCAGTCAGGTCAAGTAGGTCCATTTAGGTTAGTTGATGATAATCAATATATCTAGTAATTATTATAGTATGCAAGAATAACTGTGGCAGCTCTGTATTTATTTCCTCCGCCTAGGAGGTTATGTTTTTGCCTGCTTTTGCTTGTCCGTTTGCCTGCTAGCGGGATTACTCAAACAGTTATGAACGTTTGCTGAAATTTTTTGGAGGGGTAGGGTATTGCCCAAGGAACAGTCCGTTAGATTTTGGTGGTGATCCGGATCATCGTCCAGATCTAGGAATTTTTTTAAAGGATTCTTTACTGTTGCGGAATAGTGGCAATTTCAACATTTTTGCTTCTAACTCGATAAATAATGCCTACAACTCTTGCACAAAATGATATGTCCACCTTGGCGGAGGTTTGCAATCTCGGATTGCTCTTGTTTTACTTTTATGTCGTTCAGGATCTCTCTCGTCATGTCAGGCAAATATGAATTCGTTATGATCAAAAGAGATCCATTGAGGATAAGCCTATTTAGCTATGTAAAAAATAAATTAAAATTGACCTGTCAATGGTTTCCATGGTATCAAGTGGGTGAACTTCATTTTAAGACAGGAACGGAAAAAGAGAAAAAATGAAAAGAAAGGCGAAGTGGTTAGAATGGGCAGGAAGGATTGGGATTATGGTTAATGGTGGGTACGGCAGAGGTGGTATAAACCATGAGGATTGCCGCTGTAGGTATGAAGGTTATGACGGGGGGCAGGTCTAAATGATACAGTTATCCGTAGGAGGAGCAATAATTGCTTGTCATACTGATGTTCTTCACATTAAATTTTTAATGATTAAATTCATAGCATATATGGGTAATGTACTGATACTTAAAAGAAATGCTTCGAATTAAGATTATTTTTATTTGCTCGATGCTTAAGGCCAATGAAGCACAACACCAAACAAATGAAAAGTATCTGGGTATATAACGGCCTTGGATTTGCAGTTTATATGAAGAGCACAGGCAGTATCTAGGCAAACCCTAAGCCTATGTTATTCACAGGACTGGCTCTGAACCTGGTACCAGCCTCAACCACCATAAGTGTGTCCTGGCACCAAACCAAGATCGCAGACTCCTACCGTGTTATGTGGGAGGATGGGAGCACCGGCGGCTTTGATACGGTTGATGCCACCACAGACACGTATAACATCACGGGTCGTCATCCCTGCACCAACTACTGGGTGCAGGTGCAGGCCAGGGCAGGAGATTCTGTACTGATGGCGGAGAGCGCTTCCACAAGGACTTTACCTGAGGGTACGATGGTTTTATGTACACTTTTTATTTTCTACTTTTGTGACTAGTTGCATACATAAAGAGCTGAGTGCATTGGTTAATTCTTGCATGACAGAGCTCAACAGAGGAGGGCTGAGTCAGGCCATGGGCGGGTGTTGCGTGCCCACCAAAATCATGGAGGGATACTGGCAGATAGTTCGGAAGGAAAGTGGCCACTGAAATAGTAACAGCAGAAAGAATGAGATCCAGCACTGCAGGGAGAAGTGGGTGAAGATAGTCAGTGAAAGAACGTCAGCTCAAGTGATAAAAAGCTTGCCTTAACCCTGTTTACATTAGCTCAGTTTGGTGCACTTTCTCACATATGAAAGTAGTACTCCACATGGAACTAATAATATCTCTGTTCAGTAACAACAACACAGGGATAAAGAAATACAGGGTCGGTCTAGCACACTCAGCCACTGAGATGAGGATTTTATAAGGAATTAACGAGATTTTTTTGCACGATACTGTCCCGAGGGGAAGATATCCTAATGATATTACAATATGATGCTGAACTGAGTCTCATACCATATGATATTTTCATGTAATATTTCGACGAGTTGAAAGGGGAGGAATCTTTTTTTTTTTTCTTCTTCTTTTTTTTAATGCAAAAAGGGTGACAAAGTTTATTTACTTCCCTGAAAATGAGACAGGTGAAAAACAGGTGTGCGATAGCCTCATGTCGTGACTGTTCAAGTGGCTGTTGTAATGGACGCTGCAAGAAGTAGATAGAGAAGTGAAGGGTGGAGTTACCAGTGATTGAGTAGACAGGGCTAGATGTAGGCTGCATTGTTGAAGTTTATTCATTAATAGGTGGAAGACCGTTGGTAAAATGTCAAAATCCTGCGCAAACTGATTTTTGATACCCTTAAAAGAATAACAGTGGTCGTCTACATCAGCAGCTATACTATAGAGCGACTAGAAATTAAGCCAGAGATGAAGGTACGGAGAGAAGAATAGACACCTGAAGTTTGGATATTCAGAATCTGTGCCAGACACAGTCGAAATCCTTGGAAATGTCAGTTATAGTAGCAAAGGTTTCATCCAAGTTCCCCCTCCTCCTCACCCACATACCCTCTTCTGGTCAGTCTTTAATTTTCTGTCCTCTCCACAATGCCGAAAAATATCAGAGTTCTTCTCTCACATCCACATCAACATCGCAACCCTCCTTCACTTCCTCATTTGTTTGTCTTTCTCTCCACGTAACTCCACATGCTTCTCTCAGATCTGCCATTTTCACTGGTCTCACCCTTGATTTGCATCCTTTCAACAAGGTCCAAGCATCACTTCCAGATGTTAAAGTAGGGATTACGATACTGTCATGCAGCTACTTTTTTACTTCCATGCTTGCTTCCCTGTTCCTTGACATTGCTTTCTGTGAACCAGCAACCTTTCTTTCCTGCTGTACTTTTTCATGCATTTCCTCACCTAGACTCCCATTCCTAATCATTACACTACCTAAATATTTGAAGGCACCCTCAGTGTCAGTCTTCTCACCACCCAGCTTCACTATGCATTCTATGACTTTATTTTTCATACTAATGGTTAAGAAGTAGATTATGAGAGGAAAGGTGGTACAGTGTGTTTTCAATGATGTCAACCCCAGGAACACTGGAAATACAAGAGAGTAAAACAACTGGGCATTAGTCAGAGGGGTGGAGAACTGTCACTCTTATTTGGGATGGGCAGAATAATGGCTGAAGTGAAGCTTGGACAATGTTGGAAGGAAACAAGCAAGATTGAGAACAGAGGAAATGAGATATCTAAGAGGAGTTTGTGGAGTTACATGTAGAGACATACAAACAAATAAGAAAGTAAAAAAACGTAGTGGTGTAGATGTGGATATAACTGAAGGTGTTGAGAGAAATATTTTGAGACGGTTTGGCCATGTGGAGAGGATGGAGAATGAGAGGTTGACTAGAAAAGTGTATGTGAGTGTGGTGTGATGAGATGGAGTGATAAGATGGAGAGATCTATGAGAGAGGGGATTGTGACTTTGAGGAAGGGCAGCCAAGTGATAGAGGACAGGGCGACGTGGAGGCAATTTATCTTTGCCCACTCCTTACAAAATTAAGGCGTCAGTCAATAGATATATAGATAATTAGATAGACGGATAGGTAGATACATATATAGAGGAATACAAGCAAACTGACAAATAGAATTGATGGTGGAAAGTGACAGACAAAATCAAAAGAGTTGTTTAGGAATGATGTCAGTACAGAGGCACAGGTCTTTAACACTAAGAACCCCATCGAGACCGTCTGCATTTTTGGTACTGGGGCCCCAGAATTGCAGAAATGACTTCATCTGGGGAAATTTTAATTATAGGAATTAGAGAGTTAATGAGAGACAGGGATGGATGAACAGCATCAGCGTGGCCCAGACTGGAGAGAAAGACAAAGCTTTGATAAAAAGAGGTTCAGATTTATCAAACATAAAAGCAGCAACCAAAGTATTCGAGCAGAAAAGAGGAGTGAAAGTGGAGACGGTGAAGTTAGAGGAAAGTACTTTGCAAGAAGCAAGAGGGAATGAGACGAATCGTAGAATTTGCTAATCATGAAGAGATATAGATATTTTTCCCTAGACAAAGAACAATGGTATTACGATTCCGGAAAAAAAAACAAAAAAAACAAAGGACGTAATTTGAGGGAGATATGGGACGTCGGGAAAGTGTAGTGGACATTAGAAAATGCGATATTAAGCCTTTTTCTTTTTACATTATTCACTGGGTAAGCATAAGAAATAAATGGCTTGACACCCAAAAGTTGAACCATCGTAATGCGCAGAGCACACTTGCATGGCTTGTGACCACAGATGAAATAATACTTTCGGGGAAAGTCGAAGAAGTACTTCCTGGTGGCCTCCCAGTCAGCGGCGCCATAGTGTCACAGAAGTTAATTTTTAAGAGGGCCCACGGGCCCAACTGGAGTGATAGGACAAGTTAAAGAATAAAACTTGGGTTGCAGGACACCAAAGGGGAAATAAGGTTGGCAGAGAAAGTACAAAAATTGTTTTAAGAAAAAGGTACAGTACGTTAGGACTTCCTGCAAGAAAACCAAGGATAGGAATAGGATGTCATACTTGCTGCTCTAGGCTATATATACACACACACAAAAAAAAAAAAACATGTAAGCTCGTTCACAAAGTAGACCAATGAATGTCGCGGTGAACACTGAAATCACCTACGCTGGAAATTTCTGAGAAGACAAGATGGAAAATTACATGTTTCACTTTGGAAATTACTGTATTAAGGGACAAGTACACAGTACAGAGGGAGCATGTGAAGCCGTTAAGACACATACTGCACAGGCAACAGCCTATGTTGGCTTGGGAACAAATGCTGAGAAATTAAGAGGATACAGAGAAGGGTTTGACATCGGTGAGATTTGGAGGAAAAAAAGTGCTGTACACGACGGTAGAAAATGAAGGGATGGCAGAAAGTGTTAAAAAAAAAAAAAAAAAAAAAAAAACTGATATGAGTGTCAGCTAAATTTCCACAACATTTTGTTTAGGATATTTATGGCTCTTCCTTCCTCTGGGAACTCCAAGGTTTGTTGATGATCTGCCTTCTTTCTCTAAATTTGAACAGAAAGTACAAAGACATTTGGGGGAATTTGTTTTGAAAAAGTGCATTGGAATAAAAAAAAAAAATGCCACTTTCTTATACAGTAAAGTCAATTCATGCAATAATGGGCAACATATAATGCCACTGACTTAGTCAGTAATATTCCTAAGTAGGAACCAACGATGGTCTGGCTGAATGATTTTGTTTTTGTCGTCCATACCATAAAACAGCTCTCAAAACCAAGCCACAGAATGGCGTTCTCGACAAAAACAGACATTAACTAAAAACCATGCTTGTTTTAATGCTGTCCAAGTACTCCTGAATCAGGTGACCTTTGTATTTCTGTCCGGAATTAAACTCAGTATGGTTCTGGTTTAGGTATGAGCACCTTCATCAGCTCCAAGTGCAATGAACTTTCCCATGCAAACTCTTCCTTCTCCTTCTGCTGGCTTAGCCAGAACCATGCTCCATAGATTTGTCTCTTCTTTTTTCACTCCTCTTTTCAACATACCTGACTGTAGCTTTTTCCTTCTATAATAAAGCTGACCTCTGCTCAGACTCTTGCACCTAACTCCATTGGCTTTTCATACTTTAAAAAGAGAATACCCTTGAGTACTCAGATGACAGTGCTGAGCAATTCCGTCATAATCATGATCCATTTTCATACCTAAAGCTAGCTTGAGACAGGAACTGGAATCGAAGAAAGAGAAAGTTTGAGATGGAAGATTTATCAACACGTCTAATGAAATACTCTTTTTTCTTTTAAACTTAAATTCGAAATATGGGTCGACTTTTTAATCGTGAATTATGGATATAATATTGTAGATGGATGTTCATTGAGTGGAAACCATTTTTATATTACCGGTATATGGTATGAATGATAAAGTATCTTGAAGTCTCTTGAGACTTAACAGTTCGGTACTTTCATGTAAGCATGAATTGCTTCATTTTTGCAGCCACCTCTTCAGTGACCAATCTCAATGTGAGCCAAGTGAGTGACAACCCCACACTGGATGTGACCTGGTCGCCTGTGACGCCACCTGGCAACTGTAGCCTCGCCTACAAGGTCACCTGGAGTTATCTCAATGATACAGAGGCGGGAAACGACAAGACCATCGACCCTCACTACACCATCACAAATCTGGCTTACGACACCGAGTACAACGTGTGTGTGGCGTCCTCCGTCGAAGGGGAACTGGCAAGTCCTGTGTGTGAACAAGTGACGGTGATTGAAATTAGTAAGTTTTTTCTCTTTCTGTATGGCCTTGTTGGCATTAAAAAATTGTCAATTTGGTAATAATTCAGGCGTCTACAGGACAAAAAGTGAAATGTAATAAAACACATAGATGCTGTTCACATTCATCTTTTGATGTCTCAAGGCATGACAAGATTGGGCAACTCCAGGACATTTAGTAAAATAGAATTCACAGCACTTCCCATGTAGACGCAAATCAAGGTCAGTAACGTACAAAACCTGCCAAATGAGTTCTGAGGTAAATGGCGAACTTTCATTCGCAGTTTATATGCACAACACAGCTAGTTTCTAGGCAAACTCTAAGTATATGTTGCTCACAGGACTGGCTCTGACTCTGATACCAACTTCAACCACCATCAGTGTGTCCTGGTCCCTAATCAAGAACTCAGATTCCTACATCGTCCTATGGGTGGATGGGAGCACCGGCGGCTTTGATACGGTTGATGCCTCAACAGACAAGTATGACATTACGGGTCTTCAGCCCTGTACCAACTACTCGGTGCAGGTGCAGGCCAAGGCAGGAGGTTCTGTAGTGAAGGAGGAGAGTGCTCCCACAAGGACTTTACCTGAGGGTACGGTGGTTTTTAATTACACTTTTTCCCCTCCGCTTTTATGGCCAGTTACATACATAGGGAACTGAGAGTATAGAATAACTCTTGCATCAGAGTGTCGTAGGACTGTGTGTGCATCTGCAAACTGGTACATCAGCATTGATTTTGACGTCGTTGTCGTCCCTACTCGCACGTGCTATAAAGGAGGAAATCGTTTGTAACTCACAGTAAGGCCCTGCTTCCACTCCCCCCCCTACACACACACACACACACACACACACACACACACACACACACACACCAGAACTGACCCGTTTGTAGTGTGCACAGGATTTCCAGCCTGGCTCTCTGCAGTCGCTTTCCTCATCATAACTCCTCATAATCATTATTACATGAATGAATCGCAACCAACTAAATCTCTTGATCTATCGATCTACGAGTATGATATTGGACTCCACAAATAGTTAACTTCAATTCCAGCCTTTCAGAGTAAGAATAATGCGTAGGCTAATGTTGGCAGCTTTGAATATATAATGTACCACACCTGGATTTCGCAGCATCATTCAGTTTGATATTTTATCCTCAGTGCATTGAATTTTTTCCGGAACAAATTTGCGAATTTAAAAAATAAAAATTACTGGTAGAGCCTCGATCTCCATTGAAAGTTTAATAGGGGTAAGGATGAAAAAACATAATGGAGAACAGTTGGAAGAAATAAAACGGAGGCGGTATCCTCCTCTCACTACCCTTCAATCCTAGGGGTGTCTCTACCCTTCGTCACACAGACTTCAACAATACTGAAATAACGATGTTACAAGCAACTGATTACGTCTCACAGTAGCCTCTTCCTAACACAGCAATCAACGGGAATTATTCATACATATCACCACAGACAAAACATGTTTTTCTAAAATTCCCAAACATAGTAGTTTTCTTTACCCTTTGACTAACGAGTGCTCATAGATAAATGGTGAACTACTAAAAAATTTCGTACTTGAGCGCAATAGACGACAATGAGCCCCACTTAATTCCACTTCCCTTATAGAGACACTAAAATAGTTATAGGCATTCATAATTATGGAACAGTTGTTAATATGTAACAATATGTAATTGACAGGTAATTATGTCTGAGTTGTCCAGGAAGAGGTTAGATACACTTCCCCGTGGCCAGTATTCCAGACACAGGATGAGGTCACTGATCAGGTGACGGAAGCGTGCCCGACACCAAGACGGAAGCACACACACACACACACACACACACACACACACACACACATATAACACTGAGCCGGAAACCTCGGCAGTAGATATATACCCCGAAATCACACGAAGGACCTCAGAGAACGAGAGGGGGCCAGGGAAGAAGGAAGGAGAAGGAGAGTAGGAGCTAGAGAAAGAGTGGGAAGGCGACAGCTAGCACAAACTCCCCCTGACAATACAACGGGTCACGTCAAGCTCTTTAACTTTTTCAGTCAAGTTACTTTCTCACAATAAAACTCCATTTTCCCGAATCTGCCTATTGATCACCTCACCTTACATACTGTACAATACGAAGAGGATAACGTGACAGGACAGCCTACCCTGACGTTCCCCTACAACGCCAGCATTATTTTCTCTCCCCTTCTGGGTCTCTCCGATCGGCTAGACAAGATAATAAACCTTCTCTCTTTCTTTAATAAAAAGATAAAGGCCAAATAATCCTGACATCATGGTGGCCTTCTGACACCCTCTCATCATCCCCAGGAGTAACCAAATAAGTGTTTAGCAGTTTCAGGATTATGCATAAACCTATTTTCACTAACCCTTAATTTCATCACAACTTAGACTATGGATGTCTTAGGATTATCGGGGACCAATGAAATTATCACCTATGAGCCCAAATATTAAAATCTATGCTGCCCTCAGATGATTTTATTTAGAGAATCTTGGAACTCAAAGGTTACGCATAGCCTTCATTAAGACTTTCACTGATTGTGGCTTCTCCAATGGTGAATAGAACTGACTGGTGGCAACACCTAACCAGGGTTGCCAGATTTTTTGATCGAGTTATGTACTGATGTCTCAAAATTATCGTTTTTCCACCCAAATCATCGTAGAAATATATCGGATGCCAGTGAAAATTATCGTATATTTTCTTCTGCTGCTACTACACTACGCTCTACAGTAATATGATAATAAAATAAATGATGGAGTTCTTACCAACACGTGTCTTCAGTGGTGTTTTAAATTTATATAAACAGATTAGTCTCATGTAATAAAAAAAAAAAATCGAAATTCATAAAAGTTTCGAGATATGGAATGGCTAATGTAAATACCTGATACAGCAGGTATCCTTTAAGGGAGGTTTATATCACAATATTCAGTTTAGAAAAGTTAATTAAATTCATCAAAATTTATTAAATAAAATAAACAATTCCTTTACACTATTTACAGATCACTGATTACACAAGATATTTTTAGGTAATTCTTTCTTATCAAAATAAATATTTCTTTTATACTGTATAGTACTTCACGGTGACGAATGACGAATATCAAACTGTAACAGTCAACCGTCAATGTGACTCGAAATGTGCCTGTACATTTTGTTCAGTACAAGTACAACAAGCCTAGCTATCTCATAGACACAATTACCCTATGTGCACCAAGGAAAATTACAACTTCTCACACTACAGGTAGCTGACTATCTATGGAAAAGATTTATTCTTGATGAAAAGGCTTTTTTTAAAATCATTTTTTAAAATTAAAACGCTTATGCCATAAAACACAGAATTATTGTACAGAACGTACGATAAGAAAAGGTACTGTACGTACATCGTACCAAAGGGTTTAACGTACATGTACGATAATTATCGTACCAATGGCAACCCTGCAGCTAACATATGTACAAACGAATCATGTACTGAGAATTATTCCGCGATAATTTGAACTGACATTGTTTAAATGCAGCTGATGCACACAACATCTCTAAGACACTTTTTATTTTTGCAAACTGAACACCTATGGCGCAGTAATAGTTTTGTGAACCATAAAATACTTAAGTGAAATGATCGACCTAGCATCTAGAAAAAACAAAAATACTGCTCTAGCTTTAATAGGTAACGTTATTAGCCTCTGATAAGGGTGATGATTGGGTCTGGCAGGGTCGCTCATTGTATTTTATGCCCACACACCGACAGCAAACTTTGTTCGCTCGCCCGTCCTTAATAACGTATTTTATATTGCCGTAGATATTTTAATTTTGCGAGAAAGGGAAAACCTGTGAGTACGAATGACTAAGTTTAGAAAAAATGTTAATAATTTTAAAGGGTGTTCTTGTGCATAACGTTCGCGTATACTCGTAATAGTCACCAATGGGAACGGCCGAAGGTCCACGGCTGTTGACACTGAGAAAGAGTAGTTGGTAAATAGGGATTTTCTGACAATATTGTCTTTTAACAGAGAGAGAGAGAGAGAGAGAGAGAGAGAGAGAGAGAGAGAGAGAGAGAGAGATGAAGTAACGCCATAGTGAAGAGGATTTTGGAGGTAATGAGGACAGAAAATTTCTCATTATAATAGAAACAAGTATAGTACGTGGAATATGAAAATGGTCTAAGATAGGTAAACATGAAAACTGAAAATAATGTAATAATCACTGCCCTCGATCAGGGGTGAGAATAAAAAAAAAATCTCTCTAGCTGAAATACAAATGCGAAGTTTCATGATAGCGGCTCAATTTGATACTGAAACGCGTCTGTTGAGTGCTGCGATCTCTGACTCAGCCTAAAGCATATAGCGGCATTAATGGAACTAATTATAATAATTACATCTATCACATAGCATATATGTATAATATAATCTCTCGGTTATCTTGTAGTATATACTCAACCGTAGCCTGTTTACGTTGTGGCTGTGGATGCGATAGTGTTGTGAGAAATACACTGGGGGGATCTGAGACTGAGAGGATGGAGAATGAGAGACTAATGAGGAGAGTGCATGTAAGTGAAGTGGAAAGGGAGAGGGGAGGGAGGAGACTGAGGATGAGTTGGAGGGATGAAGTAGAGAGGTATATGAGAGTGGGGGGTATAAACCGGGGGGAGGGCAGCGAAGTGGATAGGGTGACATGTAAGCGATTTGTGGCCAACTCTCACGGGATTAAGGCGTCCATCTTAGCAGTTACTTCAACAAACAAGGGTTGAGGCTATGGCACACCTAATGTCTGACTTGCCTCGTATCTCTGACTGGGGTAAAAATAATCTTGTTGTTTTTAATGAATCAAAGACTCAGTTCTTACAACTATCAACCCGACAAAATCTGACACAGGAGTACACACTATTGTTTAATAATATTTAGCTTAATCCTGCATCATCCTTTAACATGGTTTGGGTTTCATTCACTCAGGACTTATCTTGGAAAGATCATATTACATCTCTTGTAAAATCTCCTTCCAAGAGATTAGGTGTGCTAAGCCGACTCCGTACCTTCTTTACCCCTGCACAGTTGTTGACTTTATACACGGGTTTTATTCGTCCGTGTAGAGTACAACTCTCATGTTTGGGGAGGCTCCCCACATACAGCTCTTCTCAATAGGATGGAGCCAAAGGCTTTTCGTCTCATTTAACTCTCCTCCTCTTAATGGCTCCCTTCAACCTCTGTCTCTTCCTAGCACTGTTGCATCTTTATCTCTTTTCTATCGCTACTTCAATGGTCACTGCTCCTCTGAACTGCCTGCCTGTATCCCTCCACCTCTACGACGGGCGCGTAGCACCCATCTAGCAACAAACTCACGTCCCTTTTCTGTCCAACTCACTAATGCAAGAGTTAACTGTTACTCTCAGTCTTTCACTTATACAACAGGTCAACTCTGAAACTATCTCCCCCTGTCTGTATTTCCTACTTTCTATGATCTCCAGTTTTTCAAACGCAGCGTGTCCAGGCATCTCGAAATGAACGGATCTTGAATTTGGCTCTCTTTCATTTTTTTTTTCTTGGAAGAAACGTTTTGCGGACGCTGGCCTTTGGTTCCTTCTTCCTTGCATAAAAAAAAAGAACAGAACCTTATTACCAATACTGTAGAGGAACTGGTAATATGTTGGTTGTACGGTTTTCTACAAAATAATAATTATGATTTATAAACTGATATTAATCTGCAAATATATTACGTTCATATTATAAATCAGAGTGTGTGTGGGGAAAAAAATCTTGTGAATAAAAAAAAAAAAAAAAAAACTAGGCTGACTATCGAACTTCCTGCCTCCTGCTCCAGAAAAGAAAATAATTTGAGAGATTCGAGTAATGGATGCAAGTGGAGAAATAACTGTCAACGAATGACTGTATAAATACCAGTTATTATTCCACAGTATATGATCTGATACACGAAAATCTATGGTACACATCTGGCAGAGTATGTTCTGGACTGCTTAAGCACGAGGCTAGTTGACAAACTTGTAATTACATATGGTACGTCCCAGTGTGTGTGCACGCAGGCTTTTGTGTGTGTGTGTGTGTGTGTGTATCAGTCAGTGTTGCCAGAACTAAATGGCATCGAGCACTCCAGTCGAGTGATGTTCAATTCTGAATGACTGTACAAACGGTTGTTGGATATTTATACAGAAAACACGTCGGCTTGCTCAGCTGGTAGGACAGTGACCAGAGAGGAGTTCTAATGGTTGTGGTGAACACTGAAATAATCCAAATTGGCTATTTCTGAGAAAGAAGAAAAGGAAGGTGTGCGTTCCTCTTCAGATGTAGGTCAGTCGAAGAATTTTGGATAGTCAGTTACATTAGAGGACAAATACAGAACACAGATATTGTTAGTCTGAGACTGAGAGAATAATTACACAGAATGTGAATTACGAAGATTCAACTTGGGTTGGGGAACGAGATAGCAAATATGGTTGTTAGTTATACACAGACAAAAACCACCATTAGCTTGGAAGCAAGTGTAGAGAAATCTGGAGGATACAGAAAATGGTTTGGTGTCAACAGACTCAAAGAGGAGAATGAAGAAAAAAATCTAGAATGTGTTACATAGCCTATGATTTCATCATCCTTTGTGTAATTTTAACGCACAGTATGCTGCATGTTTGATCACGAGCGTGTTCTGCCTCAGTTCCCCCCTTCTACCGTTATAGTAGAGTAAGTCGTCATTTCTGTTGTTTCAGTGCGGGATTTTCAGCTCTCTGTCCCCATGGCTTCATTTGCGCGTCCCTCTTACAAGTTGTATCAGGCTCTGCTGGCCCCTATATAATGAGCTCAGTCTCTGCATCATTGCCACTTAGATCTGCTCCTCATTTTGTTCACATCTCTGTCCTCCCCTGTACAGATATTATTATTGTGAGTGCTCAAGAAATCTCCAACCATCTAGCAGCTGTGTGTAATTTGAGTATAACTGTTGTTGCATTTTTTCTTGTACTGTATAGCATAAGTTTAATTTGTAGGCCTAGTGAAGTTTTTGTAATTCGTGTGGGGTTCTTTATGTCAGTCATTTTTGATAATAGTTTGTATCTGTAATTATCTATCTGGCATTCACTGAGTATTGTCTGGTATCTCATTTTATCAGGGCTGACTTAGATAAATTTACTCTTGCTAATTTCGTGTTAATAGAGGCTATTGCAGTTAACCATATATTTAACCTGTTTATTTGCCATTACATTATCCTTATGAGTCCTGAATGTTTTATTGTTAGTTTGTGCATTAAACTTTAACTTGTAATTTTACCTAACTCTTTTGTTTTGAACCTGGAACTTTACGGGACAGTAGTGACTCTTCGTATTCTCACTTAAAGTGTACATTATCTTTCTCTGTTCCGTAACAAATGTTATAGGAAATCATAGGAGTTTCAGATAAAGGCTCATGGCATAATGTCCGAGATATTTATGGTCTCACCACCCTGTCGAGACTTTGAGGAGGAGTGTTGGTTCGCCACTTTTTAGATTTTCATCAGAAAGTGAAAACTTTAACGTGCTTCTAGTTTAGTATAGACAGTTGGAGATTAATGTTATGAAAATAGTGCACTAGTAAAAAATGCCTCTTTCGTGTACAATAAATATAGTTCATGCATTAATAGACCAAGTGTACTGCCACTGACGGTCAGTATTATCCTTAGCTCGGAACCAAAGGTGGTTTAGCTAAATAACTTCGTTTATGCCACCCATACCATATCATGGCTTACAAAACCAAGACAGAAAATGGTGGTATAGATTAAAAAAAAAAAAAAAAAAAAAAAAGGACGCTTGTTTAACGGCGTCCACGTAAAACCGAATCACATGTACTTGATACTTTTGCTCGGAATCGTGCTGAGTTTCCTCTTAGTCTCGCTGAAAATATAATATCATCCGTTCCAAGTGCAATGAATTTTTCAGTACAAACTTCTGTCGCTCCTTACCCAACGTTAACCCAAAAACTCTTCAGTAGAGTAACAATTTCTCTTTTCGTTCACCCTTTTCGTTCACATGGATCTGGCTGATTCCTTCTCTGATAATGCTGAACTCTGCTATGTTCTTGCTTCTAACTTAATACTGGATAATTCCGCGGACGCTGTCCATCCCTCCTTTCATACAAATACAAACTTGCCATCCAGTACCTAGTGTTCTCCAAAGAGGAGAGTGTTGAGCAATTCAAAGCTTGGTTCAGGAAGAATTAAGAACGAAAGGAGAGAAAGTTCGAAAGTGGGAGAGCTGTCAGTATATCCAGTGATATGCACTTTTTGCTTCTGAACACAGTAATCGACGAAATGGCTCAATTTTTCCAGTGTGAATGAAGGAAACATTGTCGTAGACAAATGTTCATTGACTGGAGATCGTTTGCATATACTATGATGCCAGGAAGAAAACATTGTGATATGGCTTAAGAACTGGCATTCCGGCAAATTCATTTTATTATTTAATTTTTGCAGCCACCTCTTCAGTGACCAATCTCAATGTGAGCCAAGTGCGTGACAACCCCACACTGGATGTGACCTGGTCGCCTGTGACGCCACCTGGCAACTGTAACCTCGCCTACAAGGTTACCTGGAGTTATCTCAATGATACAGAGGCGGGAAACGACAAGACCATCGACCCTCACTACACCATCACAAATCTAGCTTACGACACCGAGTACAACGTGTGTGTGGCGTCCTCCGTCGAAGGGGAACTGGCAAGTCCAGTGTGTGAACAAGTGACGGTGATTGAAGAAAGTAGGTTGTGGTTTTTCTTCATTTTATCTGATGTGAGTGGCATATTAACAATATTATAATAATCTAGAGATATGTTGTATGGAGTATTGTATGTAATAAGATATGCAGCACAGTATAACTGCTTTTCACGTTCTTTTCCATAATGCTTTTGATCACAGTATCTATAGGTAACAGCCCATTTATAATGACTCAAATTCAGAATATATCCTATGTGCAGCCAAAAACAGAAGTTTGTAGCATCCATTCCTGGTCATGCCACAATATTATGGTGATCACTTGATGGTAACACCCACGCAGGTCGCACTCTGGCTTGCTCTGAACCTCGTGAGTTCCGTCGAAGCATAGGTGTTGTCATCATAGTGTTCGCTCTAAAATTGTGGCAGTACTAGACCAAGAAGGCTGTGAACAATTTTTTTTTTTTTTTTTTTTTTTTTTTTTGCTGTACACGCTAAGTAAGGGCAATGAAGTTCATAATGTACTAGGCAAATGACCTGGTTTTCCCTGTCTATGTGTACAGCACAGCTAATTTGCAGGCAAACCCTTAGCATAATATGTTCTTCACAGGACTGGCTCTGACCTTGGTACCAACCTCAACCACTATCAGAGTGTCTTGGACCCTCATCGAGAACGCAGATTCTTACTTTATCGTGTGGGTGCATGGGAGCACCGGCGGCTTTGATACGGTTGATGCCACAACAGACAAGTATGACATTACGGGTCTTCAGCCCTGTACCAACTACTCGGTGCAGGTGCAGGCCAAGGCAGGAGGTTCTGTAGTGAAGGAGGAGAGTGCTTCCACGAGGACTTTACCTGAGGGTACGATGGTTTTTATTGACATCGGTTGGGGTCTCTTGAACGGTACTTTATTTGAAAATATTTATTCCTTCTGTTCATATTAAAAAAATCTTTGCTAAAGGGAAAGTAACTTTCGTAAATATTAAAGAGAACCAATACAATAATGAACAGAATATAGTATTATCACTAGGTTGAAACCAAAGGTGGTCTAAATGACACTGTTTTTACGCCATCCATACTCTGATTTGATTGATAAAATGATGCCAGAATGGCTTTATGAAGAATACCATGTTACTGACACTGAGCCTGTATACAGGATATGAATGCATGTATGGATTTTTGTATATATGTGTGTAACAAAATACCGGAAACTGACAGACGTTTTTAATGCAACTTTGTACATGCGCGTATTGGGGTCTAATGGCTGACATTCCTAGTTTGGTCCCGACTGTTATTCGTTTTTTTTTTTTTGCCAAATTTCCGCTCGTACGAGTGCTTAGCCGTTGCAGATGATGAGAAAGCTGCTCCCAGCAATGCATGCGCCAGCGAGTGCAGCGAATGAAGGCAACCTTTTTCAAATGCTGTCTAATGTCCGTCTGAAATCGTGCTTAATCTGTTCTTTATCCTGGTTAAAACAACTTCATGCGATCTAAGTGCAATGGTCTTTCCAGTACGACTTTCCACTTCTGCCACCTTGCTCAAAACCTTTTCTGTAATTTTTACCTCATTCCCTTTATCCTCCTCTTTCCCACCTACTTGGCTGTGCAATTTTCCCTTTTTATTAAAGCTGAATTCTTTTCTCATACTCCGGCATCTGACTCTGCTCTGGACGATTCTGTGGACCTTGTCCATCCTTACTTCACTGACTAGCAGATTAACCCCTGAGTGCCCAGTGTCCTATATAGACCACAACATTGGGCAATTCCATTATCATCCTGAGCCTTTTCCCTCTTAAAATGAAGTGACTTAAGATCGCAAGTTTGAAAACTACCAAGATGTCCAGGGAAATGGGCCAAAATCATTGAAGTATTATTCAGATCTTCGGAATCCTGGTCCGTCTCTACAAGCCTAACCATCTGCACATTTCTTTAAGTGGCCTTTTCCGTCAGTCGCTCACCAATTTTTTTGGAAAGAAAGTGCTATACTTTCATAGACTTCAGCTACTTTAGCGAGAGTGCAAGACCCGACATTAGGGCCCTGAAACCCGTCACCAGTGGAATACTTCTCTTCCTGTTTGTCTTTATAAATGTGCTTCATCTAACCTCCTTAAAAGAGAACATAAAAGCCTGGACCTATGAGCTTTATGGCTATGGGCCAATAAGCAAAGGGCAGTGTGCTAAATACCTTGCCTACAAATACACACATCACCTTCGAGCAATAACTAATACTGTGGATGGCTTGAACATTAACATCAGACATATTGTCCAGAATTTACACAGGTGAGACAAAAACATCTCGAGTGGGTGATCTGCCTCACTGACGTTGACTGGCCATCTCCATGTGCTTGTTTGCTCATTCACAACATATATTGAGGCCAGGTAACAATAACAGGAACTAGCGACGAAAGCCTGCCTCCAACTACACCCCACAGGAGTCAAGCCCCTACCCACCTGTGTTCATCCATGCATCAATATTTCCCATTGGGCCTATTTCCTCCCATGTACTCGTACGGCCCTCCATGGGCCTGTTCTCCTTGTAGGTATAATCCTCATGGACGTATTTTCTACCCATGGGGACACATGTAATCTACACATGCGTCTATTTTCTCCCATGGATGTCTGTTCCCCATTAACTTATTTTATCTCCGTGGGGAGACACGTGTTCCCCAAATGAACCTCTATTACCACAGGGACATTCCTTTTATGGACCTATTTTGCTCCAAAGGCTTTCATAATAGTTGACTTTGGCTCATTTCTCCTGTGGACCTATTCTCCCATATGGACTTGTTCTCACCACTTAGAGCTTATCTGCTGCCACAAAGATCTATTTTTTCTCTACGAGGTGGATTTACTCAAGTTTCCATGGGCCAGTTTTCCTTACACGGGGACACGTACCATTCCCCCCATGGACCACATTTCCTACTGTACTGTATGGTGGGTTCCTTTCTGCCGTGAATCTCCCTTCCTCTCGTGCTGACTTGTCCATATGCACCGTAGACCTATTTTGCCCCACGGAAACACTTACCTAATCTCATGCTGTACCTATTATCCCTCCATGGGATGACTTACGCTTCACCTAAAATACTGTAATCGCGCGCACGCGTGCGTGTGTGTGTGTGTGTGTGTGTGTGTGTGTGTGTGTGTGTGTGTGTGTGTGTGTGTGTGTGTGTGTGTGTGTCTGTGTGTGTCACAGCCAAAATTATAAAAAGGGATTTTGATGGAATTTGGCAAGATGTATGGAACTGGGTCCCAGATGTGTCAGTTTCAATTTCATGTCCATTGATATTTTCTGAAGGAGTGTTTTGGACCTTAATATTTGCCCCCAGTGGTGTTACAATATGCGCACGTGGAAAAGGTGGAAGGGACATTGCCATGGATATTCACGTGTCTTTGAAGAGAGAGAGAGAGAGAGAGAGAGAGAGAGAGAGAGAGAGAGAGAGAGAGAGAGAGAGAGAGAGAGAGAGAGTTGTACATCTACAGTGTGTCGTCTATTACTTCGTTGATGCTATGAACAGATGGTTTTATTCTGCAGAAAATATTTGTTGCTGTGGTTGTGATATTGGTGGTGGTGGTAGCTGTGATGATGATGGTGGTGGGGGTAACTGTGGTGGTGGTGGTGGTGGTAGTTGTGGTGGTTTTGGTGGTGGTGGTGGCGGTAGCTGTGATGGATTTGGTGTTCGTGATGGTAGCTGTGGTGGTTTTGGTGGTGGTGGTGGTGGTAGCTGTGGTGGTTTTGGTGGTGGTGGTGGTGGTAGCTGTGGTGGTTTTGGTGGTGGCGGTGGTGGTGGTAGCTGTGGTGGTTTTGATGGTGGTGGTAGTTGTGGTGGTTTTGATAGTTTTGGTGGTGGTAGCTGTGGTGGTTTTGATAATGATGGTGGTAGCTGTGACAGTGATATATGTGGTGGTGATGTTGGTGGTAGTTGTTCAGAAACGGTTATCATTTTCGCAAGTGCTTTGCAGCCCAGGCCCTCACTTTCTATAAAGCAAAGTGTGGTTCAGGAAGTGCATTAATTTTGACAAGTGCTGAATGGCCCGAGAGGCCACTATATTAATTTCTTAAGACTGCTCTCATAATACACATGCATCATAATCTAATCCTTTCTCATAGCTTTAAACTCTTCATAATCCTTTCTCATAACTTTAAACTTTTCATGATCGTTTCTCATAACTTTAAATTCTTTAACTAACCGACACTGAGGTTTATTTAAGCCCATGCCAGTACCTAGGGATGCACGTAGGGGAGGTAACTGTGGTAACCTGAATGCAAATATTGGGGGAATAACCCCTTTACCTTTTACAATATCTGATATTTTCAGCACAGAGAGAACCTTAGAGGGTTCAGAGTTATCAAGTGTGTATTAACTGCCTATAAAGATTCGTATTTACTCCCGCGTCCCCTGTGGTCCGGCAGGTGTGGCAGGCGCAGTAGAGAGGCTGAGCGTCAGCAGTGTTGCCACTGGGTGGGTCAGGATGGAGTGGGTTAAGCCGGACAGGGTCGGGTGTGACGTGCAGGGGTAACGGCTGGCCTGGAACACCCACACCCATCCTTACCTGCTGCCGCCAGACGCCACCCACCACACCATCACTGGCCTCAAACCTCACACCACCTACACCATCTCCTTGCAGGTATACCATTAATTATAGTCATCCCTGTATCCACCACCTACACCATCTCCTTGGAGGTAAACCATTAGCTCTTCTCATCACTCTATTCACCACCTACACCATCACTTTGCAGGTATACCAGTTGCTTTATCACTGTATCGACCACCTACACCATCACTTTACCATTAGTTCTTATCATCACCGAATCCATCATTTGCATCATCATCAAAAAATTCTAGGATTTATTTTCGACTCACACATGACCCTTTCTTTGCACACAAGGAACATTAGTGTAAAGGTGTCTCGTAAAATCAGTGTCTTGAGAATACCAACAGGCACAATCTTGGCACAGTAGAAACAGTCTCTGAAAAGTTAATAAACCATTCAACAACACTGAATTCTGATGGTCAAAGCTGAGCCTCCTCCTTAATAAATCCAAACATGGATAAGTTTCAAAATGAACAACCAAAGCCTAAAAAAATCGTAAGATGCATTTAGTCCCAATGTACAGATAACCTACATCGAGAGACAAACATAGGCCTATTTAGTCACGGATCACATGAGCAAATGAGGCACACTATTCATCGCCTCAGCTCAAGGTGCATCATTCGTTCTTCCATTACTGATTCCTCCACCTACACTGTTACGTTGTAGGGTAAACCATTAACCTTTGCTACCACGTAATCCACTACATACACTGACATACATAACCCTCATGGTTCGATTGGTTAGAGATTTTATATATATATATATATATATATATATACAGTGCTCGTCAGAAGTATAGAGCGCCCTGCGTCCCTCCTGAGAAACAAACCTTTCAACATTGAAAAAACATATAAATAATGCATTTTATTTACCTTTAGTGCTTCGTAGGGTAGCCTTTACGTTTCTTCACGGACCTGAGACGTCTTGGAAGTGAAAGGGCGAGGCTCCTGAGGTGCTGGAGGGGTATTTTGTCCCAGGAGTCACGAATGGCGGCTTCCAACTTAGGCAGAGAGCTCACGTCTTTCCCTTGGAGACTCTTCTTTACGAGGTACCAGAGGTTTTCAATGGGGTTGAGGTCTGGGCTATTTCCTGGCCAGTCTGTCATGAATGATACCTCGCAGTCACGAAGCCAATTGGTGACCGATTTGGCCTTGTGAGCAGGTGCACCGTCCTGCTGAAACACTCGTGCACCTGTTAGCTCGAAGGAGTCTGGTAAATGATCACACAGAAGCTCCAGGTAAACATCCTGATTCACTCTGATGTTCTTGGGAAGTACAACAAGCTTCCCCAAACCCTTCCCTGAGAAACAACCCCATACCATGAGTGAATCAGGATGTTTAACTGTGCTTTCTACATACCGTGGGTCAAGTGGGTCACTACCTTTGCGTCGATACACACGTGCTCCTCTGTTACAGGTAACACTAAACGTTGCCTCATCAGACCACAACACTGACAACCATTGCTCCTCACCCCAGGTTAGATATTTATTAGCAAAGGAAAGCCTACGAATTCTCTGGCTCTTGGTGAGAAGAGGCTTTTTCACAGGCCTGTGACTTGTGTAACCAAGCTCATGCACCCTACGAGACACTGTTCTCACTGACACCTCACCAAACACTTCCGGGTTGCTCTCCTTAATTTTCCTTGCACTCACACGAGGATTAAACTCCACTGCACGTTTTAAAACATTAACAGACCTTGGGGAAGTTTTCCTAGGCCTACCAGACCGCGGTTTCTTTGTGGGAACTGCACCACTGTTTTCCTCCCGAAACCGTGCACACCAACGACGCACTGTCGATCGTGCCACACCAACCAATTCACTAATTTCCTTTGTCTGGTGGCCTGCCTCCTTTAGAGCAATGATCTGGGATATGATTTCACTCGATAGTTCACGGGTAGGTGCCATAACAAAGTTGTGAAGGCCAGAACACTGCGGGACACTCGGTAAAAAATGGCGCAATTTGAGAGGGACACTCGGCGGAGTTCCTCTCTCTCAGGCAGCCCGTGGGCGACTGAGGCGGGAACCAACCAGCGCGTCGGAAGGCCCCAGGCTACCGTGACGTCATGCTCGGAGCTCAAACTTGTGGCTCAATTCTTACCCCCCAGAATGGGTGATTCTTTTTGGGCCATAAGTATTGCGCGCCTGGCGGACAACGCTGAATACTTCTGACGAGCACTGTATATATATATATATATATATATATATATATATATATATATTAGGCTCGCACAGTGCGCGTCATCACAGTGCGCAATTCGCATTGTGTGTGAGTGACCAAAATTCATAACCAAAAACCTTGAATGCTCAAGTTTACCGCACAGAACACGAGGCAGAGGCAAGGAGTGGCTCAAAAATGCCATTTTCTATTAGTGCGCGACCACCCCTCACATAGCACGTCACGTGTTGTCATGTTGATGCGCAGAAATTCCTGGGCATTCTACTGTGCAGCTTGGGGTACAAGGGAGCGGGCGCACCATAACAGTCCTGGCTCGTGCACTGTGTGGATCCACTTTCTACAGCTAACCTGTCGTGTACAACATGTGGTGTTTTTTGTGCTGCTACATCCTTGCCTGTACTTCGCCGCACCATGGCACCAACCCCAAGAGTTAAGAAACTTCTGATGCACGCCACCAAGTTAATGATCATTAAGATGAAGGAGGAGGGTCAAGGAAACACTGCCATCAGGAAAGCCCTGGGACTGGCTGAATCTACAGTGAGAACTGTGTGGAAGAACCGTGAAGACATAAAGGCTGTAGTGAAGACGTATGGTGCCTCTGACCTAGACGGCCGTTCGCGGGTGGGAAATTGTGCTATGATACTAATGGAGCGCTATCTTGCCACCTTCATAATGAGGAAGGAAAAGGAAGGTGTTCCACTGAATGGAAGATTTATTCGGAACCAAGCCCAGCTCTTTTACAAGGCAGCATCTCGCAGGTTTAAAGTGGAAAAACCTTTCAGGGCATCAGTTGGATGGCTGGACCGTTTTCTCAAGCGCAAGGAACTCCGTTACATGAAAGTGTCTCGTGAACGTGCCTTTGCTGACGAGCTGGCCGTGAGAGACTATCCTGCGATATTTAGAGTGATTATGAAGAGGGACAGTACACCAAGGAGCAGATCTACAACATCGATGAAACGTTGTTATATTACAAGGCCGTGCCCAAATCAACTTACATTGCTAAAAGACAGAAATAAGCCCCTGGTCGCAAGCTCCAGACGTGTAAGATGACGGTAATGTTCGCTGTAAACCTGTGTGGGAGCCACAAGATGAGGCCAGTTGTTGTACACACAGCTTCACACCCAAGGTGCTACAAAAACCTCACGAACATGGATGCAAGTGACGTGTATTGGTACAAGTCTGCAAATGGTTGGATGACCGGGAACATTATGGAAGACTGGTTAACGAGGCGGTGTGTCCCTGATGCCAAGGCCAAGGAACTGGGCATTCCATTTAAGATGCTCCTTGTGCATGATAATGCACCAAGTCACCCTTCATACTTGAAGATCCGCATAAGGATTGTCGTGTTGTGTTTCTGCCGCCCCGCACGACGTCACTAGTGCAGCCACTGGATCAAGAACTAATCGCCACTGTGAAGCACTTATACCACAAGCAAGTGTACGACTACCTATGCAGGAAGAACGACACACAAGAGGAGCTTTATGCCCTACAAGATCATGATGAAGACCTTGATGAGGCATCTGCTCCCGTTCCATGTCCACCAGCACCTGTATCCCAACCTGCCACAGATGCCATGACTGTTGAGGCATTTTGGTGTAATTTTACGGTGAAGGACGCAGTTGAATTTCTCCTACAAGCCTGGCACCAGATTACACCTGCAACAGTGAACCATGCGTGGTGAATGCTCGTGCCTCACTTATGTACGACCCAGGAGACGGCCATTCAACCATTGGCCGTGGCTGAGGCAGCAACACTGACAGCAGCACGAGCTGTACCAGGTTTCGAGGACGTTACATTGGCGGACATACAAGAAGTGCACACTGCTACTGAGGAACAGCCTCCCGAGGAAGTGTTGCAACGGATAGACGAGGCTGACGCAGAGCCCGACGCCAGGCAGTCAGGTTGAGCAGCCTAGTGTGATGGAAGACAGGATTGAGCTGTGTATGTCAAACATTAGCATGATCCTTGCTGCCGTGGATAAGCTCAAGGAAGAGGTGAAGGAACAGGAAGTGAGCAACCTAAGAACGGAGGAACTTCTGGTTGGTAACGACAAACTCTTCCGTTTCTACACAGACAGGCACAGGGAAGAAATAAACAGGAGAAGACAGACACTCATAACAAGTTACACACAGCAGGCTCAAGTTGGTGAAAATGCGGAACCACTGACATCGTCTGCTCCTGTTCCTGTCGAGGATGAAGAGGATGCAATGTCAGAAGTGTCAGCATTGGACTTTGAAGGGTTTATGGCCGAAGTGAGTGACTTTGATGCTCCTGGGGAAGGTGCTCAAGAGGAGTCTGTGGAGGGAAGTGTTGGTGCGGTGGGGAGTGCGGCGCTGTAAGTGTTGCCGCGCCTCGGAACCCCTGTTATTTAAGGTCATCAGGCCTGTTGTCTACTGTTGTTAAGGTGACTACCCATATTTTTGTTACTGTAGCTATACTGTATCTGTAGTACAATGTCTAAAAAATATGACCTTTATTATGTCTCTAAGGGCCCAAAAATGTCCAGGTATGAGGGGGTATGACCCAGAAGACATTAGAGATCTCTGTCAATTTTTACTCTCAGTGCCATTGAATTATGGAGACCCTAGGAATAGTCACAGACACTTTTTAACCCTTCTTCATGGTTCAAGTTAAAAATATTATCTTTCTTAGTCTCAAGGCATGGTAAACAGTTACAGATATTTGCATGACTGAATGAACTCATCCACAACATAACAGGACAGCAAGTTACTCAAAGTCAACAAGACACTGTAGTTTATCATCCTCACATTCTAGAAGTTCTTGTCATCTGCCGCTTATTTCCCATAGCTCAGTAGCAGTTTAAGACAATATTACGGCTCTACATCAGTCCTATTACTTTTTTTTTTTTTTTTATTGACTAGTGTGAATTTTGGTGTTATGTTGCAGATGAATATTCAAATCAAGATATGGTAATTTTAGGCCAGGTTGAAGTGGACGGAGTATAACATACTTTCCTACTTTGCACCCCTGCCAAGACACGATGTGGCGGGAGTTGGGGTCCTGTCAGGACTTTGGAGGTGAGGACGGCTGGCAAGAGAACCCATGAGGGAACCCCTGGCCACCCCGACCACCAAGGGAGGGCCAACAGACGACTTCCTCCGTTGGCTCTAACGCATGCTGGCCTGCGCCAGTGACCAGGTTCCACTTCCACTTGCTTATCCTGACCTAACCAGTCGCAACTGGTACCTACTCTATCCATGAGCTGACCTGTCCCAACATTACTATAGTCTATTTGATTGACCTGTGCAGCTGAGATGTATGTGGCAAGTAGGGTATGTTTGATACGTGGCTGCTGATTGGCCACCGATGATGTCATTGAAGTAAATGCAGGCATGTACCATAGTGAATCATGCGGAAGTGGGTGTACACCGTGGGTGGATATTATAGTGCAACATGCAGACGTAGGTGTACACTGTGCGTGGATGTAGTGCAACATGCAGACGTGGATGTACACTGTGGGTGGATAATTTATTTCAAACATCACTCATCATTTTATGAAACTTTATAATCAACTTTAATTTTCTTTAATAACGGTAAACTTTTAAAGCTATTTTTGACCTCTTCAACTTCGGAAATTATTCTATATTTAATCTGGCAGCTTGTACTGAAGGCAGTATAAAATTATAAATATATATGTGTTGAAATAAGAAGAGGTGTAGATTTAAATCATCGGCGGCCAATCAGCAGCCATGATTCAAACCCACCCTACTCGACCCTTGGATCTCAGCTGCACAGGTCAATCAAATAGACTATAAAAGAAGTCCCATTAAGACCAGTCCTGGTCTGACTCACTTCTCCTAGCTCTGTAGTTATATGACCTAATCTGACCCACCAAAACACGTCTCCTTAGTATCATCTGATCTAATACCCCTTAACGACTCCCATTCCCATCCTGACCTATCTTGAACTGACTACCCACCACTGGCTACCATCTCTTATGGGACCAGACCTGAGCTGACCCATCACTACTGGCACCATGTCTTACATTCTGGCCTGACCTGGCCCATTACCATTTGCACCACCTCCCCGCTCTGCATTCCCGGTCTTTTGCGTTCCTCCTCAGGAGGGATACAGCACCACCTACAATGCAGTAGCGGTTCTGGAGCGACACCTGCCAGACCTTTCGGCCATGAATCACTTTGGCTACAACGAAAGCTGTATGCTGATCCCCACTGAGGAGGAATCGTATCTCTGGCTGAAAGCGGTAGCAGAGGAGGAGGCCCTGATCATCAGGATTGTGGAGCTGCCTCAGGGAGGCCAAACTACGAAGGTAGTAGTCATGGGATATCCCCGGCATATGTCACTGGATATCTTACTACAACATGACCTCATCAAGGAGGCGGTGCAGTGTCAGAATCAGAGAACACGAGAGGTGACGAGGCAGATCTTGTGACTCTGCAGGGGCTTCTCATGGACTCTGTTGACCTGGGCAACTGGGGAGTGTTCTGGCTCCATCCCTTCATGCCAGAGCCGCTGTGCTGCTACAGGTGTCACCACTACGGACATCGTCGTGCCACCTGCAACTGCCCCATAGTTTGCGGAATGTACAGTGGCGCACATGACACCAAGCAGTGCCTGCAGCGGTTCAAGGCAAAGGAGTTGATCACCTTCCGATACCCCAATTGCTCAGGCCAGCACCATGCCTGGCACTGTAGTTGCCCTGCAAGGGTCCAGAGGGTGAACCAGGGTTGGGAGATGCAGGTTGCATGGGTGTGAGAGCGGAAAACTGCCAGTACTACTCCAGCTCCCCCAGGCACTTTTGTCTGGGGACAGCAGCACTTCCCTCCTGTTCCAAGCCCACTCACTCTCAGCAACCAGGAGTTTCCTCCCTTGCCTTTCGCCCTTGCTGTAAGCCAGACGACTGCAGAGGTCCACTGCCCACTGCCATCCATCCTGCCATCACCATGCAGCTCAGTGCCCAGCCCGCCGCCATCTGTCCTGCCTCCATCATGCAGCTCAGCACCCAGCCCACCCCCTGCTCCTGCTCCACCAGTCCTCACTTTCACGGCAGAGAAGCTCGGGGAACTGGGCTCCGAACTTGCAGTGGCCATCGCCAAGTCCATCACGAGGGCCCTGGGGATCTTGCTGAATGTGGCAACCCTCGCCGCCGCTGCCGATTGCCTCGTCGATCAGGCAATCGAAAAGAAGAAGAGCCTCAGTGCCCTTTCTTCTCCTCGCCTCCCGGCTCTCTCTACAGGGAGAACATGACCTCTTCCTCACAGGTCGGCTCGCTCGTCCAGGCAGGCCAAGCCTCGGTCTTCCACTGCCCAGCCTTCCACTGCTCAGCTGACTTATCCTCACCCACTTCAGGGGCAGGCACTGACAACATCTGCGGCCACCACGCTGGACACGGCCCTGCCACAACTGCAAGGAGATGACGGCCTGTGTCTACCTCCAGACGACCGGGAGACTCCTCCCTCAGACTCCTTCAGTGGAATTGTCTAGGAGCACAGCATAAGCTCCTGCTTTTGCAGGAGGCGGCTGCCAGGGACTGCCCTCATGTTATTCTTCTGCGGGAGATCCTGCTCCAAGACATTTCCTCTTTTCGTCTCTTGCGATACACCACCCATCTCCTCCTGGATGTTCATGGCGTCACATGGGGATGTGCTGTTCTGGTTCAGGACCACATTGCGTGCACAGACGGTGAGCCTCCTCCTTTCTGTGGACCTGATGCGGAGGTCCATGGCGTGTTTCTCCATCTGGCGATGTCGTCCCTGACAGTGTACAAAGTATACCGGAGCCACAGGGGCTCCCTGGATGTGGGAGACTTGTTCTCCCAGGCTGCCAGGGGCACTGTGTACGTCGGGGGCCACTTTAACGCCCACCATACCCTTCTCTCATCATCTCTTCCATCCAGTGATGCAGGGCAGCACATCTCTGGTGCTGGAGGAGATGGATGGTGTCTCATTTTTGAACGATCCTGCAGTTGCCACTCACATAGGTGGGGGTCGCCTTGACTTGTCCTTTGTGTCCTCCCCCCTGGCCGGCTCAGCGAAGTGATTGCTTCATCCCCACCTCTCCAGCGATCACTTTGCTGTTGAAGTCACGTTGCCCATGGCTCCACTTCTGCCTCCCCCTCTCCCTCCACCTTGGTGGGATCTCCACAGGGCTGACTGGCCGGCTTTTGGCCGTGTGTTAGCTGCAGCCTTTGAGGCATCTCCTCCTGCCCTGGACCTCGAGAGTCAGGCAGATCAAGTAGCCCGTGCTTTTTCCCAGGCTGCCTCTCTCATTATTCCACTGCAACAACAATTCGTTAGATGCTACAGGGATGGCTGGGTTTACTGCGACAGGGTCAGGGAGTTAAACCGCAGGCTAAATGTGGTGCACAAACAGTACCGGCGGCACCGTACATCCCTGCACCGTGGGTACATGGTTGCTGTTACACGACGTGTAACGTCAGAGAAGTGCTGCATTAAGGAGGAGGCATGGATTAGATGGTGTCTTACCGTGGATTCTCACTCCACTCTCCATGAGATGTGGAGGAGAATCCGGTCCATCTCTGATCCACGTCCTCCTCATCCGCTTTCACACCCTGACCCTGCTGCTGAAGCCAGCCATCTTGCAAAGCACTTCACAGACCGTTCTGCTTCCCACAATCTCCCATGGTCTGTCCGAGCCCTACAGGAGCAATTGTCGGCTTCTTGTGTTGCTGCTGTTCAGGCTGCCTGTGCTAGGCCTGACCCCGCTGATCATCCCATCACCAAGGGGTAGCTTCATAAGGCGCTGCAATGCAGGACTGACACTGTGCCTGGGCTCAACGGGTTCACCTACTTGATTTTGTTCCATGCTGGATATTGTGATAATGAGAGAATACTTGGTCTGCTTAACCTCTCGTTGTCTGAGGGCCGTTTGCCGAGGTTGTGGAAGACAGCTATCATCCATGCGATCCCTAAACATTGTGATCCTGGCACCTTGCGCCCTATCTCACTTCTTAGCTGTGTGGCTAAGATGACGGAGAGGGTTGTGCATGCTCACCTTGCCTGGCATCTGGGACAGTTGCACCCGAGGATTTATGCGTACCATCCTGGCAAGAGTGCTTCTCACAGTCTCGCATCCTTCCTCAGGGAGCTTCGAGGTGGAAGGGGGATGGCTGTCTTCCTTGACCATGAAAAGGCTTTCAAGCTGGTTAGCCCCCTTGCCATCCAGGCAGCCCTTGTGGACAAGGGAGTAGGGGGTAAGCTCTTGTCATAGGTGGGGGACTTCTTTCTGAACTAGACGGCGAGGTGAGATATCTGCGCTTCCCATTTTATCACCATCATCATGGCACCCCCCAGGCGAGCATTCTCAGCCCCTTGCTTGTGCTGGTGGAGAGACTGCTGGCAGTGGATTATGGTCCCAGCATGACGCTACTTGTTTATGTAGATGATTTGGCACTTGTCTTCTTGAGGGGGGGGCTTCTTCATTCAGGCGCCTATTGCTCTTTCTTGGCTGCATGCCAGGTGCAGCGAACTCAGGCTGAAGGTAAACTTCATAAGACTATGTGCCTACCTTTCGGTCTCCGCCCTCCAGACCATCCTCTCTTACTTGGTGGCTGCAGTATTGAGCTCGTCACGCTCCACCGTTACCTTGGGGTCTATTTTGAATGCGGGCTCATGTTCTCAAGGCACGTGAAATGTCTGTGAGAGCGGGCTGCAACCCACAGTTCCGTTCTCCGCTACCTTTTTCGCCGCAGTCTAGGGGCATCATATGCTGTCCTGCACACATTTTACATTCATGCCATCTGCTCCCTTGTAGATTATAGTGCAATCTGTCTCACTGGTCTTGCCCCACCCACTTCCCAGTCCTTGAAGGTGCTTCAGAATGTTGCACTCCAGGTTATGCTGAATACTCTATGCTGGACCAGGTTGATTAATCTGCGCATGGAGAGTGGGTTTCCGTCACTTGCCCATTGGATTGCACTACGTGCGATGGCTGAGACTCTCCGTTTAGTGCTTCGCCATCCGCACTTATCTGTATTTGTTCTGCTATGGCGTCCGGCAAGCAGTCCCCCCAACCCGCTCCCCGACTATGATTGGGCTCGTGACATAGCGGCTCTCATTCATGAGTTGGGTGTGGCACCGGAGGTGTGCAGAGATCTGGATTGTCCAGGTTACTGGCCTCCCTCTCCCTGGATGCCTCCCCGTTTCACCGTTGTCTCTCCCTGGGTGTTATAGCGTTGCCACTCCATTCCTGCCATCCTCCGGCAGGAGCATCTTAGCAGAATCACTGCTTTCAACTCTTCTGCCTCAGCGGTCTACTATATAGACGGCTCAGTTTTGTCTGATGGTTCAGCGGGGGCAGCTTTTGCTCATGGGACCTATACCGAATCCTGGCGCATCTCCACGGGGGTCTCTGCCTTTCAGGCAGAACTGGTGGCACTTCTTATGCTCTGCGCCACGCCTATTGACATTGGCATCGACGAGTCATCCTTCACACAGACTCACTCTCCTCCCTTGAGTGCCTGGAATCTCTCTCCCTTGTGGTCCACTGGTTTTTACTTACTGCTATCTACACTGTGTCTTCCCTCATCCAGAGGTGGGGTGGCTCTGTGACTTTTCACTGGGTCCCGGGGCATGTTGGAATCGGGGGAAATAATTAGTGGATACTGCTGCATGTGCAGCTAGCACCCTCTCTGCTGTTACGTTTCCGCTCTGCCCTTGTGCTTCCTGAGTTCTCTCGGTGGTGGCTGGCACTATTACCAGGCTTACTAGAGACAAACATAAACTCTGTGTCACTGAGAGATCACACTCGGCTGCCTCGTATATGGCGGCCACGTCATATTCTCCTGTTTTGGTTATGCCTGGCCTACCTAATTATCTCCTTGTCCGGATCCGGCATCTACGCCTGGGTTTCCTATGCTATCGTCAAGTTTCTGGCTTGGAGCCTGCTCCGTGCCCCAACTGCTATGAGAGGTCTGATGAACCCCTCTGCCATTACCTGCTTGACTGCCCGGTCACTGCTCTTTACCACGCTCTGCCTGGCAGAGGCTTTAGTTGTTCTGGCGATGATGTGTCAGATGCTGCTAGGGTCGTTGGCTGTGCATCCTACCAGAGGCTTTTACGTACTGTACAGGATTATCCCCCTCCTTGCTAACTGCCTTTCATTTCATGTCTTTGTTCTAGGACATACTCCTGTTTCTCTCTCTCTCTCTCTCTCTTTCTGCTTTGTGGTCTTTTTATCCTGCTTATCTCTGATGGGCTCTCAGTTTGCCTGTGCCCCACCATGTGTGGGTAAATATTTAACAACAACAAGAACCATTTGCATCAGTTTCTCACATGACAGCCTGACCTGACTCACCACCTCGGCCACCCATTTTTTACTTGACGTGACCTGACCTGACCTGACTCATCACCACTGAAACCCCTTACATGACTAAGATCTAACCTGATTCATCACGAACGGTTTTCCATCCCTTACATGACCTAGCCTGACTCAATTTTCACCCATTATAGAACCTGATCCGACCTGGTATGTCCCTCCACCATCGATACCCTCCCTTGTCTAAACCATTAAGATTGTCCCTAGAGTTTATGAGGCACTCTATAGTGCTGAATCATATGACAGTATTTATCAAAGCCTTTAATGGAGTACTGTTAAGAGGTTAACTGAAAAGGTGAGAGTGCATGGTACAGGTAAGCATATTTTGAAAATGTCAGAATCCTGACTAAAGGGAAGAAACAGTGGGTAAGCATAAATGGTGGTAAGTCAAGTGAGGCGTACCTTAAGACCATTGACTGCTTTCTTGTTGTTTATATATAAAAGATTTAAATATAGAAATAACAAGCAGTATGATTAAATTTGCTGATGAATCTGCATGATGTTGCCTTTCTTTCACCTAATCAACGAGTAGCAATTAATAAGCAGAATGATTTGGTCTCACTTTACCTGAGGTACTTCCATATTCCACTTAAACGTTTTGCAGCATTTACAAGTGGATGGGATGTGGTGGTGTGGATGGGAGAATGACGGAGTGGATGAGTAGTTGAGGTGGAGATATTGGTGATGTTGGAGTGTATGTGTAGTTGTCGTGGTGAATGTGTGGATGGGTGATTCTGGTGTTGAAGGTGTGGATGGGTGATGGTGGTGGTGAAGGTGTGGATTGGTGGTGGTGAAGGTGTGGATGGGTGATGGTGGTGAAGGTGTGGATGGGTGAGGGTGGTGGTGAAAGTGTGGATTGGTGGTGGTGAAGACGTGGATGGGTGACGGTGGTGGTGAAGGTGTGGATGGGTGATGGTGGTGGTGAAGGTGTGGATGGGTGATGGTGGTGGTGTGGATGGGTGATGGTGGTGAAGGTGTAGATGGGTGATGGTGAAGGTGTGGATGGGCGATGGTGGTGATGAAGGTGTGGATGGGTAGTGATGATGATGAAGGTGTGGATGGGTGATGGTGGTGTTGAAGGTGTGGATGGGTGATGGTGAAGGTGTGGATGGGTGCTGGTGGTGTTGAAGGTGTGGATGGGTGCTGGTGGTGTTGAAGGTGTGGATGGGTGCTGGTGGTGGTGAAGGTGTGGATGGGTGGTGGTGGTGGTGAAGGTGTGGATGGGTGATGGTGAAGGTGTGGATGGGTGCTGGTGGTGTTGAAGGTGTGGATGGGTGCTGGTGGTGGTGAAGGTGTGGATGGGTGCTGGTGGTGGTGAAGGTGTGGATGGGTGATGGTGGTGGTGAAGGTGTGGATGGGTGGTGGTGAAGGTGTGGATGGGTGATGGTGGTGTTGAAGGTGTGGATGGGTGCTGGTGGTGGTGAAGGTGTGGATGGGTGCTGGTGGTGGTGAAGGTGTGGATGGGTGACGGTGGTGGTGAAGGTGTGGATGGGTGATGGTGGTGGTGTGGATGGGTGATGGTGGTGGTGAAGGTGTAGATGGATGATGGTGAAGCTGTGGATGGGTGATGGTGGTGGTGAAGGTGTGGATGGGTAGTGATGATGGTGAAGGTGTGGATGGGTGATGGTGGTGTTGAAGGTATGGATGGGTGATGGTGGTGGTGAAGGTGTGGATGGGTGATGGTGAAGGTGTGGATGGGTGATGGTGGTGTTGAAGGTGTGGATGGGTGATGGTGGTGTTGAAGGTGTGGATGGGTGATGGTGGTGGTGAAGGTGTGGATGGGTGATGGTGGTGATGGTGTGGATGGGTGATGGTGGTGGTGAAAGTGTGGATGGGTGATGGTGGTGGTGAAAGTGTGGATGGGTGATGGTGCTGGTGAAGGTGTGGATGGGTGGTGGTGAAGGTGTGGATGGGTGATGGTGGTGGTGAAGGTGTGGATGGGTGATGGTGGTGGTGAAGGTGTGGATGGGTGGTAGTGGTGGTGAAGGTGTAGATGGGTGATGGTGGTGGTGAAGGTGTGGATGGGTGGTAGTGGTGGTGAAGGTGTGGATGGGTGATGGTGGTGGTGTGGATGGGTGATGGTGGTGGTGAAGGTGTGGATGGATGGTGGTGAAGACGTGGATGGATATTGGTGATGGCGGAAATGTGGATGGGTGATGATGATGGTGAAAGTGTTGATGGGCAGTGGTGAAGGAGTGGATGGGTGGTGGTGAAAGTATGGATGGATAATAGTGGTGGTGAAGGTGTGGATGGGTGGTGGTGAAGGTGTGGGTGGGTGATGGTAAAAGTGAAGGTGTGGATTGGTGATGGTGGTGGTGAATGTGTGGATTGGTGGTGGTGAAGGTGTGGATTGGTGGTGGTGAAGGTGTGGATGGGTTGTGGTGAAAGTATGGATGGATGACGGAGATGATGAAGGCGTCGTTGGGTGATGGCGGCGGTGAAGGTGTGGATGGGTACTGGTGGTGGGTTAGACGGTTGGTTGTGATAACTGTGGTGAGAATGGATAACGGAGGTGGAGGAGTGGATGGTTAGTGGTGGTGGTGGTTGAGTAGAAGGATAGGTACTGACTAAATGGAAGAGAAGGAGGTGGTTGCGTGGATAAAACCGTCTGATTTTGCGGAGAATAGTTTGAGGTTATTATACTCTATATGACTGACCTGTGCAGCTGTGATGTATGGGCCGAGTAAGGTGTGTTTGATCGCGATTGCTGATTGGCCGCCGGTGATTAAATCTGCAGCTCTTCTTATTTTAACACACACACACACACACACACACACACACACACACACACACACACACACACACACATATATATATATATATATATATATATATATATATATATATATTTAAACTGCCATTAATACAAGTAACCAGATTATATATGGAATCGTTTCCGATACCAAAGAGGTCAAAATTAGCTTCAAAAGTTTACTGTAATCAAGGAAAATTAAACTTGATTATGAAGTTTTATAAAACGATGAGAGATATTTGAACCCAATTATCCACCCATGGAGTACACCCGCGTCCTCATGTTGCACTTCATCCACCCTCGGTGTACACCTACGTTGGCATGTTGCACTATAATATCCACCCACGGTGTACACCTACGTCCGCATGTTGCACTACAATACATGCTTGCATTCACTTCAATGATGATGAAGATCAGGACTCGCAGCCATCTCTCACTGCAGTAACACCTCCACCACTGTTCCCGGTGGGACCAGCTCCCCGCAGCAGCCGTTCCAGCCGAGGGGGTTGGGCCTGTCCCTTCCACCTGGAGGTTCAGTGCCCTGGTCCTCCCACCAGAAGGTCGAGGCTCGTCCTCTACGACCCTCCCTCTGCCCACCTGGATCGGGGTTGTGCCCTCGTGCTGACTGTGACTGGGCCTTCCCTCCTTGGCCTCCACATGCCGTTGGGGAGCTGGGCGAGCCTCCACAGCCTTTTCCAGGGCAAAGGGGTTGAGGGCAGCATCGGGCGGTTCCACCTGCAGCTCGTCGTCGGCGCCTCTCCATCGGCATCGTGACATCCACTCTGCATACCGTCCCGCCCTACCTCTCGTCGACCATTGACCACCAGCTTGCCAGCCTTGCTCTTCACCATCCTGCCTTCTCCAGCTCTTGCCACCTTCCTCTGGATCTTCATCTTCAAGATTTCCAGCCAACTAGCTCACACTAGTCCTCTTCTTCACCTCAGCTTTATCTCTGGAGGGTCCACAGGCCCGCTCCTTCCTACGGGAGGAAAATCTAACAAACAAAACTTCAATGACATCATCGGCGGTCAATCAGCAGCCGCGAATCAAACACCCTACTTGCCCCATTCATCTCCGGTGCACAGGTCAGTCAAATAGACTATAGCAGACAGAGACAGATAGAAGGATAGGCATATAATGGGGATTGAACACATAACCCCCCCGAGCTGCGCGCGCGGGTGTAATGAGAGAGAGAGAGAGAGAGAGAGAGAGAGAGAGAGAGAGAGAGAAAGAGAGAGAGAGAGAGAGAGAGAGAGAGAGAGAGAGAGAGAGAGAGAGAGAGAGAGAGAGAGAGAGACGGTCACTGTTCATTGCACTACCATTTCCCTTTCAGATGTTTTGGCAATAATACAAATAAAACCAATGAGAAAGAAAGGGTTGCTTACTTCATCGAGGGTGGGGTGGGGTGGCGGTGATGTAGTGGTTAGCACATCGAATCTGCAACTGTAAAAACCCGAGTTCAATTTCCATATCGATTAGACTCTTGAACAGTCTTTCTCCTGTGTCACATTTTACCTTGAAGTAAAACTGGGGACCTGGGTGTAAGTATGATTGTTACGTGGTGTATTCTAGGAGAAGATTGTGACTTGGAAGAAACTGATTGCGTTCATAACCTCCGAGTAGTCAAGAGGTATTAATGTTTAGTCTTCTCCTCCTCCTCCTCCTCCTCCTCCTCCTTTTCCTCCATCTCCTCCTCCTCCTCGTTCTCCTTCTCTTCCTTCTCCTTTTCCTCCATTTCCCTCCCCTCCCTCTCCTTTTCCATCTCCTTTCTCGTTTTCCTTCTCTTCTTCCCCCTCTTTCTCCTGTTTCTCCTCCTCCTCCTCCTTAATCCGGGAAGTAATAGTGGGCGTATTTTTGCTCTACCCACTCATTACCCACAAGCCACCTGTTATATAATGGATATTTCATAATACTTTTAATCAAATCCCACGCTTTAATCCTGATCCAATAATCTAGGACTTATCGAATCATGTAATCATGAGCTTAACAGGGAAACATTTTACCCTCCCTACAATGTAGCTGTGTGTGTGTGTGTGTGTGTGTGTGTGTGTGTGTGTGTGTGTGTGTGTGTGTGCTTATTTTACCTGTCACAATAACAAGTTAGTACTCCAAATGATTAGTATTTGCTGGTCAAATGTTGTTGTTGTTCTTGTTGTTAAGTAACCCTGGTTTGCCTGGCCAAGCAGACCCATCAATCGCAGGCAAGCAGCCACCCTGCAGGGCCGTACCATATAGTGAACCGATGTTCCCTTGCGACAGACAGCACATCGCAACAACGAGGCGCGAGAAAGTGTTGAAATTTGGTTTTGGATGGACGCCGCACTTGCGTCTATCCACCCATATCACAAGGGCATCATACTAGGCTCCACATCACCTCCTTGTTTGGTTACATTGTTACCACTGAACGTCGTAAATGTCTTCCTGGGTTACATGATACCATTAGGCTTGTCAGTGTAGTGCCACCTGAAGTGGAAATAAAATAAAATAGTAATAGGAAGGATGGAAGACGTAAGATGAGAGGAGAGCAGACGCAGAAAAAGAATAATGAAGGTGAAAGAAATGTAAGCAGCACTACATCAAGTGAGTGGATGATGGTCAAATGAATTACAGCACAATGTCTCAACCTTTTAGACGTAGAATGATAAAAACTTTTACACAGTATTCTGAAAATGTCTATTAGCCTCCAAAGACTGCATTACTGGGTTGTAAAATAACTGTTCCTGGTCTTCTTAGTTGTCGTAACAAACTGAATTGATATACTGTATATGCCAACAACTGCATGATTGTGGATATAAAACAACACTGTGCAACAGCAAATAATCAGACAGTAAGCAAGGAATTCCGCAAACCAGTATATATGTCTCTGGAACAACCCAACCATCCATCATCCATCCAATCCTACGTTGCCCCATGAGGAGCGTAGAAGCCCGGGGCTAAACAAGTTGAGAGTGACCAGCCTCACTCATCCCTGAGTGGCATTACGTGAGCAATAACCCCAACCATCCCTTGGATATAAACCTTCATCGGCTCAATCCGATTGGAGCGTCGTAATTACCCAAACCACCAGGCGCCATAATTTGGTTATATGGTTACCACCCAGCGTAGTAAATGGTTTTTTGGTGTACAGGAAACCATTCGGCTTGTCACTCAGTGTTGAGTCACCCACAGGCAGAAGGAAGAGGAAAGAATGAAGGATAGAAAGACAAAAAAAGGGAGTGTAAAGTCACCCGTAGGCAGGAGTACAAGGAAAGAATTAAGTAAAGAAAGAATGAAACCATTCTATTTGACTATCTATTGCCAGATGCCGTAACCCCGTATGGGGTGGCCACAAACATATCGCCAAGTCCTCTCTCTTTCACATGTCTCTCCACTCTATTTCTCCGTGTCATCCTTGGTCTCCTCCTCTTTTATCCTTCCGCATCACTCACACGCTTCTGATCAATCATTCTCCATTCTCTCCACACGGCAAAACCATCTCAAAGTATTTCTCTTAACACTTTCGGTCACACCCACATCAACACCACAACGCTACTTTACTTCTCCCTTTCAGAATATCGTGGAAGATAAAAATCCTCGTGTACTCGATAGGTAGTAATTCAAAGCCATCATCTTAACTTTTCCCATGACCAGTTATTATTTTCTTACCTTTGCACAGTCCAATCCAATATCATAAGCACAAGGTAACTCTTATAAAGGAGAAAACATTAATTATATTTTTCCGGTAAAAATGTTAAAAGTAACTAACCTCTTCCTCCTCCCCCTCCCTCTCCCCTCCCCCTCCTCCTTCTCCCTCCTCTCCTCCTCCTCCTCCCTCCTCCCCCCTTCCTCCTCCCCCTCCTTCTCATCCTTATCATCATCATTATCATCATGATCATCATCATCATCAAACTTAATTCCTATCAAAGTAAGGGGTGATGATTAGAGAAATCAAGCGAGAAAAAGGGGGAATTAGCAGTGATACATCAAGGTGATTCATCTGTTATAATAGCATTTGTTAAGCATCACACAAAACTGACTAAAGAGCTGGAAGAAAAATAAACTGAACTATATACAGTATCAGTAAAGAAAATTTTCTCACAAACTAAACTGAATTACTCCAGAGAGAGAGAGAGAGAGAGAGAGAGAGAGAGAGGGAAGGAGGGAGGGAGGGATAGCAGGGGGGAGGTAGGGGAAGGGGGCAGAAGCTATGAAAGACCGGGGCTATTAAGGTGGGTCTTTGAACCTCTTGAACAGCCTTTCTCGTCGGCTCCATTAAGTCGAGGGAATCAATCTCTTATCAAGACTCTCTCTCTCTCTCTCTCTCTCTCTCTCTCTCTCTCTCTCCAGTGTGTTTTAATCATTCATTCCCTATCCAAACCTCTCTACCTACGAGAGCAATCATTCCATTTCAGTGTTTTCATCAGTTCCATCTTCACTCTTTAACGGTACTCTATGTTCCTAAATATATGTCTGTACAACGTTCCTATCATAAGGCAATTTTTTTTTTTCTGTCTCTCTCAAAGTCGTGTGTAATGTTATATCATCATCATCATCATCATCATCAGCCGTTTGAGTATCCACTGCAGGACCGGCCTATCCCGACCAAAGTCGGGACGATACAGCCAATGTATCTCTACCAAGTGGCTTAGGCTGTCTGGCAGAGATTGTATGTAGGGTGAGAAGTGCTTGTAAGTGTAATTATAGTGTTGGAGTGGCTTTAGATGTGTGTGTAGTCTGTGAACTAAGTGTAATTGGCTTGCGCAAGCCGAGTGGGTGCAAGCATAGTTTATAGTATATATATATATATATATATATATATATATATATATATATATATATCTATAGCCCGACGCCCTAATCCCTGCAAAGGGTGGCCGCAGACAAAACGCCTCCAAGTCACTCTGTCACCCACCATTTGACTCCCCCTCCCCCAACTCACCCCCTCCCTCTTATTCCTCTCAACTCCCTCCCTCCACCTCATCCTCGGTCTACCCCTCCCTCTCCCTCCCTCCACCTCACCTACATACACCCTCTTAGTCAGTCTTTCATTCTCCATTCTCTCCACATGTCCAAACCACCTCAGTGTATTTCTCCTAATCTTTTCAACCACATCCACATCTACCCCACAACGTTCCTTCACTTCTTCATTCGTCAACCTGTCCCTCCACGTCACTCCACATGCTCCTCTCAAGTAACTCATTTCCACTGCTCTCACTCTTGACTTGTTCCCCTCTTGCAAGGTCCATGCCTCGCTTCCATACGTCAGGGTAGGGATCACAATACCATCATGCAGTGGCTTCTTAACTTCCATACTCACCTCCCTATTTCTCATCACTGCTTTCAGTGTACCAACAACCTTTCTTCCCTGCTGTACCCTTTCACGTACTTCATCCCCCAAAGTTCCATCCTTACTCATCACACTACCCAAGTACTTGAATGCACTCACATTCTCCATATCCTCACCATCCAACCTCACTGCACACTCTGTGACTTCATTCCTCTCAAACACCATAACTTTACTTTTGTTTACATTAACTTTCAGCTTCCTCCTCCTACACACTGTCCCAAATTCATTCACCAAACCTTGCAACTCCCATTCATCTTCACTCAACAATAGTGTATCATCAGCAAACAGCAACACCGGAAGCTTCCAAATCTCACCCTCATTCATTAGGGCCACCCCCACATCCACTGCCCTACCTTGCACCTCCTTTACAACCCCATCCATATATATATTAAACAGCCATGGAGACATTACACACCCCTGTTTCAGTCCCACATTGAGATCAAAGAACTCACTCAGCTCACCATCCACTCGCACCGTAGCCCTAGCTCCCTCGTACATACTCTTCACAGCACTCAACAATTTCCCCTCCACTCCATATATTCTTAATACCTTCCACATACCTTGCCTATCTATTCTGTCATAAGCTTTCTCCAAGTCCATGAAGGCAGCATACACTTTCCTTCCCTTCTCTAGATACTTCTCCACTAAACATCTTAGAACAAATATCTGATCTACACACCCTTTTCCCTTCCTAAATCCCCCTTGTTCTTCTCCAACTAGCTCCTCTGTCATATGCCTAACCCTATCAATGAGTATTCTACCATATATTTTACCAGTCACACTAAGAAGGCAAATACCCCTATGGTTACCACATACTTCTCTCTCCTTTTCCTTTGTACAGAGGAACAATTATACCTGATTTCCAGTCCTCTGGAACCCTTCCCTCTTCCCAAGCCAATCTACACAACTTCCATATCCACTCCACAACAATCTCACCCCCATACCTAAGCATTTCACCACACACTCCATCAATTCCTGGGGCCTTTCCCAGCTTAATCTTCTTCATCGCTTCCACTACTTCCGACCTACTGATCTCTTCCTCCCTCCTCTCATCTCTTCTTCTCCCAGCCATTCCCCAACCACTTATACTCACACTGCTCTCACTCTCTACATTCAACAAATCCTCAAAGTGCTCCTTCCATCTCCTCAATTTCTCTCTCTTCTCCACCAACAATCTATTATTCCTATCTTTCACTCCCCTACTATTTCCCCTTTCACACTGCCTTACTTTCTTTACCTCCTTCCAAAACAATTTCTTACTCTCCCTCCATTTCACACTCAGATTCCTCCCAAACTCTTCATCCACTTTCTTCTTACTCTTCTTCACCAGTCTCTTAACCTCCCTTCTCGTGCTCACATATACCTCTCTCTTCTCTCTCTCATCTTCTCCCCTACCTCTACTCGCCAACCATTCACCATATGCCTTCTTCTTTTGTTCCACAGCTCGTTTCACCTCATCATTCCACCATGCTGTCCCTTGCACACCCTTGCATCTCCTCCTCACTCCACAAACCGCCTCACATGCTGCGCTTATCTCTTCCGTGAATATCTTACATACCTCTTCCACCCCTTCCATCTGCTCTAGCTCATACCTTCCCAATCTTTCTTCCACTATGCTCTTATACTCTGTCCTTTTCTCACTATCTTGCAATTTCTCCACTCTTCTCACAGGAGCTGCTTCCTCCTGTCTTCCCCTTCGTCTCCTCAACCACTTTCTTTGCAGCTCTACCTTGGCCATCACTAAGTGATGGTCCAAGACTCCATTCCCCCACCCTCTCCACACCCTTGCATCCAACACTTGTCTTCTCATTCGCTCATCCACACACACGTAGTCTGTCATTGCCTTTCGTTCAACAAGTTCACCATCCATCCTCCTCATTACTCTCCATGTATACCAGTGGATCATCTTATGCCGAAAGTAGGTGTTGGCTATTGCCAACCCCTTACCAGCACAGATGTCCACCAAAGCACTACCATTCCCATCTACTTCAGCTGGCACACCCCACTGACCAACCACTCCATCCATATATATATATATATATATATATATATATATATATATATATATATATATATATATATATATATATATATATATATATATATGGCTCTATGTAAGAAAGAAGGAAAGGCATGAAGTCCGCAAGATTGTTCCTCCAAGAAAGAATAAAACAATATACCTGTAACAGAGAGCCAAATTCAAGATCCACTCATTTCGAGATGCCTGGACACATGCATTTAACCCCTAAGTTCCCAGAGTTGCTGTGTGAGGGATTTTGCTGAAAGGATGTTAGGCGCACCGCCCTCCACCTGTCTGCTCATAGTCGCGAAGCTCATAGGTCCCTACCCGGGGGTTCCCTTCTTTATTAAATTCTGAAAACACCCAGTTCTGTCCGATATTGAGGACACGGGATGCAAAGAGGTTAAAAGACTGAAGGTCTTAGGCAGCATGGAATACAGACAGGGGATGACAGGCTAGAACTATTACGTGCATGAAGGACTGGGAGTAATGGTTAACTCTTGCATTAGAGAGTTAGAGAAAAGAAAGATGAAAGTTTGCTGCTAGACGGGTGCTATGTACCCGCCGTAGTGATAGAGGGATACAAGCAGACAGTTCAGAGGAGCAGTAACCATTGAAGCAGCAGTAGAAGAGATGAAGATCCAACAGGGCAATGAAGAGATAGAGGTTGAAGGGATATGGTAAGAGGAGTAGAGGTAATGAGACGAAAAGCATTTTACTCCACCTTATTGAGAAGAGCTGCATGTGGGGAGCCTTCGCACACATGAGAGTTGTAGTTTACAAAAAGGAAAACAAAACCCGAGTATAAAGTCAACAACTGCGCAGGCGTAAAGAAGGCATGGAGCCGGCTTAGCACACCTAATCACTTGGATGCAAATTCTACAAGAGAGGTAAAATGATTTTTCCAAGATAAATCCTGACAAAATGATACCCCAGGTACGTTCATTGATGATGCTGGATCGAGATGAATATTGTTATAAATCAGAGGATATTCCTGTGGAAGATTTTGATGGTCAAAGGATGTAAGAACTGAGTTTTTGATGCATTACAAACAATAAGATGACTTTTATACTGCAATCAGAGATACGGGTCGAGTCTGACATTAGCTGTGCCAGCGCTTCATCCCTTGTTTGTTGAAGTAACTGCTGAGATGGGTGCTGAGAGAAGCGAGTGGGAAGGTGAAGGGTGGAGTCATCAGCATATGAGTGGATAGAGTTAGATATACAGCTTAGAAGGTCTTTGAAAAATATAAGGAAGACAGTTGGTGTTAGGACAGAGCCCTGAGGAACAACAGTATTGATAGATCTTTGAGAAGAATGGTGGCTGTCTACAACAGTGGCTATAGAACGACCAGAAAGGAAGCTAGTGATGAAGGCACAGATTGGAGTATAGAAACTGTAAGAGTCAGGAAATTGAAGATTTACGCCAGCCTCGATATAAAGTCTTTGAGATTTCAAATGAAACGCAAAGCTTTCATCAAAGTCCCGAAAGGAGGATGTCCGAGGAGCCTGAAAGGAAGGTGAGAAGATTGCCAGTGGAGAGAGTCCCTGGTAGAACTCACATTGATGACTGAAAAGAAGGTTGTGATGGGGTTAGTGATCATTTTTTTTTTATTGAGAAAAGATTAAAAACTTTAGAAATGTAGGATTCTGAAGCAATTGGGCAATAGTCAGGTAGCTGGAAATGGTCACTCTTCTTTGGGACAGGCTGAATGAGAGCAGACCTCCAGCAAGAAGGAAAGGTACAAGCTGACAAAGGCAAAAGATACTACATAGGCAGGGTGTAAGCACAGAAGCAAAGTTCTTGAGGAGATTTCAGTGTTCACCGCCACCTTTGGCTCTCCTCTCCTTTCACTGATCCACCTGGTGAACAAGCCTACATTCTTTTCTATCCTTAATGACCTAGAGCAGCTTGTACAGCACCCTACCCATATCCCTGACCGCCTTGGAGAGAGCTCCAACATACTTGACCTCTTCCTTACAACTAATCCTTCTGCTTACATTGTTAATCTTTCCTCTCCATTGGGCTCCTCTGATCACAATCTTATTACCTTAACCTATCCTATCGTTCAGGTACTGCCTGCAGACCCTCCAAAGAAACGTCATCTGTGGCACTTTGGAGCTGCAGATTGGGAGGCCCTGGGCCCTCAGGCAGTACTTCTTTGATTTTCCCTGGAATGATTACTGCTTCATTGATCGGGAGCAAAATAAGTGTGCCTTGTGCATTACAGAGGTTATTCTCTTGCATGAAAGCATACATTCCCTTCTCATATCCTTTGACTAATGCAAGAAAGCCTTGGTTTAATCATGCTTGTTCTAATGCTGTCCGCAACAAGGAGAGGGCCTATAAAAGGTACTAAAGCCAACCCACCCCTGAATCACATCTTGTTTATGTGTCTGCCCGGAATCGTGCTAAGGCTGTTCTTCGCTCTCCTAAAAATAGTTTCATCCGTACTTAATGTTCTCAACTTTCCAACTCGAATTATTCCCGCTTCTTCTGGCACCTTGCCAAAAACCTTTCTAACAACTTTACCTCATCATCCTTCCCTCCTCTTTTCTATTCTGATGGCTCTGTAGCTATTTCTTCTACTGATAAAGCAGGTCTCTTAAACGATTCTGATGCTGTTCCTCCATCACTTCCTCCCTCAGACTTCCTCATGGCTGATATTAAAATTTCTTCAGCTGATGTATTTTCTGCCATCACTGGCCTCAATATTAACAAGGCATGTGAGCCTGATGGAGTCCCTCCTGTTGTCCTCAATAACTGTGCTTCTGTGCTTACACCCTGCCTAGGTAAACTCTTTCGCCTATGTCTGTCAACTTGTACCTTTCCTTCTCGCTGGAAGTTTGCTCACATTCAGCCAGTCGCAAAGAAGGGTGACCATTCCCAACCCTCTAACTATCGTCCAATTGCTTTAACATCCTGTGTCTCAATTGTTTTCAAGTCAATTCTTGACAGAAAAATTTTAAAGCATCTTTCCTATCAAAACCTTCTTTCTAAATGTCAGTACGGTTTCCGTCAGGGGCGCTCCACTGGCGATCTTCTCACTTACCTTTCAGACCCCTGGTCATCCTCCTTTTCGGGACTTTGGAGAAAGGTTTGCCATTGCACTTGACATCTCAAAGGCTTTCAATCGAGTCTGGCATAAATCTTTAATTTCCAAACTACCCTCTTACGGTTTTTCTCTTTCACACTGTGCCTTCATCTCTAGCTTCCTTTCTGGTCGCTCTATAGCAGCTGTTGTAGGTGGCCATCGCTCTTCTCCTAGATCTATCAACAGTGGTGTTCCTATGGGTTCTGTCCTATCACCAACTCTCTTCCTTTTATTCATCAATGATCTTCTAAGCTGTACATCTAACCCTATCCACTCATATGCTGAAGACTCCACCCTTCACCTTTCCATTCGCAGTGCCCATCTCAGCTGTTACTTCAACAAACAAGGGATGAGGCTATGGCACACCTAATGTCAGACTTGGCTCGTATCTCTGACTAGGGTAAAAATAATCTTGTTTTTAATGCATCAAAGACTCTATTTTTACACCTATCAACCCGACACAATCTTCCTCAGGAGTACCCACTAATGTTTAATAATATTTAGCTTAATCTTGCATCATCCTTGAACATGCTTGGGGTTTCATTCACTCGGGAATTATCTTGGAAAGATCATATTACATCTCTCGTAAATTCTGCTTCCAAGAGATTAGATGAGCTAGGTCGACTCCGTACCTTCTTTACTCTGACACAGTTGTTGACTTTATACACGGGTTTTATTTGCCCCTTTTAGAGTACAACTCTCATGTGTGGGGAGGCTCCCCACATACAGCTCTTCTTAATATGGTAGAGTCAAAGGCTTTTCATCTTATCAACTCTCCTCCTCTTACTGGCTCCCATGAACCTCTGTCTATTCGCTGCACTGTTGCATCTTTATCTCTTTTCTATCGCTACTTCAATGGTCACTGCTCCTCTGAACAGTCTGCTTGCATCCCTCCACCTGTATGACGGGTGCGTAGCACCAGTCTAGGAACAAACTCTCATCCCTTTTCTGTCCAGCTCTCAAAAGCAAGAGTTAACCGTTACTCCCAGTCCTTCATTTATGCAACAGGTCAACTCTGGATCTGTCTCCCTCTGTCTGTATTTACTACTTCCTATGATCTCCAGTCTTTCAAACGCAGTGTGTCCAGGCAACTCGAAATGAACAGATCTTGAATTTGGCTCTCTTTTGTATTGTTTTTGTTTTTTCTTGGAAGGAACAGTCTGTGGGCTCCTGGCCTTTGGTTTCTTCTTTCTTGCATAAAAAAAAAAGTAGGATCCCCGTTAGGTGCATATGGCTTGTTAATATGGATGCTATTGATGGCAGAATACAAACTAACTGGAGAAATTTTAATGTCATTCATGAGGAAGTCAGAAAATGGAAGTAATGGAGGAACAGCACCGGATTTGCCTATGGTGGAATTTGAAAAGAAGATATTTTTAATACAAGGAAAAAGAAACCACAGGCTAGAATCCCACAAGATTATTCCCTCTAAGAAAAAGAATAAAATATAAGATAACAGAGAGCAAAATTCAAGATCCGTTCATTTCGAGATGCCTGGACACACTGTGTTTAAAAAGTTGGAGACCATAGGTAGTAGACAATACATACAGAGGAAGTAAGTTGCAGAGTTAACTTGCTGCCTACATGAAAGAGTGAGAGTAATGGTTAACTCCTGCATTAGAGAGTTGGACAGAACAGGGACGAGAGTGAACTGTTAAGTCGGTACTATGTACCGTACCTGTCACAGAGGTGGAGGGATGCAAGCAGACAGTTCAAACGGGCAGTGGCCAGCGAAGTAGCGATAGAAAAGAGGTAAAGGTGCAACAGTGCAGCAAAGAGACAGAGGTTGAAGGAAGCTGGTAGGAGGAGGAGAGATAACGGAACGAAAAGCCTCTGACCCCATCATTGTTATTAGGAGCTGTATGTTGGAGCCTCCCCACACATGAAAGTTATATTCTACACAGGGGCGAATAAAACCCGTGTATAGAGTCAACAACTGTGCAGAGGTAAAGAAGGCTTGGAGTCGGCTTAGCAAACTTAATCTCTTGGATGCAGATTTTACAAGAGGGGTAATATGATCATTCCAAGACAAATCTCGAGACAATGAAACCACAAGTATGTTGAAAGATGATGAAGGATTGAGTTGGGTATTGTTAAAAATTAGAGGATACTCTTGAAGAAGATTCTGAAGGGTCGAAAGATGTCAGAACTGAGTTTTGATGCATGAAAAAAAGGCAATATTACTTTCACCCCAATCAGATGTATGAGCCACGTCAGATATTAAGTGTGCCTTAGCCTCATCTCTTGTTTGCTGATGTAACTGCTGAGATGGACACTGCGAGAAGCGGATGGAAAGATGAAGGGTGGAATTTTCAGCATATGGGTGGATAGGGTTGTATGTACAGCTTACAAGGTCACTGGTGAATAGAAGGAAGAGACTTTGTGATAGGACTCTTCCCTGAGGAACACCACCAATGATAACATTAGGAAAAGAACAGTGGCCGTCTACGGCAGCAGCTATAGAACGACCAGAAAGAATGTTAAAGATGAAGACACGGACAGAAGGATAGAAACCGTTTGGGGACGGTTTGGAAAGTCAAGATTTATGTTAGACTCAATGGAAAGCCTTTGAGATTGAAGCGCAATGGAAAAGCTTTCGCCAAAGTTCCGAAAGGAGGATGGCAAGTGTGAAAGGAGGGTGGGAAGATTGCCAGTGGAGTGTCCCTGGCGGAACCTATACTGACGATCGGAAGGAAGAGTGTGATAGGAAAGGTGCCTTTAAATTATTTTGATAAAGAAGACAATAGAAGACTATAGTAATACAGGATGTTAAAGCAATTGGACGATAGTTAAACGGCTGGGAATGGTCATCCTTCTTCAGGGCAGGCTGAGTGAGAGCAAACTTCCAGCAAGAAGGAGCAGTACAAGTTGAGAGAGAAAGACTAAAGAGTTTTCCTAGGCAGGGTGTAAGCAGAAAAGCACTTGAGGACAACAGAAGGGACCCCATCAGGCCCATATGCCTTATTAGTATTGACACCAGTGATGGCAGAAAACACATTGGTTGAAGAAACTTAAATGTCAACCATGAGGAAGTCAGAGGGGGGAAGTGATGGAAGAACAGCACCGGAATCGTCAAAGGTGGAATTGGACGAGAGAGTCTGAGTAAAGAGATCTGTTTTTTCAGTATATGAAACAGCAGCAGAGCCATCAGGGCAGAAATGAGGAGGGAAGGATGACTAAGTAAATTTGTTAGAAAGGATTTTCGCAAGGTGCCAAAAGAAGTGGAAAGAATCTGAGTCAAAGAGTTCAGAACATTTAGTACGAATGAAATTATTCTTAGCAGAGCAGGGAACAGATTTATCACGGTTCTGGGCAGAGACATAGATGAGATTTAAGGGTGGGCTGGCTCCAGTACCTATTTTAACCATTCTTGTTGTGTACAGCTTTATAACAAGTATGATGATTAAAATAAGATTTTTTTTTTTGCCTGAAAGAATAACATCCAAAATGCGTGGAGCACACTCATATGGGTCTCGGCCATTGAAGCAATAAAATTTCGAGGGAAAATCAAAGAATAATGCCCAAGGGCCTTCCAATCACCAGCTCTAAAGTGCCAGAGTAGCAACTTCTTGGAAGGATTCACAGGCCTTACCGAAGCGATAGGACAGGTTAAGGTGATAAGGTTGTGATCAAAGGAGCCCAAAGAAAAGATTAACAGTGTAAGCAGAAGGATTCTTTGTAAGGAAAAGGTCAGGTATGTTGGAACTCTCTCTAAAGCGGTCAGGGAGATGGGTAGGGTGCTGTCCAAGCTGCTCTATGTCATTAAAGATAGAAAAGATGTGGGCTGGTTCACCAGGTGGATCAATGAAAGAAGAGGAGAGCCAAAGGTGATGGTGAACACTGAAATCACCTAGACCGGAAATTTCAGAGAAAGGAGAAACTGATAGGATGTGTTCCATCCCAGTAGTAAGATAGTCAAAACGATTTGTCATAGTCAGTAGAATTATGGAATAGGTACAGAGCACAGATATATTTAGAGATTCACAGGCAGAAACTAGGGAGTAGAGAATTCAGAGGATTCATGTTCAGGAACACAAGAGCAAGATGTTAAGTACATATGCACAACAGTGGCCTATATATATATATATATATATATATATATATATATATATATATATATATATATATATATATATATATATATATATATATATATATATATATATTATAATATCTATCTACATACCTACGCTGCTTCCCCCAAAGAAAGGGAGGTAGCCAAGACAGGACGACATACTCTCAATTTACTCATCCACTTTAAGAAGTGTGTGGTAATCATAGGGGCATTTGTCTTCTTCGTATAATAGGAAAAGTGTACGGTAGGATACCTATAGACAGAGTTAGAGAAAGAACAGAGAAATTAGTTGGAGAACAACAGAGAGGCTTTAGGAAGGGAAGAGGTTGTGTAGATCAGACATTCATTCTTAGATCTTTAGTGGATAAGTTTCTAGAGAAGGGAAAGAATTTGTATGCGGCTTTCATGGATTTGGAGAAAGCATATGACAGGGTGGATAGACAAGGATTGTGGAAAGTGTTAAAAATATATGGAGTAGATGGGAAGTTGTTGAATGCTGTGAAGAGTATGTACGATGGTGCGAAGGCTGCAGTGCGTGTGGATGGTGAACTAAGTGAATTTTTCTCTTTGAAAGTTGGGTTGAAACAGGGATATGTCATGTCTCCATGGTTGTTCAATCTGTACATGGATGGGGTAATAAAAGAGGTTCAAGGTAGGGTAGTGGATGTTGGAGTGGCCCTGGAGAGAGAGGATAGTGTTTTGAAACTCCCTGTACTGTTGTTTGCAGATGATTGTTGTTGAGTGAAGACGAAGGGGAGCTGCAAGGCTTGGTGGATGAGTCTGGGAGAGTGTATAAGAAACAGAATCTAAAGGTGAATGTAGGGAAGAGTAAAGTGATGGTCTTTGAGAGAGGTGAAGTCAGTGAATGTACAGTGAGGTTGGATGGTGAGGAATTGGAAAATGTGAGTACGTTTAAGTACTTGGGTAGTGTGATGAGTAAGGATGGAGGTTTGGAGGGTGAAGTGCTTGAAAGGGTACAGCAGGGAAGAAAGGTTGCTGGTTCTTTGAAAGCAGTGATAAGAAACAGAGAAGTGAGCATGGAAGTGAAAAAGTTACTTCATGACAGTATTGTGATACCAACTCTAACGTATGGAAGTGAAGTTTGGACGTTGCTGGAAGGACACAAGTCAAGAGTGAGAGCAGTGGAAATGAGTTATTTAAGAGGAGCCTGTGGAGTCACAGGGAGAGACAGGTTAACGAATGAGGATATAAAGGAGCGTTGTGGTGTGGATGTGGATTTGATAGGAAGCGTTATGAGGAACACACTGAGGTGGTTTGGCCATGTGGAGAGGATGGAGGGTGAAAGACTGACGAAGAGAGTGTATGTAGTGAGGTGGAGGGGGGAAGAGGGAAGGGGAGGCCGAGGATGAGATTGTCACAGCCAGCGTGTGACTGTTGGATATGTAGATTCATTTTCATGCATCAATGTTTCATTAGTTCTCGAGTCGGTATTAAAGTTAAGTTCATTTTCCCAATAGGAGGTGAGGAGGGATTTCACCAGCTTCGAGTCGGCAGTCACCTGGCAGCCCTGCCCTTGCTCGGACTAACCACCACCGCCACGAGTGTCTAGTGCAGCTGTATACCGTTCCGTGTGATTCTACTTTGGAATCGAGTGCAATTGAATTTATTTGAGAAATTGTTGCAGTGCTGTGAATCAGTGATGATTTCAATTTATTTAGTAAGTTAATGGCTGCGGTCAGTGAGGAACAGAAAGGTTACGGTCGGTGGCGGGAAGGTGTGTGGTGGTCCGAGGCTGGGCCGTGCTCCAGTGACTCCCGACTCAATCATTCCTTCATTATTAACTTTAACTTAACGTTAATATACAAATTTATTTGATATTCTTGTAATATGCATTTAAGACGCTGTTTCTGCTTAAGTATACTGATTTTTAATAAGAATAACGAACTTTGAGGTTATTAATTGTCTGAGGTACCTTTAACAATGGCAGAGGTGAAGTGCTGGTTTGAAGTTACCCGACATTAAAGACAAGTAATTTATTTGATTGTAAATATTGTGAATATTTGTTTTGAATATATAGATATGAAAACTTTACTTTGTTTGATGATACCTGTGTTTGCCTGGTCAGTAAGGATTTAGTGTGCAATGATGCAAAGAACCTTATAAAACTCTATTGATAATATTTCTGGGGAGCATATTACTGCTCGGTTAAGAGTTTTATGACAATTTGGCGACCGTGACAGGACCAGGCTTACGCAGGTATTATTTTGGTTGTTCTAATTTAGTATTTGTTATTTACTATGTCTACAAAAGAATTACTAGATTTAGGTCGTGAATTAGGTTATGAGGGTGATCAACTACACGCGTTTATACGTGAAGAACAAGCACGTGAACGTGAAGATCGACAACGTGAACGTGAAGATCGACAGCGTGAACATGAAGCACGTGAACGAGAAATTGCACACGCAAAAGAAATCCAGGAGCGTGAGGAGCGCGAACGTGAATGGCAGAAACAGGAACGTGAACATCAGGAACGCGAACGTGAGCGGGAACGTAAACATGAACGTGAAGAACGTGAACGAGAGGCCAGTGAACGTGAAAAGGATAGACAATTCCAGCTCGAGCATGCTAGACTACAGGCAATGAATAGGCATGACTCTATTGTTAATACAGCACCACCTGGTGTTCGAGCGAAAGGTCCGCAGTTACCAGTGTTCGATGATGAAAACGACGATATAGATGCCTATCTGCGCCGGTTTGAGTTGTTTGCGAAGACTGCCGGTTGGCCAAAAGAATCATGGGCGGTCCTTATGGGTTCATACTTAAAAGGAATTGCCTTAGAAGTGTACTCTCGTTTAGGTCAAGATGAGGTGGGTATTATGAGAAGGTTAAAAAGGCATTACTGCTTCGGTTTGAATGTACAGAGGAAGGTTTTAGACAGAAGTTTCGTTCAGCTCGTCCACAACGTGGTGAAAATGTGGCTCAGTACTTAACTCGCCTGCGTAACTTCCTTTAACCGGTGGATTGAACTATCGGAGCACTGTGAAAAGACTTATGAGAGTGTAACGAACTTATTTATCTCGGAGCAATTTCTGAAAATGTGTGGTAAACCTTTACAAATGTATATTCGTGAGAAAATGCCTCTTTCTTTCGATGACATGAGAGAGAAGGCAGAGAGGTATGCCACCGCCCACGGAGGATTGTACCAGAACGCCCGGACCAATAGCCAGCACACCCACAAAGGTCAGGAAGCAACCAAGGACGATGGAGACTTCAAACGAGCAGGAAGGTCTGCTTACACTACAACTTTTGGTAAGGGGGTGCAATGTTATAAGTGCAACAAAGTTGGCCATAAATCCTATGATTGCCCTACCAAATCAAGATATAATGATAGTAAAGAGAAAAAGAGGGATGTATGTGCGCATGCAGAAGTATTGGGCTGTGGACATGTTGTAGAGGTGGTGAGTGTACTAGCAGCCATGCCAACTACACGAGGTACTATGTGTGGTAAGGAGGTGGAGGTACTAAGAGACACAGGCTGTAGTACAGTGGTAGTGAGGAAAAGCTTAGTACCACGGGAGTGCTTAACAGGGAAACATTGTTTAGTTAAGCTGATAGACTCCCAAGTGTGCAAGTATCCCTTAGCTGAAATCACCATAGTCTCCCCCTACTATTCTGGTAGAGCTGTCGCTGTGTGCATGGAGACTCCTATATATGACCTCATAATTGGCAACATTGCAGATGCTACACCGCTCGTTGATAATGATCCTTTTAAGGAAAAGGTTGTCAGTGCTGTGGTGACCAGGGCAGCAGCGAAGCACACCTCCCGACCACGACAGACACTACGAAGTTTTGACCTAACAGACCAGCTACGGATGACTCCAGCCGACATGAAGAAGGCACAGGAAGAGGACGTCACCCTGAAGCGATGGTTTGAGAAGGCCCAGGATGGAAAGTGGTTAGACAAGAAGGGTAAGGCAAAGGTAATTATGGAAAATGGACTATTATATAAGATATATTATGGTGATGAACGAGAATTCAAACAACTAGTCTTGCCCGCTAAAGTAAGAAGTGCAGTAATGAAAGTAGGATACGAATGCATGTTTGGAGGACATCTTGGGGCTAGTAAGACTTTAGGAAGACTTCAGCAAGATTTTACCTGGCCAGGAATGGGAGAAGATGTTCGTCGACACTGTCAGTCATGTGATATATGCCAAAAGACTATACCTAAGGGTAAGGTTGGGAAAGTACCATTAGGAGAAGTACCCATTATTGATATACCGTTCAAGCGTGTGGCCGTAGATATTATAGGACCCATACAGCCTAGGAGTGAGAACGGGAACAAATATATTTTAACACTGGTAGACTATGCTACCCGTTATCCTGAAGCCACAGCATTACGCAACATCGATACTGAACAAGTAGCAGAGGCCCTAATGACCATGTTTTCCAGAGTGGGAGTGCCTGAAGAACTGGTTTCAGATAGAGGGTCGCAGTTCACCTCGGGAATGATGGATGAGGTTCGACGTCTACTGTCGATCAAGCACCTTCCTACGACACCATACCACGCAATGGGAAACGGCCTGGTGGAAAAATTCAACGGGACCGTGAAGAGTATGCTCAAGAAGATGTGTGCCGAACAGCCCTCATCCTGGGACAGGTACCTGCCGGCAGTGTTATTCGCGTACCGTGAGGCGCCCCAGGTAACCCTTGGTTTCTCACCCTTTGAACTGTTATATGGAAGGACAGTCAGGGGACCAACCAGTATTCTGAGGGAACTGTGGGATAGAGAAAAGGAGGGAGAAGTTCGCACCACATATCAATATGTTTTTGAATTGAGGGAGAAGTTAGAAGAAACTTGCCAGCTTGCTCATGAGAACTTAAGGAAGTCACAAGCCAGATATAAGTACTACCATGACAAGAAAGCTAAAGATAAGAAATTTAAGGTAGGAGATCAGGTATTGCTCTTATTGCCAACTGCCCACAACAAACTCTTATTGCAGTGGAGAGGACCTTACAAAGTTGTGGCACTGAAGGGTGGAATGGATTACATAATTACCATAAATGGCAAGAGCAAGACATTTCATGCTAACATGTTGAAGAGGTATGTCTCTAGGCCTGATGATTCCAAGGTCAGTGCAGCGGTGTGTTCTGCAGCTGTAGTGGAATGTGAGGAGGATGCCGACCTACACAAGCTGATACTACCGAGCCTGGATAGGAAGGAAACTTGGAAGAACGTGCACATCAGCCAGGACCTGACTTCAAATCGACAGCAGGAAGTAAATGACTTATTACTTAAATATGATGACGTAATGTCTGATATACCTGGCCGAACGTCAGTCATTGAGCATCAGATCAACTTGACTAATGAAGAAGTAGTCCGTTCAAAACCCTATAAGATACCTTATGCATTAAGAGCTCAAGTCAAACAAGAAATAGATGATATGTTAAAGATGAAGATAATTGAACCATCTAACTCCCCATACTCCACTCCCATGGTTGTTAAGAAACCTGATAACTCTAACAGAATTTGCCTTGACTTCAGGAAATTAAACAACCTTACTGTGTTAGTCAGTGAACCAATGACTGACCCAGATCAGATATTTGCAAGTATTGGTGGTAATAACTTTTTCAGCAAGATCGATCTCAGTCGTGGTTATTGGCAGGTACCCTTAGAGGAGGGAAGTAAACAGTATACCGCCTTCCCCACAGATAAGGGTCTGTTTCAGTTCACTGTATTAGCCTTTGGATTAGTTAATGCCCCAGCAACTTTTAACAAGTTAATGCGTTCAGTATTTAAGGGTGTTTCTGGGGTTCATCACTATTTGGATGACATTCTAATTGTGTCTAAGACCTGGACTGAACATCTGCAGATACTTGGGAATGTACTGGATAGACTTCAAAAGGCAGGATTAACGGCAAGACCTACTAAGTGCCACCTTGGTATGCACAAATTAGATTATCTGGGACACACAACTAGTGGAGAGACCATGTGGCCAATGGCTGATAAGGTGGAGAAGATAGTCAACGCGCCTGTACCCACCACTAAGAAAGGACTGAGGTCATTTTTGGGGTTAAGTGGCTACTACAGAAAATTCATCCCGCACTACGCAACCATAGCATCTCCTTTGACTGAACTAACCAAGAAGACTCAACCGAATAAGCTCGAGTGGAGAGAAGAACATGACTATGCTTTTAGGCGCTTAAAAAACCATATTTCCACAAAACCTGTTCTTGTTCTCCCCAACCTACAGCAGGAGTTTGTGTTACGCACCGACGCCTCAGGCAGTGGTCTTGGAGCCATACTACTGCAGGAGCGGGATGGACGGATGTGGCCAGTCGCGTATGCCAGTCGCAAGCTGCAGCCACGTGAGAGGAATTGTGCCGTCATAGAAAGGGAATGTTTAGCGTTAGTCTGGGGTGTTCAGAAGTTTTCAGTATATCTTTATGGTAGGCAATTCATTCTTGAGACTGATCACAAGCCCCTTTCCTACTTACAGACTTCTAAGACTTTAAATGGCAGACTAATGAGATGGGCTCTGATATTGCAGCCATATGTCATGAACATAAGATTTATTAAAGGATCTGATAATGTAGGAGCTGACTACCTTAGTAGATTAGGAGAATAATGGTGTTGATATATACTTTGCATATTAATTTTCCGGGTGATATTCATTCATGTTGAAATAATTTACTTTAAGGGGAATTGTAATTTGTATGGGTTAATATTAATTGGTACAACACCTGTAATTAGATATATCATGACTATAAATTGATAAGAAAATATATTTTCTTACTTAACGGGGGAGGTTTGTGACAGCCAGCGTGTGACTGTTGGATATGTAGATTCATTTTCATGCATCAATGTTTCATTAGTTCTCGAGTCGGTATTAAAGTTAAGTTCATTTTCCCAATAGGAGGTGAGGAGGGATTTCACCAGCTTAGAGTCGGCAGTCACCTGGCAGCCCTGCCCTTGCTCGGACTAACCACCACCGCCACGAGTGTCTAGTGCAGCTGTATACCGTTCCGTGTGATTCTACTTTGGAATCGAGTGCAATTGAATTTATTTGAGAAATTGTTGCAGTGCTGTGAATCAGTGATGATTTCAATTTATTTAGTAAGTTAATGGCTGCGGTCAGTGAGGAACAGAAAGGTTACGGTCGGTGGCGGGAAGGTGTGTGGTGGTCCGAGGCTGGGCCGTGCTCCAGTGACTCCCGACTCGATCATTCCTTCATTATTAACTTTAACTTAACGTTAATATACAAATTTATTTGATATTCTTGTAATATGCATTTAAGACGCTGTTTCTGCTTAAGTATACTGATTTTTAATAAGAATAACGAACTTTGAGGTTATTAATTGTATGAGGTACCTTTAACAATGGCAGAGGTGAAGTGCTGGTTTGAAGTTACCCGACATTAAAGACAAGTAATTTATTTGATTGTAAATATTGTGAATATTTGTTTTGAATATATAGATATGAAAACTTTACTTTGTTTGATGATACCTGTGTTTGCCTGGTCAGTAAGGATTTAGTGTGCAATGATGCAAAGAACCTTATAAAACTCTATTGATAATATTTCTGGGGAGCATATTACTGCTCGGTTAAGAGTTTTATGACAGAGATGGAGGGATGGGGTGGAGAGGAATATGAGGGAGGGGTGTGTGAGTTGGGAGCAGGGCAGTGAAATGGCGGGGGACAGGGCGACTTGGAGGCGATTTGTTTGTGGCCACCCCAAACGGGATTGAGACGTCTGGCAATATATATATATATATATATATATATATATATATATATATATATATATATATATATATATATATATATATATATATATAGTGTTACATAGCCTATGATTTCATCATCCTTTGTGTAATTTTAACGCACAGTATGCTGCATGTTTGATCACGAGCGTGTTCTGCCTCAGTCCCCCCCTTCTACCGTTATAGTAGAGTAAGTCGTCATTTCTGTTGTCAGTGCGTGATTTTCATCTCTTTGTCCCCATGGCTTCATTTGCGCGTCCTTCTTACAAGTTGTATCAAGCTCTCCTGGCCCCTATATAATGAGCTCAGTCTCTGCATCATTGCAATTTAGATCTGCTCCTCATTTTATTCACATCTGTGTCCTCCCCTGTACAGTTATTATTGTGAGTGCTCAAGAAATCTCCAAACATCTAGCAGCTGTGTGTAATTTGAGTATAACTGTTGTATTTTTTCTTGTACTGTATAGCATAAGTTTAATTTGTAGGCCTAGTGAAGTTTTTGTAATTCATGTAGGGATCTTTATGTCCATCAGTTTTAATATTATTTTGTATCTGTAATAATTTATCTTGCATTCACTGAGTATTATCTGGTATCTCATTTTATCAGAGCTGACTTAGATAAATTTACTCACGCTAATTTTGTGTTAATAGAGGCTATTGCAGTTAACCATATATTTAACCTGTTTATTTGCCATTACATTATCCTTATGAGTCCTGAATGTTTTGTTGTTAGGTTGAGCATTAAACTTTAACTTGTAATTTTACCTAACTCTTTTGTTTTGAACCTGGAACTTTACGGGACAGTAGTGACTCTTAGTATTCTCACTTAAAGTGTACGTTATCTTTCTCTGTTCCGTAACATAAATTTGGCGACCTCTTATCAGGATATTCAGGATATTATCATAAGGATATTGCTTGATATTTTGTGACTGTTACTTATTAATTATGTCTACTATTACTACACTTGATGAAGCCAAAGATTTTTTGTCAAATGTGCAAACAGTGTGTGATATAGAAAACAGAACAAAGAATGAACTTAAGCTTGTTGCTCAACAATTGGGAATTGCAGTTCACTCTCATCATTCTAAAGATCAAATTGTTGGCATGATTAATAAAAGCTTGTTTAATGTAACTCCTCCAAATGAGCAAACGCAGATTGAATTAGCTAAGTTACAGCTAGCTCTGCAGGAGGCTCGTGCTAAAGAAGCTGAATTTCAGGCAAATGCTAAGCAGGCGGAGTCTCAGGCTCGTATTCAGGAGGCTGAATTTCAGGCAAATGCTAAGGAGGCGGAGTCTCAGGCTCGTATTCAGGAGGCACAGATACAGGCACAAATTGAACTTGCCAGGATTCAGGCAGACCATGAGTATCGCATGAAACAAGGTGGAACTGGATCATCTAGCTCTGATGATTTTGATGTGGCTAAAAATGTTAAACTTGTCCCTCCTTTTAATGAATCTGATTTAACAAAGTATTTTCAGTTGTTTGAGAGGGTAGATACAGGTTTTAATTGGACCAAAAAGTATTGGCCAGTACTCCTTCAAACTGTTCTCACCGGTAAAGCTCAAGTAACTTATGCATCTTTGCCTCAAGATCAATCTGATAATTATGATGTAGTTAAGAGCTTGATTCTTAAGGCCTATGAGCTTGTTCCTGAAGCTTATAGAGTAAAATTTAGGACAACTTACAAGCAAGATAAGCAATCCCATGTTGAGTATGCAAAAATCAAAGAAGATCTGTTAGAGCAGTGGTTAAATTCTAAGAATGTGGATTCTGATTTTGGTAAATTTAAGCAGATGATTTTGCTGGAGGACTTCAAGAGGTGTGTTAATAAGGATGTAAGCCTATATCTTCATGAGAGAAGAATAGATAATTTGTCTGATGCTGCAGTTTTAGCTGATGAATATGTTCTCACTCACAAGAGATATTTTAGAGGAAAAAGGAAAGCTGAGAGTCAGTACGTTGCTTCTACTCAGAGTACAGGTAACAGGAAAGAGAATAAAGATGATGTTTCTCAGGAAGTAAATACCAGCTTCACCTCTAGATTTCAGAAAAGTAAATGTACTTATTGTAGTAAGCTTGGTCATACTACGGAGAAATGTTTCAGGAGACAGCGTGATGTGAACAAAAAGGAGTCTTTACATATTCAGTCAATTGGTCTAGTGTCCACTCTTGAGAGTTCCCAGAATTCTTTAACTGAGTTAACTGAACCTGCTTTGAGGGGTAACTTAAATTCTCATGATGGAGCTCCTCTTTTGAGCAGTAACGTGGGTGACACTCTCAAGAGTTCATGTGCTAATTTCCTGTCTGATGGTTTTGTCAGTCCTCTGGACAGTAATGACAGGAAATCAGTTCAAATATATCGTGATACAGGTGCTTGCCAATCCCTTATGCTGACCAGTGTTCTAGGCTCTAATGTTAATTCCTCTGATGAAACTGTAATCTTACAAGGTGTAGGGAATAATTACTTCTCTGTCCCTCTGTGCAGAGTGAATTTAGAGTCTGGTTTTGCTAATGGTTCCGTTATGGTTGGGTTGGTTGAGACACTCCCAATGTCAGGTGTAACTTTCTTACTTGGAAATGAATATTGGTGGAAGTCAAGTGTGTCCAGCTCCTCAGTTGTCTAGTGAGCCAGTGGCTGCGTCCCAGGATTGTGATGTCTCTGATCTGTTCCCTGCATGTGCTGTCACTAGGGCTAAGTCTAAAGTTACTGGTGATTTAGAGGATAATGATGATGATGTTATCCTAGCTGACACTTTTCTTGCTAATTTGGACCACTCACCAGATGAGGCAGTACCCCGTAGTGTTGATAATTTGTCTCGTCAAGAGTTGGTTGAGTTGCATGTTGCTGACCCTGAGTTGAAAGGTCTAGCTAACTCTGCTTACAGTGAAGAAGAGTCAGCCGGTGCTTCTACTTGTTATTATGTAAAGTCAGGAGTACTTATGAGGAAGTGGAGACCCCCAACAGCATCAGCCGACTGTGAATGGGAGGTTGTACATCAAGTTGTCATCCCTCGTGTTTGTAGGCAGGATATCATTCGAGTGGCTCATGATACCAGTTTGGCAGGACACCTTGGAGTGAGGAAGACTGTGGCAAGCATTTTGAAACACTTCTACTGGACAGGTATCTTCAGGGATGTTTCCTGGTATTGTAAGTCTTGTCACACCTGTCAAGTTGTGGGGAAGTGTAATCAGACCGAAAAGGTTGCACCTCTAGTTCCCATTCCTCCTTTTGAGGCGCCTTTCACCCGTGTGTTGGTGGATATTGTGGGCCCTCTTCCTAAGACTTCTTCAGGATTTTCTTATGTGTTGACCATGATTAATATGGCTACTCGTTATCCTGAAGCCATTCCACTTAGAAATATCTCAGCAAAGAACGTGGTTAAGGAAATGCTAGGGTTCTTCACAAAGTTTGGTCTGCCCAAGGAGGTACAGTCAGACCGGGGAAGTAATTTCATGTCAAATGTTTTCAAGCAGTCTCTGAAAGAGTTGGGCATCACCCAGATCACGTCTTCAGCTTACCATCCCCAGACCCAAGGAGCGTTGGAGAGATATCATCAAACACTCAAATCGATGCTCAAGAAATACTGTTTGGAGCATCAGAAAGACTGGGACAAAGGTCTTCCATTCGTTGTGTTTGCCGCAAGAGAGTCTCCAAATGAATCACTGGGCTTCTCACCTTTTGAACTACTGTTTGGCCATGAAGTAAGAGGACCCCTTAAGTTACTCAAGGAATGCTGGCTGTCGGAGGAAGATGACGTCAACCTGCTGGAGTATGTGATGAAGTTCAAAGAACGGCTGTCCACTGCTTTACAGCTGGCGAGAGAGAATTTAGGAGCTGCTCAGGAGAAGATGAAGACTTGGTATGATAAGAAGTCCAGGTTACGCCACTTTCAGCCAGGAGATCAGGTTTTGATTCTGCTACCAGTTCATGGGCAACCTCTTCAAGCCAAGTTTAGTGGCCCTTATTTCGTGGAGAAGAAACTCAGTCATGTCAACTATGTCATCGCCACACCAGATCGTAGAAAGAGCAAGCAACTATGTCACATCAACATGCTAAAGTTATATCACAGGCGGGACGAAAATAATCCAGTCTGCACTGTAGCTGTTCCACCCGAGTCTGCAAGTGAAGCTCTCCCATGCAGTATGAGCCTGAGTGATAGTTTGGGGAAGAATCCTGATATCATGAATGATCTCCAGACTAAGCTTTCTCATCTACCTCCCAAGGAAAGGCAGGAGTTTTCGGCATTACTGCAGGAGTACCCGCAAGTGTTCCGTGCCACTCCAGGAAGAACTACTGTGTTGATGCATGATGTCGAGGTTGGAGACGCAAAGCCAATTAAACTGCCTCCTTACCGTGTGAACCCAGTGAAAGTTCCTCTCATCGAGAAGGAGCTTGGCTACCTGTTGGACCACAAGATGATTGAGCCCTGTCAGAGCGAGTGGAGTTCTCCTGTCACTCTAGTCCCTAAGCCAGGTGGGTCACAGAGGCTTTGCATCGACTACAGACGTGTTAATCAGATAACTAAAACAGACACTTACCCTCTCCCTCGTGTGGAAGATTGCCTAGACAAGATCGGAAAGGCTAGGTACATAAGTAAGTTTGATTTGTTAAAGGGATACTGGAAAGTACCTATGACTGTACGTGCTAGGGAGATCTCATGTTTTGTAACACTAGGAAAGATTTTAGCATGTTCTGTAATGCCATATACAGATTGTTTTAGAGTAATAAGAAATTTCCTTTGTAAATTTCTTTTTTCTTTGTGGGGAGGTGTTACATAGCCTATGATTTCATCATCCTTTGTGTAATTTTAACGCACAGTATGCTGCATGTTTGATCACGAGCGTGTTCTGCCTCAGTCCCCCCCTTCTACCGTTATAGTAGAGTAAATCGTCATTTCTGTTGTCAGTGCGTGATTTTCATCTCTTTGTCCCCATGGCTTCATTTGCGCGTCCTTCTTACAAGTTGTATCAAGCTCTCCTGGCCCCTATATAATGAGCTCAGTCTCTGCATCATTGCCATTTAGATCTGCTCCTCATTTTGTTCACATCTCTGTCCTCCCCTGTACAGTTATTATTATTGTGACTACTCAAGAAATCTCCAAACATCTAGCAGCTGTGTGTAATTTGAGTATAACTGTTGTATTTTTTCTTGTACTGTATAGCATAAGTTTAATTTGTAGGCCTAGTGAAGTTTTTGTAATTCATGTAGGGATCTTTATGTCCATCAGTTTTAATATTATTTTGTATCTGTAATAATTTATCTTGCATTCACTGAGTATTATCTGGTATCTCATTTTATCAGGGCTGACTTAGATAAATTTACCCATGCTAATTTTGTGTTAATAGAGGCTATTGCAGTTAACCATATATTTAACCTGTTTTTTTGCCATTACATTATCCTTATGAGTCCTGAATGTTTTGTTGTTAGTTTGAGCATTAAACTTTATCTTGTAATTTTACCTAACTCTTTTGTTTTGAACCTGGAACTTTACTGGACAGTAG